>NC_139609.1:8754769-9103778 GCF_964270895.1 Podarcis filfolensis
ACAAAGACATTGGATTCTTATCTCATTATACATGACAAAGCCATTTTTCACCTTCTCACCCCTTGCTTTTTCCTGTAAGACCTATTGCAGTTGTTAAGAGTCGTCAACAGGCTCATCACAGCTATCTGCCAATCACCCATTCCCACCACCCTTCTGAGTAATACCCCTCCCCACCTTCTCACTATATAGAAGGATCTGGCAACTTCTGTTTCAGTGTATCTGAAGAGGTGTGCATGCACACGAAAGCTCATACCAAGAACTAACTTAGTTGGTCTTCAAGGTGCTACTGGAAGGAAAAAAATTTTTTTCTTCTGATCTGTGGTGGTTGCAAAGTTGCAAAGCACACTTGCAGCAGTACCAATAGGCAAAATGCTATTGAGACTAAAAGTCTTCTGTATCTTTACTTCAGAGATGGAGAATCTGTGGCCTTCTTGACTCTAACTCATATGACCGTTGGTTATGCTGGCTGCGGTTGATGGGACCAAGGTTTGGTGGGCTGCAGGTTCCCCATCCCTGATTTATTCAAACACCTCTGTTTGCATGTTCAGCCTGTTTTATACGATGAAAGGAACAATACGTTGGGTTGCTTTGATATCCCCTCTCCTTTGCAGACCCATCTGCAGGCTGCAAAAGTAAGGGTCAAGATCAGAGTAGGCATGAAATACAGTAACTATGCTTGTGAAACATGGACCACTTATAAACGCCATCTCCAACTCCTCAAAAGATTCCATCAACTGTGTCTCCAAAAAATTTTACATGTCACCTGGGAAGACAGGCAAACTAATATTTTGTTGAGAGCAGCCCAGAGTGGCTGGGCAAACCCAGCCAGATGGGCGGGGTATAAATAATAATAATAATAATTATTATTATTATTATTATTACTACTACTACTACTACTACTACTACTTCATCCAGTCTGTATTTGTACTATTTTTTAGCTGTTTATATATGTTTTACACTTGTTTTATGCTTGTAACTGTTGTATTTATTTTGTCATTGTAGATTTTATTGTAACCTTGGGGTGAAGGGTGAATAAAAAATACAAGCCAACCATCCAACCAACAAGCCTTGGTTCACCTCCCACCTTTCATTGGGACCATCTTTGATGCCGAGGGCAAGGGGAGAGAATCCAAAGGTCCTTTCTTTCCCTTTCCGATATACTGTGTCTCCTCCCAAACTCCAGCCCAACGTAGCAGTGCAATATCCCAACCTCATGAAGGCAGGGAGATAATCCTGCAACAAAGGGTAGCTTGTTTCTTACGTTAGGAGAAATCTGTAGCACTCTGCCACACATAGCATTGAAATTCAAAAGAGCACCTCCTTCACTGCACTACTACAGTATTTAAATCGCATTTGACACTCTCATTGGAAGGGGTAGAAAATATCTCCTGCAGGTTCTGCAAAGGAGAAAGTACTGCTTTCTATTTCGGTCTTATATATGCAGGAGACTGCAGCAAATGGAGACAATTAATTCTGTAAATATGCTAGTATGGTGAAGCTACACCCGTTAAAAAGGTGTGGCACTTTCCTGAAGAGACTCATGAATAGGGCAGTGTAGTTCAAATGGGTAAATATACCAACATCCCATTGACCCAAGCAATTAATGTGGAACCAAATAATTAATCTCTCCGTTCTTCCATTGGCAGAAGCTGAGTGACATAACAGCATGTCAGGAACTATTCACGATTTATTGAACAATGTGGACCGTTTCATTTCATGAATTGCTTCTTTCCACTTGTTAAATCAACTTCCATACATAACGTCCTTGATTTTTTATGTGTGAGTCTCTCAACCAGGACATTTCTTGTTTTTATACAAAGTGATGTGCGTATTGTGACTTTGTTAACTTATATTTGGAATGCACTGAGAATACGGTTGGTGTAATTCATCTGATTATATGGACATTTTGAAATAATGAGGCCAATTGGTTGCCTTGTGGGGGTTTTTTTTTGGAGGGGGGTCCTTCCTCTCCTGCGGCCATTTTCCTCATTACTGCTTCCCTTCCTTTTTCTTCTTTCAGGGCCTTTATCAAGAGAAATCCTCTGTCTTTTCCTGCTTGCCCTTTTGCCACCATCATTGGCGGCCATTTTGCCACTTGCTCTCTGAGGGCAGGCACACAACATGCCATTGGGCTTGCGGTCAACGTTCTGTGTTGTAAAAGCAGAAGATGTGCAACACCAGAGTGGCTGGAACGTGGCCTTTCTGTGAGCAAGCCTGGTCTTCCTTCTTATGCACACCATGGATGCTCAGTGCCCTTCATAAAAGAAGGGATGGCTTAGATGTTTCTTCTGGTTCTGGAGATGACATCCTTGTTATTTTCGCAAACAGATTCCTTTGCCAAAGAAGAAAGCAAGCTGGGTATGTGCGTGTGGAACCAACCCTAAACAGCATGAAAAATCCACTGACAGCAACTAAATTGGATCCTGAAAGGCAAACTAGGGTCTCGCCCACACTTCTGCTTGTCCCTGTCAGGAGCTCCTCCTACACTCAAGTAGGACCCTGGCAGAGACATATGCCCAACTGGCATGTTCTCTCCCTCCTGGTCGATCGTTCGGGAGCTTCAAAAGCTTTCTTCAGCCCGAACATCACAGCGACCGATGCCAACAGACACCGGCACACTAAGGGATCTGCAGAGTCTATGCAGTTCACGTGACAGACCTCAGCAACTCAGCATTTTGGCTAATCTACTTTATTTACATATAAACACACACGGAGCACTGCAACATGGCTCCCTCTCTTTCTAGCATCAGACAGCAAAGAGAAAAAGAACAAAGGACAACAGTCCCACTTCATGGAACACAGTAACACAAACATCCTGTCTCCGTCACTTCCCACTCTGTGGAGTCAAAACATACACCGTCATGTGATAGACAAAAATCCCATGGCTGCCATCACGGAGCAGGAATTCTAACAGTCCCATGTCTAGAAAGCAAGGGCTGGAGCGGTTTCCCACTTGTTCTGTGCACAGGTCTGAGTAGTTTTGCCTTTGCCCTGCCACTTCCCCCAGAAAACCAGCTCTTTAGCACTAATGCAACGCGAATGTCAATCCAGATAAAACCCGGTTGGAAGTCTGGATGAGTCCCTAGGTGAGCTGAGGGCAAGTGGCACCCCTGTGCCTTCTTAAGGTTGCTTCTGCTTGGTGAGTCTACCCAGTTCCAGCTTCTGATCTTCTGTATTGACCCTTGGCCTGTTCTGCCATGCTGTGCCCCACAGTTCTTACCTGCTCCTGCCTCAGACTGTCGCCAACAACACCCACAGCCTGGTGTGACATACAGGGCAGATCAGGAGAGGAAACTTGGTAGCATAAGGGTGAGTTCTAGTGATACCAGAAAGGGGCAAAGGGTGGCAGCTTGCCAGTCTGAGGCAGAGTCAAACTGTGTCCCAGGAGTGCAGCAGATAGCAACTGCTCAGCAAAAAACGCCTCCCCAGGCCTGTTGTCTCAGACCCTTCAGCCTCATATTTTACTCCTGCCTCTGGAGATCGGGAAGAGGTAAAGGTAAAGGGACCCCTGACCATTAGGTCCAGTCGCAGACGACTCTGGGGTTGCGGCGCTCATCTTGATTTATTGGCCGAGGGAGCCGGCGTACAGCTTCCGGATCATGTGGCCAGCATGACTAAGTCACTTCTGGCGAACCAGAGCAGCGCACAGAAATGCCGTTTACCTTCCTGCCAGAGCAGTACCTATTTATCTACTTGCACTGGCGTGCTTTCGAACTGCTGGGTTGCCAGGAGCAGGGACCGAGCAATGGGCGCTCACCCCGTCGCGGGGATTCGAACCGCGGACCTTCTGATCAGCAAGTCCTAGGCTCTGTGGTTTAACCCACAGCGCCACCCACGTCCGGAAGGGAAGGAGGCTCAAAAAGTTCAGGTCAAAACCTGAAACCAGGCAATCCTCCTCCGGGAGCTCAGCATAGGGCCTCTCTCCTAGCATTGCTGGAAGCAGCACTTCTGGGATCTAGCAATAATGGGATATTATTCTTAACTGTGTAGATGAGGAAGAGGCTGCCCTTCTCATAGGTGACTGGATGTAGCAGAGGACAGAGCCTCTGTGTACATTGAACAGCAGAGGATGCTCAGGAATCTTAAAGGCAGTTTTGCTGATCACAACCAAGGCCCAACAACAACAACAACAACAACAATTTATACCCTGCCCATCTGGCTGAGTTTCCCCAGCCACTCTGGGCAGCTCCCAATCGAGTGTTAAAAACAATAAAGGTAAAGGGATCCCTGACCATTAGGTCCAGTCGTGGCCGACTCTGGGGTTGTGACGCTCATCTTGATTTATTGGCCGAGGGAGCCGACGTACAGTTTCCGGGTCATGTGGCCAGCATGACTAAGCCACTTCTGGCGAACCAGAGCAGAGCACGGAAACGCCATTTACCTTCCTGCCAGAGCAGTATCTATTTATCTACTTGCACTTTGACATGCTTTTGAACTGTTAGGTTGGCAGGAGCAGGGACCGAGCAACGGGAGCTCACCCCGTCGCAGGGATTCAAAGTGCCGACCTTATGATCGGCAAGTCCTAGGCTCTGTGGTTTAACCCACAGCACCACCCGCGTCCCATTAAAAACAATACAGCATTATTATTATCGAGTGTTAAAAACTAACCCAGTATTAAGCCTCTGTGATGCCTCTGGGGGGCATAAAGGCTACAACTATTTTTTTTTTAAAATAAATCACAGCATTTGTATATTGCTTAACCATAAACACCTATAAGCAGTTTAAGATTTCTAAGCAGTTAAGAGAAGTGGTTAGGAGACTATACCTATTGCCCTCACCCCACCCCAGTGTTTAAGAGATGGAGATGTTTTCAGAGGCAGTGTATGTTCTGCTGCAGCCAGATATCTGTTGGTATACCTGTACTCCAGGAATTTGTCTTAATCTTTTCATTCCCATACTTTATGGCAACGAATTCCATATGTTACAGATGGCATGCAATTCATTTTGAAGCACTTCATCTTGACCTGCCAATCAGCTGAATAGAATGGTATTATTTGCGTCTGTTTACTTACTGTTTACTTCTCTCCCTTATGAAGCCTGACTTCTCCAGTCCCCTGCTCCTTGTTTTTGATCCAGTTACCAATTCAGGAGAAGTCTGTAGAATTGCAGTGTAAAGTTGATGCAGCTGAGAAGTTAAGCTGCTGTGTATGTAATTTCCTGGCTCCCTCCCGGATCCTTTTCTTTAAAATTTGATGTTTTCAATCCGCTAATAAGGAATGAGTGATGTTGCATGCTTTATTTGGGCAATTTCACATATGAATGAAGTTTTGGGGGAAAAAACCTCTGGCACTTTTCCATGCGATCTAAAAACATGCTTCTTCACTAAGGCATTTACAGGATGTCATAGTGTCTGACTGGGTGCTAAGAAAGGGGCTGCAAGTTGCCTTTGTCAGCTTGGGAGAACTTCACAAATCTTCAGAATTTCTGATTCCTGTGTTGAATATTAGCACTGGACAATGAAGACATTGATGTTGATGAACATACAGCAAACATTCTGTTGCATACTTTTCATTCTCTGTCTTTCACCCTTATATGCATTATAAAAGGTAAAGGGTAAAGGGACCCCTGACCATTAGGTCCAGTCGTGGACGACTCTGGGGTTGCGGCGCTCATCTTGCTCCATAGGCCGAGGGAGCTAGCGTTTGTCCGCAGACAGTTTTTCCAGGTCATGTGGCCAGTATGACTAAGCCACTTCTGGCGAACCAGAGCAGCACACGGAAACACCATTTACCTTCCTGCCGGAGCCGTACCTATTTATCTACTTGCACTTTGACATGCTTTTGAATTGCTGGGTTGGCAGGAGCTGGGATCGAATAATGGGAGCTTACCCTGTCGTGGGGATTCGAACCGCCGACCTTCTGATCAGCAAGCCCTAGGCTCTGTGGTTCAGACCACAGCGCCACCTGTGTCCCTCTATATGCATCATAAAGGTAAAGGGACTCCTGAAGATTAGGTCCAGTCGTGGCCGACTCTGGGGTTGCGGCATAGAACCCAGCAAAACACTGGCACAATACTGCCTGTCTGAAAGGCGAGTTACTCCCATTTAGGGGGGATAAAGGGAGCCCAAATGAGAATGTTGGCAGTCCATGTGCAATGAAGTGATGGATTCAAGCCCACAAACGAGCCAGTTTGATCATTTTATGGAGAGGAAGTTTACCACCTTTGTGAGGAGCAGGGTTTGGACATGTTTTCAGTCACTGAAGCCCAGCCAACAAGAAGTCCGTGCCTTAAATGGAGAGCCGGCTGTTACCCCCTACAGTGGTACCTTGGGTTACATATGCTTCAGGTTACATACGCTTCAAGTTACAGACTCTGCTAACCCAGAAATAGTACCTCGGGTTAAGAACTTTGCTTCAGGATGAGAACAGAAATTGTGCTACGGCGGTGCAGCCGCAGTGGGAGGCCCCATTAGCTAAAGTGGTGCTTCAGGTTCAGAACAGTTTCAGGTTAAGAACGGACCTCCGGAACGAATTAAGTACTTAACCCGAGGTACCACTGTATACAAATTTGCTACACATGCCATACTACAGTCACACATACTACAGCATCGTTTAATTAACTGGTGTGCAATCTACACCTAATTTGCCCTCGCTACCATTATGCTCCTAGGAATGACAGTGACTCAACGCAGGAGCCAAAGAACATAAACGAAGGAACAGGAATCAAAAGCAGTAGCCAATCTGAGACATCATTATGAGAGCTGCACAGTGTTTTAAGAGAAGTTGTTCTGTTTCACACTCAGGTTTCCCATTGACCTCATTTGCAATCTTTGCGGCAGCAAATATTACACTTCTCGCTGCCTGAATTCTGGAAGGAACCGCTAGTGAACATTACAATTCCTTCCTTCCCTCTCTGTGACAGGAAAGAAAAGGCAAGCTAAGCTGCTGTTCCTTTCTGAAGGATGGGGTTGGGTGAGTCGCAGTTTCCTTGAATCCAGGACCCCCCCTCCTCCCTTTCAGCATTTGAGGAATCCTGAAGAGAGGCTCACAGATAGGATTGGGGGAGAAATTAAATTTGGATTGCATATCTGCTTCCCAATTCTCAAACCAAGACACCAACCAAAATACAGCTATACTTCAACATTTGAAACGTACCCAATTTTTAAAATGCCATTCTCTAACCCGACGTTTACAAAAGTGCATATATTAGGGGCAAGTCTCCATAAAAAAAGCAATATTAGTGAAGGGAGCATTCAGGTTGCAGTATATTAGGGGAAATTGCTTGCAAAAACATCTACGTAGGTCAAAATTGAACGCAAGAATATGTTTATTAGGAGAAATTCACAATAAAATGCAGAATAATTTTCACAAGTTTTTTTTTCAAAAAAATGCAAGTTGCTGCGTAAGTGTGAAGTGAATTTAAGATTGGGAAAATGAGAGCCCGAGAGGACTGAAAACGACATGTCCTTGTGTGTGCACGTTGTGTGTGTTGATGCATGTGTTCAGGGATGTGTGTGAAGTGTGTGTGCTTGTGCATCTGACCCCCACCTATTTATTTAATTTAATTTATAACCTACCTTTCCTCCAAGGAACCCGAGGTGGTATACAGTGGTACCTCGGGTTACATACGCTTCAGGTTACAGACTCTGCTAACCCAGAAATATTACCTCGGGTTAAGAGCCCTGAGTGCTCACTGGAAGGACAGATCGTGAAGCTGAGGCTCCAATACTTTGGCCACCTCATGAGAAGAGAAGACTCCCTGGAAAAGACCCTGATGTTGGGAAAGATGGAGGGCACAAGGAGAAGGGGACGACAGAGGGCGAGGTGGTTGGATAGTGTCTTCGAAGCTACAAACATGAGTCTGACTAAACTGCGGGAGGCAGTGGAAGACAGGAGTGCCTGGCGTGCTCTGGTCCATGGGGTCACGAAGAGTCGGACACGACTAAACGACTAAACAACAACAACAACAAGAACTTTGCTTCAGGATGAGAACAGAAATTGTGTTCCAGTGGCGCGGCAGCAGCGGGAGGCCCCATTAGCTAAAGTGGTGCTTCAGGTGAAGAACAGTTTCAGGTTAAGAACGGACCTCTGCAATGAATTAAGTTCTTAACCCGAGGTACCACTGTACATAGTTCTGCCCACTCCAATTTATCCCTACAACAACCTTGTGAGGTAAGTTAGGCCCAAAGAGTGGCTGGGGGAACCCAGCCAGATGGGCGAGGTAGAAATCATCATCATCATCATCATCAACAACAACAACAATATTAAAGTCACCCAGTGAATTTCTTGGTTGAGAGGGGGCTAGAACCGTGGTTTCCCAGGTCCTAGTCTGACACTCTGCTCCCTACACCACACTGGCTCCTTGGGATCTGGCTCTGCCCACTGTCATGTGACCCCACTGTCATGTGACCCCCCCCCCAGCTCTCCACTAAAGTGAAGCAGCTCTCTGGCTGAAAAAGTCCTCCCCGCCCCCCCCCCTACCCCAGCTGTGGCGTGTGGCTTCTGAACTTGGAAACCAGAAAGGTCAGTCCAAGTCCAGTCCCTTCCAACTCTTAACTTCTATGATTCAAACCACACTAGAAAATCCAGTTGAGGGAATGCGGGGCAGACAATGGAAATGTCATCGTTTTTTATTTTATAGCACCCTGTGGGGAGAGTGGAGGGAGTACTATATTACATTCACAGTGCAATGTAAGGAAGTATAAAAACCATTTGATAGAAAAATAGTTGGAATGTTCTAAACGAAGGGTGTTCTTGCATTGCTTCACTGGTCCTGGGTCAAAATGACCTGGCCAGATCTCCTCTTGCAGCTGGGAGTCTTTCTTGGGGGAGTGCCGTTTTCTAGGAGCCCTGCCAACTCAGATCTATTTCACCTTAGAAGGAATACGCAGTTGGGCCAGTCGCAGAGTTGATGGAAGGGTGACGCTGTCTGGGCACCCTGTATACTGTAGATTATACAGCAGTGTTACAGGAAGGGAGTTGGATAAGAGAACGAATAACTCGATTGGTTTGGGCCACCCACCAGACCGAATGGCAGCAAGGCCAACAATCTACAAGGCTTCATCCTGTGGCAGCCTGAACATCACCTCACCCCTGAAGGGAAATGGTCCTTTAATCTGACTCTAAATACAGTGGTACCTCGGGTTAAGTACTTAATTCGTTCCGGAGGTCCGTTCTTAACCTGAAACTGTTCTTAACCTGAAGCACCACTTTAGCTAATGGGGCCTCCCGCTGCTGCTGCACCGCTGGAGCACGATTTCTGTCCTCATCCTGAAGCAAAGTTCTTAACCTGAAGCACTATTTCTGGGTTAGCGGAGTCTGTAACCTGAAGCGTATGTAACCTGAAGCGTATGTAACCAAAGCTACCACTGTAATTGGATTTAAATTCGGGGAGGGGGGATGAAGCTCACAACAGATAATTGGTGACAAAATAAGGACCAACACAGACTTTTACATTCTGCGCTATAAACCAGCACCCCTTCCCTTTTTCTGACCCGTTTCTGCAAGTAAGAAGCTGAA
Source organism: Podarcis filfolensis (assembly GCF_964270895.1). Taxonomy (NCBI): domain Eukaryota; kingdom Metazoa; phylum Chordata; class Lepidosauria; order Squamata; family Lacertidae; genus Podarcis; species Podarcis filfolensis. The sequence goes on from NC_139609.1 coordinate 8,764,228, forward strand.
AGGAGGCATAGCGTGATTTTAATGCATATTTCCAGGTGCCGATTCCTGAGCTGTGCAAAGTGAAATCAGCTGTATGGTGTATCTTTAAAAGCCAGAGAAGTGCACAGTGCAGCCGCAGCCCTTGCAGTCAATAGCAATTTCCACATGTGGATCGATACCCTCTGATGACTGCATAGCTGGCTGCAAAGATCATTTCACATACATTCTGGGAGGAGGGCCTGGGCAGGAAAGGGAATTGGTTTAACGGTTGCAGAATTCAAAGGGCTTCATTCTTGCTGGCTAGCTTTTATGAAGAAGCAGCCAGTCTTTATAATTGGAAATTTTCAAGTGTCATCTTACATCATGACACCCATTTCCCCACAGAGAAAACCCCCAGCAGCAAGAAAGAGAAAAGATCTGATCTAGGGTTGCCATATGTCTGGACATACCCGGAATACTGTAGTCGGAAGCAGCGTCCAGGCGGAAATCAGAGAAATGCCTGGGAAATCCCAGGCGTATGGCAAGTCACGTTGGCAATGTCGCTTTTGCAGAATTTCCTATAAAATAGCTCAGAATAGCTCATAAACGGCATTGTTTCTTTTGCAGAATTGCAAAAAAAAAGCTCAACAACTTTTGGCAACCCTAGTAAAGGCAGCTTTGGAAAATGAGAAGTTTGCACTCTGAAAGTATGTCTGTTAAACCAAAGGGCCTTTTCATAAAATGCACAGCAATGTGGTTTGGTATGAATGATGCTGCTGATTTAATATACCGCTTAATTGCTAAAATGGCTTTTAAGCGGTTTACATGTATAAAACTGAATATATATATATATATACACACACACACACACACACACACATAACTGAATATATATATATATATATATATATATATATATATATACATACATACACACACATAACTGAATATATATATATATATATATATATATATATATATATATATATACACACACACACATATAACTGAATATATATATATATATATATATATATATATATATATATATAAAATCTCCACACATAATTAAATTACATAATAAAACAATTCCAACAAAACATTAAAATAAACACCTGCAATTAAAATACACAATAAAATAAGCCAATTAAAACAGCATAACAATTAAAGCAATGAGCAGTTAAAACAGGAGGTTCAAGTCAGGAGATCAGGGGAATTCTTGTTTAAACAGGTGCGATTTCAAGAGCTGGCAGAATACCAGTTTTGATGGGCCGCTTGTATTTCAGTGGGGGGGGGCATCCCATAATGCTGGGCCCACCAGTAAAAAAAGCCATCTCAGTGTTAGCACAAACCAATAATTGCCAGCATCCATTTGTTGATCTTATTGCCCTTACCGGAAGGGAAGATGGTGTTTCAGGTAACTTGGTCCAGGTCCAGGTTATGTGTTCAGTTGTGAGCTGAAGTCAACCCCATTACTCTAACTGAACCTGGAGGATATGTGTGCTTTGAAATACCTCCTTGTCCTATTTACACTTTATACTTTTAGAAGTACACTTTTAAAAGAAACATGTGGCATACACCAGCAAAATGCAATGTGGAAGCGGTCTGGACACCTTTGTCTTTTAAGAATGTTGTTTTACATCTTCCAAGCTAATAATGCTCACTCTAATAATAATAATAATAATAATAATAATAATAATAATAATAATATAATAATAATAATAATAATAATAATAATAATAATCATTTATTTATTTATACCCCACCCATCTGGGTAGGTTTCCCCAGCCACTCTGGGTGGCTTCCAACAAAAGATTAAAATATAATTCATCAAATATTAAAAGCTTCCCTAAACAAATGTCTTCTAAAAGTCAGATAGTTGTTTATTTCCTTGACAGGGCAGGCGCCACTACCGAGAAGGCCCTCTGCCTGGTTACCTGTAACCTCACTTCTTGCAGTGAGGGAACCGCCAGAAGGCCCTTGGAGCTGGACCTCAGTGTCCGGGCTGAACGATGGGGGTGGAGACACTCCTTCAGGTATACTGGGCCGAGGCCATTTAGGGCTTTAAAGGTCAGCACCAACACTTTAAACATCATAAAGAGCTCATAACCCACCTACTCTCAGCAGGCAGAAACGTCATAGCCAGACACTAGAGAGACCTGTCAGGAGTAAGAATGGACCAATGGCATCAAATAGTATGGGAAACAGCCTTATTAGAAAAACTAACCAACAAACTGAAACTGACGTGGGTACAAATAGAAGAAGACGCCTTCACCCCGGTATGGTTCCCCTTTATCACATGCACAGCCCAACAAAACAATGACAAGAATCCACTGACGGCATACGAATCAATCTGGCTAACCTGATCCAAAAACACGCACATACATACCCCACTTACACACAAAACAAATCTCACTACAGCCAACCAAAGACAACCAACCACACCCTAGGCCACCCCCAACCTCTCTCACCACCAAGGAAATGCAACAAGTGAATAGTAAGAGAACCCACACAAGTGATGCTGACACAAAACCCCACACTTACACTAAGCAGAAGAATAGGCCACCCCACTCCACCCCACGCACCATTCCCCCTCCCCCTCTTTCCCCCTTTTTCTTCCTAACCTAACACTGCATGCAACACTAATGTTTCACAACGAATGAAACTGATCTGTAGAAGACACAACTCGAAAAATAGACAATGCACGTATTTTTGTAAACTAAGAAAACTTTGATAAAAAATATTTTTAAAAAAGAACGTTGTCTTGTGATACTGTTGTAATTATGTGTTTGCCCCCTGAGCTCTTTTTAGAGGCAGGGCAGGTTGTAAGTTGAATGAATAATAATAAAAAATACTGCTAATAGCAATTTCTACAGAAGCATCCACCCTGCACATAATACCAAGCTCTCAGTATCGAGGGCCGAGGGTGATCTAATGTGGCAGAACAGGAATTCTGCTCCCCCATCACAATGCCTCCTAAAGGAAGCTTCTTTCCCAGCAACTTGGGCTATTTAAGTGGGTGGTCGCCCTGCTGGAACAAGCAGCAAGAGAGCTCCCATCCTCTCCGCTTTGAGCAGTAACTGGTGCACAACGAGAGCAGGTGTTTGTCTTGGAGGGAGGTGATTTACGCTCCCATTCTTTTTAGTGCTGATAAAACATGGCTATGGCTGACCGAACCTCTCACTGCATGCATTTGCCAGGCCACAAAGTTTTGTTGCAGTTGTCGTTGGTGTACTGCCCAGTCCCGGCCAACGAGAACAGAGAGCCATTACGGCCTCTGTTGATAATGTCATTCACTGCCCCATAAGATGGCCACAGGACAGCCAGAAACAACCAGTGATGGCCTGTTTTTCCTCTGTTCTGCTAGTCCAGTGCAGAGGGAAATGAGTGAACGAAGAACTGCCAAAGCTTTAGCCTTTAATTTTATTGACTGTAAGATGAGAAAGCATCTTTTCCTAACCATCTAATTAATCCTGTCAGCAACTTCTGCATTCCGTGATTCAAAAACAGCAAATTTTGCCAGAAGAATTAGAATAATCTCTGTTCAGCAGATAGCAAAATCTCGATGGAGCCTCCATCTTGAGAAAACTTTACTTAGGAAAAACAACATTTTCCTTCCACATTCTGGGAATGAGGGGGCCAAATGTGCCCCCCTAGTCCTCTTACAGACCACCCCCTATCTTCCCAGCATCCTCTTTCAGTGCTTTCCCCCACTAAAAGGTGTCTCTTTAATCCAGAATAAGACTAATCCAGAATGCGGCAGCTAGACTGGTGACTGGGAGCGGCCGCCAAAACCACATAACACCGGTCTTGAAAGACCTACATTGGCTCCCAGTACGTTTCCAAGCACAGTTCAAAGTGTTGGTGCTGACCTTTAAAGCCCTAAACAGCCTTGGCCCAGTATACCTGAAGGAGCATCTCCACCCCCATCGTTCTGCCTGGACACTGAGGTCCAGCGCCGAGGGCCTTCTGGCGATTCCCTCACTGCAAGAAGTGAGGTTACAGGTAACCAGGCAGAGGGCCTTCTCGGTAGTGGCACCCGCCCTGTGGAATGCCCTCCCACCAGATGTGAAAGAGAACAACTACTACCAGACTTTTAGAAGACATCTTATGGAAGCTTTTAATGTTTGATGCATTACTGTATTTTAATATTTTGTTGGAAGCCGCCCAGAGTGGCTGGGGAAGCCCAGCCAGATGGGCGGGGTATAAATAATAAATTTATTATTATTATTATTATTATTATTATTATTATTATTATTATTATTATTATCTCAACTGTGGCAATGCTGCTTTCTTGTCTGGATTGAAATATATGTGTAGGGTGTGTGTGTGTGTGTGTGTGTGTGTGTGTGTGCAAACCTTTTGTGGGGCTGGGATGTAGCCCCCTCTACAAAGGTTCGAGTTGCAAACACAGAAAGACCCATGCTGTACCTCTAGCCCCATAGAAAGAGAACACAGATGTTCTTAAAATTTGCAAATGCTATTTCCATGTATAGATGTAAATTTAGAAATAGTGGCCGTAGAAATACAAGACAGTCCACTCTTGTGGGGAAGGCTGTGGCTCAAAACCAAACAGCCCTTCAGATGACAGGAGACTCCTTCAAACAGAGGACTGTCCACTGTCAGGTACGGCATATGGCAAGGGCAAAACTAGGCTTTATTTCACTTGGGTCAAAGACCCAGTCTGGCGCACACACCCCAAGCGCATCTGTGTACACAGTGCCTCAATGACAGTCCTCTGGAGGCTTCACCTAGGACAATAACCCAACTAGCACCCCCTCCCTCCATAGTGATGTAGAAAAATAGCTAAAGAAGCTGAAAACCAAGACCAAATAAACCAAATGAAGACAACCTAAGAGATATATATAAACCTTTTCCTCAATTTTGCCTTCAGTCTGCTCTCTTTTTAATTCGCTTCTCCCATTATTCCCTTCTTCAAATCCTTTCTTTCCTTTCTGTCAAATAAAGTATTTTTCTTTCCTCCCTGCACTGCCCATTACCCTATTTCCTCAATTTACCTTATTTTTGTAATTGTATCCAAGTATTCTTTTGTAATTGTAATCAAGTGTTTTGTTTTTTATAATCGTATGCAGGTAATTTTAAATTGTATCTAGTTTTTGTTTTTGTCGCCCACCCCCCTGTAATTGTGTCTTTACTCTTTGTAAATGTGAATCCTTACTGTGACCCTCATGCAATTGCTACATTTGGCACTTTTGCAAATGGCATTGACCCCTTTGTATCCTTGTGCCTTAACAGTGTTTGTTCAACTTCTCAATGATTGTAACTACTTTCAGGACAATAAGAAATGGCACCCATGTATTCAAATTGCATCATTTATTGTAACCATGAAAGTATAAGTGTTATTTTTAGCCTCAACCTAATCACTTCCACTCAGCTCCCCTTCCTTCTTTCCTAAAGTGCCAGACAACCAGATCCATCTCATTTGCTATCCCTTCCTGGATTTCTAGTCACTACCTTACTCAGGTAGATAGGATTTGCACCCCACTTTGTATCTTGCACCCGAACCTCCCTTTTGCACCCTGCACCCCTGTACCCCCCCCTTGTAAATTGATGAACCTGTGACGAATAAGACCACCCACAATTGCGACTGTATAAAATTCTGGGCTGACCTTTGGGTGGGGTTCCTCACACCTTTTGTCACCTTTGCGTCAGGAACCTGGTTGCAACCGAATAAAGGATCTTTGCTCTTAAAAAGCCGCTTGCTTCTTTCTCTCCTTGGTTGGACATCACCCATCTTCTTCAACCTTGTTGTTCTTGTTTAGTCGTTTAGTCTTGTCCAACTCTTTGTGACCCCCTGGACCAGAGCACGCCAGGCACTCCTGTCTTCCACTGCCTCCCGCAGCTTGGTCAAACTCATGCTGGTAGCTTCGAGAACACTGTCCCACCACCTCGTCCTCTGTCATCCCCTTCTCCTTGTGCCCTCAATCTTTCCCAGCACCAGGGTCTTTTCCAGGGAGTCTTCTCTTCTCATGAGGTGGCCAAAGTATTGGAGCCTCAGCTTCACGATCTGTCCTTCCAGTGAGCACTCAGGGCTGATTTCCTTAAGAATGGATAGGTTTGATCTTCTCGCAGTCCGTGGGACTCTCTAGAGTCTCCTCCAGCACCATAATTCAAAAGCATCAATTCTTCGGCGATCAGCCTTCTTTATGGTCCAGCTCTCACTTCCATACATCTTCAACCTTAGTGGACCCTTTTGGGGTCCTGAACCCAAATTCTAAGTGTTTTACATTAATAGCTATGGCACTGTTATGGTTACCTTTACCTGCTGCTACATTTTGGAACAATGTAGAGCTGGCACTGGAGCAAACTTTTCGGAATTAGTGCAATTAGAGTCTTTTTACAGTGGTTGTATGAGATGTATGTTCTTGTAAAACGCAATATTTGGGCAAATTTGTTTATTTTTATTTATTCAATACATTTTTTCTACTGCTTGATTATTTGTACTTCTAAGTGATTACTAAGACATACTGTATTTTTTCGTCTATAAGACGCCCCCATGTATAAGACAACCCGCAGTTTTTGAGCCCAAAATTAAGAAATAAATATTTTAAACATTCCGTGTATAAGACCCCCAGTTTTAAACTTTAAAAAATTGGGGGAAAACAGTCTTATACACGGAAAAATACAGTAACTGTTTGCATTTCTAAGACAAATGAATTTGTCTTCAGGTTGGTGTATAAAGACACAGCAGCGATACAAACTTAGTATTTAGTATCTATGTAATGCAGGAGCCCACAGCAGTTTTATGAAAAAAATATGAATGCTTAAGCTGGAAAATGTATACAACATAGTGTGTAAAATGAGTATGGGCAAGGAAGAACATAGGGACAAATAGCTCAGACTGATCAAATTCCTGTTTACAGGTGGATTAATGAGCTGCAGTGGTCTCTCTTGTCTTTATCGGGGTAGCCAAACAAATGTCAGGTCAACAGCTCCCTCTGCCTGAGAGCTGTCCTGGTGGCACAGGGAGCCCAAATTCCTGCAGTCAGTCTCCAGAAGGCTTACAAAGAGAACAGTCATAGCACTTGCAAAACTGCTCTTCTACGTTCATTGAGGATCAAAGGCCTGGTTCCTAGTAAGGTGGTGAACTTTTATCTGGTTTGTTCCACTTCAGACTGCTACTTTATAGAAGTAAAGAGCCATTAAGTCCAGTCGTGGACGACTCTGGGGTCGCGCGCTTATCTCGCTTTACTTGCCGAGGGAGCCGGTGTTTGTCCGCAGACAGCTTCTGGGTCATGTGGCCAGTATGACTAAGCCGCTTCTGGCAAACCAGAGCAGCGTACGGAAACGCCGTTTACCTTCCCGCCAGAGCGGTACCTATTTATCTACTTGCACTTTGACGTGCTTTCAAACTGCTAGGTTGGCAGGAGCTGGGACCAAGCAACGGGAGCTCACCCCGTCGCGGGGATTCGAACCGCCGACCTTCTGATCGGCAAGCCCTAGGTTCTGTGGTTTAGACCACAGCGCCACCCGCGTCCCTATACTCTATAGAACCCCTTTAAATAGGGCTGGCATATATCTGTATTTTGCCAGACATTATTGGGATTTCAAAGGTGGAATTGATGTGCGAGGGGAATTTCCGATGCGCGTTGCTTTGTCCTGGACCTTCGGCAAGTCAATCGGAAAATCACTCAACTGGAAATGTAAAGAAAAAGAAGGAACATTTTATCATATGTGGTGGGAATGTAAAAAAGTAAAGAACTTCTGGGAAATGATATATAATGAGATGAAAAAGATGTTGAAATATACATTTAAAAAAAAACAAACCAGAAGCATTTTTACTTGGTATTATAGGTCAGGACATGAATAGGCAAGATGTTAAATTGTTTTTATATGCAACAACTGCAGCAAGAGTATTATTAGCCCAGAAATGGAAACAAGAAGAAATTCCAACGAAAGAAGAATGGCAGACGAAAATAATGGACTATGCAGAATTGGACAAAATGGACAGGAAGGATTGGACAGAATTGTACAGGAAGGATTCGAAACCTGTGGGACCAGAGATTTACAGAAGATTAGAAGAAGTATATGAACTATTTGAAAAGCAATTGTAACCAACAACTTGCGCTAGTAGGACTACAAGAAGTTTTGTAAGGAGGAATATATGAAGTGCTACAAAGTAGATAAAGAATAGAGATATTGGTTATGAGTTTTAAATGTAACAGGGAAAATAAGAAATGTATACTAAGAGATTAGATTGGAAAATTTTCAGACAGGACTGATGGAAGTAAAAAAAGTTGAATAAGATGTAAAAATACGTTTAATTACTGTTGAAAATGGTATGTTAAAAAAACCTAATAAAAATTTATATATATAAAAAAACGGAAAATCGCTCAACAACTTTCGGAGTTTCTAAAAAAAAAAAAGCTAAACAACGGGGTGTGCTGGTTTTTACTTTTTGAAATAACGCAACCCTACCTTAAAAACTCGCCCACCCAAAACATACACACACTCCATGCTAAAAGAAATGTTCACTGTGGTCGGGAAGTTTTTACACAGAAGAACAATCATTTGTGTGTTTCCCCCACCTGCATTCTGAATTGCCAAAGCATAGTCAAGCTTTCTTTCCTTTTACAGTGAGGGCCAGAGAGTGCTGAGAACGCAAACGGTTTGCTCGCACGTTCCAGCAGAATTGGGGTCTTCCAGCTACTTGGCATTCTTTGTCTCAGCAAGCTGAATGAAGAATAGGATTTGGGGGGCAGGCAGGCGAGAGAAAGGGGAAACTGGAAGAAAGCTTTATGTGCGCCCATTTTCCCCTTTAGCTTTCTTGCCTGGCCTGGATTCTTCAGCAGCAAATGGGAGCTGCATGACAAGATAAAGTCAGTTCCTTTTGGACAGCATCCTGGGCTGGCAGTGATGTCACCGCTGTGGTGTTTATGTTCTCCCTTCCATTTTGTTCTTTTCCTAATGCAGTTTCTACAGCTGCTTGTTCTTCCTGCCCTTGAGAACTATCCTCCCTGTCTTAGTAAACTGCCAAGTTTTGAACAGCTTTCAAATGTCCTGGCATGACCCAGCAGAGACAGAGTGAGGAATGCCTGATAATGCAAAAATTCCAAGAGAAATATTTGGACCCTAAGGGCTTATCCACACTCACCTTTTGCCCTGCTCTTTCCAAGCACAGGTCCTCACTTTAAAGATCCATGTCTGAGTGTTCTTTCTTTCTTCCTTTCTTTTGCCCTAAATGGCCTGGGCCCAGTATACCTGAAGGAGCATCTCCACCCCTATCATCCAGCCTTCTGACGGTTCCCTCACTGCGAGAAGTGAGGATACAGGGAACCAGGCAGAGGACCTTCTCGGTGGTGGCACCTGCCCTGTGGAACACCCTCCCATCAGATGTCAAAGAAATAAACAACTATCTGATTTTTAGAAGACATCTGAAGGCAGCCCTGTTTAGGGAAGTTTTCAATGTCTGATGTTCTATCGCATCATCATCATCATCATCATCATCACTATTATTATTATTCTGTTGGGAGTTGCCCAGAGTGGCTGGGGAAACCCAGTCAGATGGGCGGGGTATAAACAAAGAAACAAATAATTATTACCCTGGAGTTTTCTTCACAAAAACCCACTCTTTAGTGTTCAATCAGAACAAACATCAATTCAGGTTTTCCACAGATGGTTGTTTGCTCTGACTGAGCTTTAAAGAGCAGGTTTTTGTGCTGAAATCTCCAGAGCAAAGAAATGGGTGTTTGGACATGAAGTTTTAAAGCACAAACTATGTCTGGAAAGAGCGTAGGAAAGGTGTATGTGGATAAGCCCTAAAACAAAGAAAGTGAGAACACAGTATAAACACCCTGGACATTCTCCTGCACTTTTCACATTACTTTAAATGGATTTGGTGCAGAAGTAATTCCTGGTGTATTGTATGTGAGTCTATTAGCCGCTTTGAAGGGAGAGGGGATATGTTCTGGTCCAAAATCTAAAGCTTAAAATGTGTTGAATCCATGATGGAAAATTATTATTTCCACACAGCAAAAATGCTTCCTCCCACTTGAGTCTTCCTGTCCTTTAAAGTTGTGTACACAGAGGGCAGTTTAAGGTAAATTCAATGCATCCCACATGTGCACTTTTTCTTGCACTGGCCACACAAGAGTTTTTGTTTGTTTTACGTTTATTTATTAATTTATATACTGCTTAGAAGCCAAAATGGCTTCCAAGCAGTCTACAATGAGAACATCAATACAGAATTCATTTATTACTTACATTTTTAAGATTGCCTTTCTCCCAACAAAGTTTAAAATACTTAAATAAAATAATTAAAATACACCATAACAATTGCATGGGGGCAGCAGCTTTAAAACACCCTTAATTAAAATATATAATACAACAAATTATTTTATACGTGTGCTTAGTACAAGTGCTTGTTCCTCCAAGTCGCCATAGTACTGTTGAAAATTAATAGAAACTTGTTGGCGGGGGAAAGCATAACAATTAAATCAGTTAAAACAATAGCATCAGAAGTTTAGTCTTGGGTAATGCTTTCCTAAACTGGTGTGTCTTCAGGAGCCGGTAGAATGCCAATAATGATGGAGGCCTCTCGTATTTCACCAGGGAGAGGGGCATACCACAACACGGGTGCCAGTCCCAATGTAACTATGGCATGAAGTGCCAAGTTGCCAACAGATACACGTTGCCCTACTTGTCCGTAGTTAGCTGACTGATCTAAAATGGGAATGTTGAGGTTTTATATAATTTTATGAATCCCTAACAGATATAACAGCTGAAGGCAAAGCTTTGCAAGATTCTTTAATTTTGACTCAGGGGTCACCCATACTTTTCCCGCCACTTTCCACAAGGAAAACCTGGTTTTTACCACCAAATTGGAGGAAACGTCCACCAGGCATTCCACACAATGGCATTTGCTCTGAAGAAGAAGAGTTTGGATTTGATATCCCTAAGGAGTCTCAAAGCAGCTAACAATCTCCTTTCCCTTCCTCCCCCACCACAAACACTCTGTGAGGTGAGTGGGGCTGAGAGACTTCAGAGAAGTGTGACTGGCCCAAGGTCACCCAGCAGCTGCATGTCGAGGAGCGGGGAATCAAACCCGGTTCACCAGATTACGAGTCTACTGCTCTTAACCAGTACACCAAAGTGGCTCTCATGAAGAACTGATGTGAGTAAACTTCTTTTATATACTTTAAATAGGATTGTCGTGTGTTTATTCTTTTGAGAGGGATAAAAGGGGAACTTACCAGGAGCATACAATTTGTATGATAGTGAGAGGCTTAAACAAGCCTGCAACAAGCTACCCACTATGCATTTAAAAAGGGAATGCACTCTGCTAGTAAAGGGACTTGCTAACGCAAGTTAGGAAGGATATTAATAAACAGTATATCCTCTTCTGCCTCCCTGAACATTCCCACACTTCTATATGTCTGGAGGCTTTGCAAACCTCCTTAAGCTCAGGAATTTTGTACAGGCCTCCTGTCAGAGCCTGGCTAAGCCTAGGGCTGTAGACAGCTGTATCCATATCTAACCCTAGAGAATGACTTAATCTGACAGTGAGAACCCGCAGTGCAACAAGTATGCTCTGCCCTTTTGACCACTGAGAACTTACAATGTTGTTTAGATATAATTGATTTAATTATCCGGTTAATATGTCACAAGCCAGATAGCTAAATTAATAAATTAGCTCATTCATTTATCATTTTTCAACACTTTCAGAACATAGTGATTAATAAATGCAATTTGTGGGTTCAAATATAGTCAATAAGGAGCCCGGTTTGTTACAGGTATCTGATGCTGCAGGTGTTGGTATGGCAGCAGGGTAACTTATGCAGATTGCAGCACTCTTGCATTTGATCAGCATCCCATAATAGGTTATAAGTGATTTAACCTAGCATGTTGGTAAGCCACCAGCCTCTTGCCCCATTCGCTGAGCTGTGCTGATGTCAGTAAATCATGCACAAACGTTTTAATTGTCCTGGGGCTGTATCAGTAATAGAATGCAAGAAATCACTGCAACTGATGAAAGGGAAGTGCAAAGGGCTTATCCATATTTCCTCTCATCCAGCTGCCTTCCCCTGGGGAAAGCTGCTCTTTAGTGCTCAATCGGAGCAAACAGCAATTTGGGTTTTCTCGAGATTGACATTTGCTCTAATTGAGCGCTAAAGAGCGGTTATCCTGAGAGAAAGCGATGGGACAAACAGAAAACTGCTTGGACACATGCTTTCTAGGCATGGGACAAACAAAAGTGTGGCTGAGCCCTCTGCTGAGTAGGTAAAAGAACAGAGGATGACTTGGGATTTGGGAGGAAGATTGAAGGGATAGAACAACTAAGGAACCTAGAAAAGTGAGGGGAAACTCTTGCAGGCTGTGGGAATGTTCAGAGTGGCAGGAGAGGACATAATGTTTATTAATATCCTTCCTAATTTGTGCTACTAAGTTTCTTTACTTAGCAGAGTTTACATTCCCCTTCTTACACGCACAGCAGATAGCTGGTTGCAGGCTTGTGGTAAGCCTCTCACTTTCATACAATTCAGTCTGGCTCAGATTGAATTCCATGTTCCTGGTTAATTCCCTTTAATCCTTCTTAAAAGAATAAAGACACGGCAATCTTATTCTAAGTCAATAAAAGAAGTTTACTCACATCAGTTCACAGTTTGATTCCTGAAGATTTAGTTACAAATATGTACATGTGGATCTACCCCATATGGGGGAATAATCCCAGTGCTTCTGCTAGCTAAGAAGCTAGCAGAGCATTCCTAGCTAAGAAGCTGGTCCAACGAAGAAGGAAGTGAAAGAGAGAGAGAGAGTGTTGCGTGACTTGTCCTTTTGTTACCTGGACAGGTAAGGTCATGCCCACCTTTTATCACATGCAAAGGAAGGATGCTCCAGCCAGGAGGAACAGGACGTTTTGACTGGCTGGACCAAACATTCCCAGCATGTCTTTTCTAGCATTACAAGGAATGTTGTACTTGACTGCTCTCAGTGGATTACATCCCACACAGGCCTGTGGATGGAGGTATGTGCTGTTGCTGAGAAGGGGTTCAGAGAGACTGGGAAGACTGCATTCTGCATTTAAATTCAAAATAATTTGACATTTGCAGATCAGGAAATCTCTCTTCTTTTTCAGAGCTGATAAGGCTTTTTAGAACACTTCCTTGGTGCTTTCCCAAGTGTCTTCATGGTCACAGACAGTCTTCGTGGTTTAGAAGACATTCATTTAAAACAAACTTAATAACACATTCCTTTTGGCCACAATGACACACAATCCATTTTACACTGTAACTTTTGGTGATGTTCCTGTGTGGAAGATATAGTTCTAGAGACACAGGAAGAAAAGCTGAGAAAGGGGGGGGGAAACACTGGGAGGACAAATTATGCTTTAATTTACTTTGTTTTGGTATTGTGTAATAATAATAATAATAATAATAATAATAATAATAATAATAATTTATTTATACCCCTCCCATCTGGCTGAGTTTCCCCAGCCACTCTGGGCGGCTCCCAATCAAGTGTTAAAAACAGTACAGCATTAAATATTAAAAACAAAGCATAAAAATCCAAATAAACGATAAATGGGCTGGTATGTGTTGCTAGATAGAACTGCTCCTCACACCAGATAAAGGGGACGTTTGTCCCAAACACTGATCCTGTAATGAAAGGGCATGGAAAAGGAAGCACTGATTGACGGCTTGTGTTACACTCTTGTGTTCCTCTGGATTGCCCTTTGTTGCCCAAACAGGGACACTGGCCCTTTTTCAATCCCAAGAAAAGTGATTGGGGAAAGAGCGGGCAAGAGCAGGAGGGATGAAAGGAAAGGCAGGTGGAATGGAGAGAAAGAAGGTTGCAAACTGTTTCTCTTTCTTTTTCCTTTTAATCATTTTTTAAATTAAAAGTTTTCAACATAAACTACAATAAAAGTCAAACTAGTCAAGGGAGAAGGAAAGAATAAAGAAAGAACAATAGAAAATGTTAAAGAGAGAAGGAAGGAAGGAAGAACAGAAAGAAAAGAAAAAGGTAAAAAGGGGACTTCTAACTATCAATCTGTCCATTGTATATACCTCAGTTCTTCAAAATACAATGGTACCTCAGGTTACATACGCTTCAGGTTACAGACTCCACTAACCCAGAAATATTGCTTCAGGTTAAGAACTTTGCTTCAGGATGAGAACAGAAATCGTGCTCCGGTGGCGCAGCAGCAGCAGCAGGAGGCCCCATTAGCTAAAGTGGTACTTCAGATTAAGAACAGTTTCAGGTTAAGTACGGACCTCCGGAACGAATTAAGTACTTAACCCGAGGTACCACTGTAGTCAAATGTTCAGTCCAAAATAATATTCAGATGCTCTCCCTCTGCTGGGTGATTTTCCAGTCTTTGATCTGGGACTGTCAATGCAAGACTATTTATCTTTCAATTACAGATAGGTAGCCGTGTTGGTCTGCCATAGTCAAAACAAAAAAATTTTTTTCTTTCCAGTAGCACCTTAAAGACCAACTAAGTTAGTTCTTGGTATGAGCTTTCGTGTGCATGCACACGAAAGCTCATACCAAGAACTAACCTAGTTGGTCTTTAAGGTGCTACTGGAAAGAAAAAAAAAATTTTGTTTTATCTTTCAATGTGAGTTTACTCCATCACATATAAAGCTGCATATGGAGTGCACTTGGAAGTTCAAAGTGGAACCATCAGAATCCGACTGCCCCACTGTCCCACCCAGCTCACAACTTTTGAAGAGACTGGGTCACTACAATGCTCATTTAAACCAGACTCAGCACGTGTCCCGGTGGCGCTGTGGGTTAAACCACTGAGCCAGGACTTGCTGGTCAGGAGATCGGTGGTTCGAATCCCTGCGATGGGGTGAGCTCCCGTTGCTTGGTCCCAGCTCCTGCCAACCTAGCAGTTCGAAAGTACGTCAAAGTACAAGTAGATAAATAGGTACCGCTCCGGCGGGAAGGTAAACGGCGTTTCCGTGCATTGCTCTGGTTCGTTAGAAGCAGCTTAGTCATGCTGGCCACATGTCTGCGGACAAACGCCAGTTCCCTCGGCCAATAAAGCGAGATGAGTCGGTCACGACTGGACCTAATGGTCAGGGGTCCCTTTACCCTTCCACCAGCACGTGTCCCGAGCATCCACTGTATTACATAGAGATGCCATAGAACCCAGCCCCTTGGATAATGGCGTTGTCCCAAATGAATCTTCACCCCCCCGTCTCTCCCACTTACTCATCACTTCTATGGGTGCTGCTATGTGCCCTCTGTCTTTGAGCTCTTTGCTCTCCTACTTTTAAGGCTCGCCGGGTCTGGGATGCTTTCTAATGACAATGTTTCAGCTGAGTGTTGTTCTGGTTTTCTCTCTTTTTTTCCTTTTTTTTTTAATTATATTTTATTAATTTTCCATACATTCAATCCACATTACAATTTCTGTTAAATTTTCCATTTTTGACTTCCTTCGGCTTCTCTGCCAATCATCCAAATTCAAACTTCTTTAATTACACATTTCCAAATTTTACTATTACCTTTATACCTACCCCCCACTTCTATTTTACCTTTTTACAATATTTCTTATTCTGTTTCAGAGCTTCTCTGAATGCCACTAGCGTTATTGCATTATCACTTATACATTCCCAGTATTCAGCTAATTTTCCCCAGTCCTCGATGAACTTTTCATCTCGTAGATATCTGATCTTCCCAGTCAGTTTATCAAGTTCTGCATAGTCCATCAGCTTCATTCTCCACTCCTCCAACGTTGGTATTTGTTCTTGTTTCCATTTCTGGGCCAGTAGTATTCTTGCCGCTGTTACTGCATATTGGAAAAGTTTGTGGTCCTTTCTATTTATTTCATTGCCAACAATTCCTAAAAGAAAAGCCTCTGGTTTCTTGACAAATGTATATTTCAACATTTTTTTCAACTCATTATATATCAACTCCCAGAAGCTTTTCACTTTCTTACATTCCCACCACATATGATAAAATGTACCATCTTTTTCTTTACATTTCCAGTTGTTCTGGTTTTCTCATGATTTCCCAGCTTTCCCCCTCATCTGCCTCTGAGCTCCTACCTCCCGCAAACCCCTGTTGCAAATCTATACTGCCTTCGTCTTCCTCTACATGGTGCCTAGGGAACAACTTGCACCTCAATATCAGCAAGACAAAGGAGATGGTGTTGGACTTTCGGAGGAAGAGAGGAGAACTAGCCCTGCTGTAGATTGGGGAGGGCTGTGTGGAGAGAGTCTCTTCCTTTAAATTCCTAGGAGTTTATCTCAGTGAAGACCTTACTTGGAAAATAAATACAACCCAGGTGGTTAAGAAAGCCCAACAGAGATTCCATCTCCCCAGAGTATTGTGAAAGAACGATGTCAATCAACATTTGATGATCTCCTTCACAATAGAAAGTGTCCTTTCATACTGTATCACGGTGTGGTACGCTGGTTTGACATCGACTGATAAGAAGTGCCTACAGAGGGTGGTGAATACAGCACAAGATATTATGGGCTGTCCCGTGAATCCGCTGGATGACATCGCGGAAGAACGTTGCCTTAGGAGAGTGAGAAAAATTCTCAGGGATGATTCACGCTCAGGCCGGCACTTTCTTGATCTCCTGCCCTCAGGCAGAAGATACAGAATCATGATTAGTCGCACCAACAGGGTAAAGAACAGCTTCTATCCGTGGGCTGTTAGGCTGCTGAATGAAAAGATAACAACAGGGCAACTGACTTTTGGGTTTGGTGGGTGTGCGTCAGTAAACGAGGGGAATTAAGACTAAGAGAGCTGAGTGGGGGGTGCTCGTGTAATCTCACTGTATACAAGTTGTACAAGTGACAAGAAAGTATTTCAGTTCAATTCATTTCCCTGGAAGGCAGTCTCCACCATTCCGTCTCTGCCCAATCCCTGACACCTGTTTAGGTGTTCCAATTTGCTAGAGAAGGCAACCACCCTAGTCCAGGGCTAGAAAGCAATAGCTGTACACAGTGCTTTTCTTCTAGAAAAAAAAGGTGCTGGTACTGCATATCCTTGAGTACCCCCAGAAAAAAAAAGCACTGGCTTTACAGCTTTGTCAAGCCAAAAATTTAGTTCCCTGAAATTCTGCATTGGGGCTATCCGGATTCGACAAGGGCCATTTCTCAGCCACCTCAGTCACCTTGAAACCTGCTGTTTTGTTCAGCTAGACTTTGGGGTGAGGCAAAAATATTTGTCGGGATGACAATTATAGGGGTTGCCATTTTGTTTTCCCTAGAAAGCTCCTTTATCAGGTGCTCTTTGAAATTAAAAAGGCCTCCAATCTTTTTTTCTTTTTTTAAAAAAATGCTGCCTCCTTATGGAGCTGTGGAGGACATTATTTTAGTAAACAGTTGACTATATGCAGAAAACATAGTAGCTCCAGTAGCTCATTTTATTTGAGAGGCACAGTATTAAATACCACCCCTCAAAGGAAGGACAGTGATTTAAGCAAGCTGTTAAAAATCTGAAGTAATAGCGTGCGGTTCTAAGCATCCTATTTTTGAACCTGAAATAGTAGACATTTTTTTTTTATTTTAATGTTTGGAGTGTTAATAATAAGAATGTGTTGCCCAAACCCTAAGATGTTTCAGGCACGTCCAACAGGTAGATTGTGATCTACTGGTAGATCACTGGACGTCTGTGGTAGATCACTGGTAAATCACTGGCTCCCCCGAAAGAAGCTCAGCAACTTTGGCTTCCCTAAGAAAAGCTCAAAAACTTTGACCTGAACCCCTAAAAATGGGGTAGATCACTGCCAGTTTTTAAACTCTGTGAGTAGATCGCAGTCTCTTGGGAGTTGGCCCTGTTTTATTTGAAAGCACAACCAAGGGTTAAAAAGTATCCCACAGTGTGTTTTTTTTTGGGGGGGGGCAGTGAACTAGAGATTCAGGATGCCCTTTGCTTCCAAGAATGTGCTTGATAGAACTGGCAAAATGGCTTTCACACAAAGCAAGCACATCTTCTGAAGGCCTCTTGTAAGCAGCTGGGTTCAAGGACAGCTTCTGCCTGGATGTGCCCACAGAAAACGTTCCATATACCGTATTTTTTGCTCTATAAGACTCACTTTTCCCCTCCTAAAAAGTAAGGGGAAATGTGTGTGCGTCTTATGGAGCGAATGCAGGCTGTGCAGCTATCCCAGTAGCCAGAACAGCAAGAGGGATCGCTGCTTTCACTGTGCAGCGATCCCTCTTGCTGTTCTGGCTTCTGAGATTCAGAATTTTTTTTTTCCTCCTCCAAAAACTAGGTGCGTCTTGTGGTCTGGTGCGTCTTATAGAGCGAAAAATATGGTATTTCTCTTGGAAGTCCTGCCCATGAGGTGGAATTTCTGACTTGTGGTACAATTACTCCTGGTTATAGCAGCTATAAGATTGGGTTGCTGATACAGCAGCACGAGAGGGCTCCCTGTACTGAACTGCTGCTTTAGCCCTGTGTCAGCTGTCCAAAGACATATGTAGCTGGTTCCGCTTGCTTCGAGATATACAGCTTGGCCAGTGTTTATTGCTCGCTCCTGTAGGTTGTTGTTATATAACTTCCATTGTGTCGCGTGGACCAACCTCTGCTCTGCTGGCAAGGTCTATGGCTCCGGCGGGAGTCTTGCGGAAGCATATATTGATTGTAAATAATGTCTCAATATCCTATAGTAGGTCATAAATCAAAAAGGGATTGAAAACTCTTTCCTCCAAGGAACTTTTTAGAAGAAGGATCTATCTTTTGTTTGCAGTTTCCATTTTAGAGCGACTGCATTGCCCTTTCACCTCTGGGGTTTTTTCTGCTACAGGCCTGCAGAGCTCTGGGTGCCTAGTCTTCAGTAAAATGGAACCCATTAGCAGCCTGCTCGCTCATCCACCTAGACTGATCTTCTATCACAACTGAAAAGGCCAAACAGCTGTGGCCCTGTAGAGGGACGTTTTTGATGTTTGATGGAGTAGGTGGGGCAATCCAGTCAGATAGGTAAAATAATAATAATAATAATAATAATAATAATAATAATAATAATAAATACAGCTTGAGTGAGGCAATCAATGTGCTTTTGCAAGTGATCTTGTACAGTTTGTAGTTTGACCCACTAAATCATGGGTAGGCAAACTAAGGCCTGGGGGCCGAATCCGGCCCAATCGCCTTCTAAATCCGGCTCACGGATGGTCCGGGAATCAGCGTGTTTTTACATGAGTAGAATGTGTTGTTTCATTTAAAATGCATCTCTGGGTTATTTGTGGGGCCTGCCTGGTGTTTTTACATGAGTAGAATGTGTGCTTTTATTTAAAATGCATCTCTGGGTTATTTGTGGGGCCTGCCTGGTGTTTTTACATGAGTAGAATGTGTGCTTTTATTTAAAATGCATCTCTGGGTTATTTGTGGCGCATTGAATTCATTATATTTTTTTTCAAAATATAGTCTGGCCCCCACAAGGTCTGAGGGATAGTGGACCGGCCGCCTGCTGAAAAAGTTTGCTGACCCCTGCACTAAATCATCTCCAAGGCAGATATCCTCCTCGTTCCTGGTCTTTTGAGCTGCAAAGTATAAATTATCCTTTGGAGAGGCAAAAAGGGCTCAGTAAACAGACGTCTGAGGGTATCCATTATCTGAGGTGAGCTCCACCTGCCCACTTGCAGCCCTTTAACCTATGAAAAGTCATCACTTCCCCCGTTCAGGTTTTCAGAAAACGTGCAACCTCAGGTGATTCCTCTCCACTCCTGTGCCCCTCCCCCCAAAAAGCCCTGCTCTCCATTTTGCATCGGAAAGACAAGCACAAACTCCAACCAGCTCCTGAATCCACAAACCCGGAATAGGTTGTTTCTGACGGGAAGCTGGAGAAATCCTGTGGCAGCCATTTCCACCAGCAATAACCATCTTCACTTGCCACTGAGGGTGTCTACCCTCTTCCCAACTCCCTGCAAGATCTCACGCTTGTTTCCTAATAGGCATGATCTGACTGGCTGGATCGCCTGATCCCAAGTGGTCGCTCAGTTCCGTGTAGCCAGGAAACCCTTAATATGGGCATGCAGCTTTTGGGCCCTCACTTCCCAACATGGGGTCCTCCATCTCAGGCTCCATTGCCATCGTAAGTCATGTGAAAGCCCTGCTACTCATGAGGAGACCAGTTGTCAGTACTGTAATTAGGTGTCCACCCCCACCTTGTTGGTCCTTTGCCTAGAAAGCAATGCCTAATAATAATAATAATAATTTTTTATTTATACCCCGCCCTCCCTGGCCAGAGCCGGGCTCAGGGTGGCTAACACCAGTAAAATTACGATCAATCAATCAATAAAAACCAATTTAAAATACAGGTTAAAATATAATTTAAAATGCAGCCTTATTTTAATAGTAGCCCATAGATCAAAACCATAAGGGGAGGGAAACATAAGGTCAGACTGAGTCCAAACCAAGGGCCAGGCGGAACAGCTCTGTCTTGCAGGCCCTGCGGAAAGACATCAAGTCTAGGGAGGGATGCATCGGTTCTTCACAACCTCTGTGGATTTGTGGGCCTTGCTTCTTCTCAAGTCAAGAAGGCCTGGCTGGAAGTGGTTCTAACCCAGAAGATGCTGCGTAAGTGCTGTGAAAGACAACTGGGTATGTTGATGCTGGTTTTATTAAATGAATAAATGGCAATGGGGAGGCAGCATATGGGGAGTTTGAGCTTACTCAGAGGTCTCCAGAGAGCGTGTCAAGATTACATTCAAGTAAAGAACTTGCCTGAGACTTTGCAGAGGGGGCGGCCAGGAATTAAACTGCCAGGAGCTAAAACAACGTCTCAGCATTGACTAATAATTTCTAGGCTAGGAGTAGATGCCATTAATGACCCTTTTTATTCATGCAGAAGTTCCCAAAGAGTAACATAATGTTCCATTAGTAATAATTGGGAGAGTCTTTCTTCTCAAGGTTGTCAAAACCTAGAGATGAGGCTTCTGCCAAAACATTTTGGTGACAAATGGTGACGCCTTTGACAGGAGGGGTGCCACAGAAGGTTGAGAAGGTTTCATGGGGGAATTGGAGAGCAGGAGGAGGAGGAGGAGGAGGAGGGGAGAGGAAGGAGGCAGACAGACAGGCAGTGTGCACATGTCAGAGTGGGGTCCAGAGTCAAGCTCGTATTTCCCCTGGCATTACCTCTCTCAGACTTCTCTTCCCCACATCCCCATCCTAAACTGGAGACAACACTCTTGCTTCATTTCCAATGCACCCTTCTGGTTTGCAGAATCAGATGGAATCAACAGGAACTGTACAATTTAAAGCCAGCAATCTATGGCTGTGTACATATTGGCTTAAAACATGGCAAGGCCATTTATTTGCACCGTGTTTCAAACTGAATATGCGCTCCTCTGTACACATCAGCATGGTTTGATGTGCATCTAAGTCTCTTGCTGTATGTCCACACCAGTGGATGAGACAGGGCAGCAATGTCTTCACACAAAGTGCATTGCCAGGATAGATTCCCTGCCCTCCCAGAAACCCTCTTCTTTTCAATTGCACACATCTTGAATTCACTGTGTGCTGAGTAAGCCTAAAAGGTAAGGGTAAAGGGACCCCTGACCATTAGGTCCAGTCGTGGCCGACTCTGGGGTGGCGGCGCTCATCTCGCTTTATTGGCCGAGGGAGCCAGCGTACAGCTTCCGGGTCATGTGGCCAGCATGACTAAGCCGCTTCTGGCGAACCAGAGCAGCACATGGAAACACCGTTTACCTTCCCTCCAGAGTGGCACCTATTTATCTACTTCACTTTGACGTGCTTTCGAACTGCTAGGTTGGCAGGAGCAGGGACCGAGCAACGGGAGCTCACCCCATCGCGGGGATTCGAACCACCGACCTTCTGATCGGCAAGTCCTAGGCTCTGTGGTTTAACCCACAGTGCCACCCATGTCCCTTAGTAAGCCTACAGCTCTCCAATTTGAGCAAACCTGGCTTTGGGGAAACTGCATCAAAACACATTATTTCAGAAGAAACTATGAGATACTTGCAGATAACATCCTGTTTTCCCCTTTATGCCTCCTCACATGCTTCAGGTGGGCTCTCCTGGTTTCCCCCCAAAACATATTGCAAATTTATTTCATTAAATTTTCCTTCAACTTTTCCTTTCTTTCTTTTTTTAAAAAAATTCTAAATCTTCGGCTTTTTTTACTCAAAAAATACTCTAGGAGGTGCAGGTGGAGGTGATTTTATGATGTCATATTGGCCACCCAATCAGTGCTTTTTTTATAAATATTTTTATTGAAAATTTAAACAAAACATATTATTCAAAAACATACAATCCTTAATTTTTCCCAATTTTCCCTCCCTCCCCCTCCCACCCCCCCCGACTTCCCTCAGCCCCAGTCTTTTGTTTCTCTGTAAATGCTGTTCTCTGCATGTTACAAAGTTGTATAGATCCTTAAATTGTTTAACTGATTATTGTCAATAAAAAGTTTGTGAATGTTTATTCAAAACCTGCCAAGGAGTCCAATTCACTTTGTTGCCTCTTCAAATACTTTGTAAAGGGTTCCCATTCATCTTTAAAATCACAGTTATCCTTGTCCTGTAGCTTATGTGTCAATTTTGCCAGTTCTGCATAGTCCATCAGCTTTTCTTGCCATGATCCTTTAGCTGGAATTTCTTCAGTCTTCCATCCTTGTGCTATTAGGACTCTTGCGGTCGCACGCAATCAGTGCTTTGCACAAGCAACCTGCTGCAAACTAGGAGAATTGGTTTTTCCAGGGCTCAGTTCTGCAGGGAAGAACCCACATCTGAACAAAACATGGGTTGGGATTCAAAGTCATACTGTTATCCATAGCTGTCAACTTTTCCCTTTTCTTGCGAGGAATCCTATTTGGAATAAGGGAATTTCCCTTATAAAAAGGGAAATGTTGACAGCTATGCTGTTATCTGCACAAGCATTGCAGTTCCCCTGATGGAACTATCCTCCCGCTCATCCCCAGTCCAGTTTTTCCTGACCACCACCCCTGAACCAATTTCAGGGAGTGTGGAGAGGGAGTGGGGAATCCCATTGTACAAGCAGAAATCCTTGCACAGGGTTTCCTCTGATGGGGTGTGTAGAGTGAATCTCTCACAAAGTGATAGTTGCAGAGTTCAAATAATGGTTCAATGGTTCAAATAATAATATGTTTGAATACAACCTACATCCTTCAGTATTGGTTCTTGGGAGCTGGAAGTAATAACTGATTTATCACTGGACTAATCAATGAATGAATTTATTGCAAAATGAAGAGTAAAGAGTAAAACAAAAACAGGACTATCAATATGAAAGCTACAGTGGTACCTTGGTTCTCAAACGCCTTGGTACTCAAACAACTTGGAACCCAAACACTACAAACCTGGAAGTAGGTGTTCTGGTTTGGGAACTTTTTTCAGAAGCTGAATGTGCTCTGTTTTGAGAGTTACACTTCCATTTTGAGTGCCACACTTCCATTTTGAGTGTTACGCTGAGGTCTGTCTGTTTATGGTATTTATTTTGCATTTTTTGTTTTCGCGGCTCCTTTTGTTTTGTTTTTGTAACTGCGTGGAACCCAGTTCAACTACTGACTGATTGACTGTGTGACTGCAGTTCATCAGCGGCGTAGCGTGGGTTGTCAGCACCCGGGGCAAGGCAAGTAATTTGTGCCCCTAACCCCTAACCTGCCTCCGCTGCCAGCTTCTTCTTGCTGCTGCCTGGGCTGGGGTATTTACGGTAAGGTAGCCACGGCGGCGGCGGGTCCATGTCAGGTGATCTGAGGCGAGTTGCCGCTGGCGCTGCCGCCCAAACGACGCCGCTTGCCCGGAGGAGGAGGAGGGCAGAGAGGCGAGGAAAATGCAACATGGCCCAGCAGCTGCAGCAGCAGCGGTGGCGGTGGGGCTGTGAGGAGGGGCTACCTGGCGCGCCCTCCGCGGCCCTGACGCGCGGGGACCGCGGCGAGCGCTGAGAGCCGCTGCCTGCCGGACGCCTTCAGCCCGGACACACGCACAGCTCGTCGGTTCCGCGAGACATGGGGCTCTGCTACAGCCTGCGCCCGAGGCTCTTCGGCGACTCCGGAGGCGGCGAGCGCCCCCCCAGATGTTGCGCCCGGTGCGGCCGGCCCCCCCTGACCCCCCACGCTACGCCACTGCAGTTCATTGTTTATTGCTTTCATTTTATGGATCCATGGTCTTGTTAGATGGTAAAACTCATGTTAAATTGCTGTTTGAGGGGTTGTTTTTAAAAATCTGGAACAGATTCATCCATTTTGCATTACTTTCTATGGGAAAGCACGCCTGGTTTTGGAACAGTCTTCTGGAACGGATTAAGTTTGAGAACCAAGGTACCACTGTACCAAAAAACTTCAAAACCAACATGTGAAAGAGAATGGAATCATCGACATATGCATTTATAGTAGAATATATTTCGGTTGTACGATAGAAGATATTTCAGCAATGGAAATATCAGTGAATTGCGTTGTATAAAGCTGTGTAGCATCTTTGTGGCATTTTAGTATTTAATTGATGAATGGACCAATTAATCAGTTAAAAGCAACACAGTTAATCAGCTCAGCGTTTTAATTAGTTGGCAGACCAGCGGTTCAGTAAAATAAGCTGTGTGGTTGACGAACAAGTGAAGCTTGTGGCTTTTTTCCACTGTTTTTTTCATTAGGGTCACCACGACATGAGCTAAACTTAGCACTGAAAAAGGTGAATGTTGCTTTGGAATGCTGCAGCTGAAGAATTTGAAGAAACTCACTCAACCCATTCTGCAAGGAACTTTGCCTGGCCTCAGCTGGCATGTTCTCGGGTTGCCGTGGCTAAAAAGAAAGCCATAGAAAATCTGGGGAAGTCAGACAGCGAAGACTATGATGCAAGGCTTCGAAAGCAAGGCAGGCAAGAAGCTTGTCTGAGCAAGAGATTTGGCAAGAAACCAAAGTACAGAGAGGTGAGGAATGTTGCAAAACTGAAGCTTTTCCTCCTGCAAGACTTGAGTGTTGCGTGAGGTTCCCGGAGCTCAGTCCTGCCAAGGCTCCAAACGAGACACTATAACTTCCCTGAGTTGCACCCCTGGGCTTTGCTAATGATGGCAAAAATGATAATAATAATTAATTTTACCTGTACAGGACCTGCAGCAGCAATAGGCCAGGTCAGAGGAGAGCTATTTCTGGGGTTGCCAGAACACAACATCCTTCAGCTGCCTGTCTGTCTCTCTCTGTATCCCTCAATTCTTTGTTCTCTCCTTTTCTGTCCCTTCTTCTCTGTCCTCTCTTTCTCAGCTTTGCTTATCTCCATTCATAGTCCTGTTCCCTCCTTTTAATACAGTGGTACCTCGGGTTACATACGCTTCAGGTTACATACGCTTCAGGTTACAGACTCCTCTAACCCAGAAATAGTACCTTGGGTTAAGAACTTTGCTTCAGGGTGAGAACAGAAATTGTGCTCCGGCGGCACGGCAGCAGCGGGAGGCCCCATTAGCTAAAGTGGTGCTTCAGGTTAAGAACAGTTTCAGGTTAAGTACAGACCTCCAGAACGAATTAAGTACTTAACCCGAGGTACCACTGTACTGGACTCACCATCTGAAATATATTCGGAGTCCTGTAGTGATTTCACACTCTTTATTGCAGCTTGTAAAACAGTGATTGAATTGCCCCCCAAACCGCAGGCTTTTATATACATTATTTACACAATGAGTCCCGTCTGATTGGCTGATTCTGCTTCCCTCCTGGAGCCTGATTGGTCTTTTCCTGCAGGCCAATCAGTTGTTGCATTCTAGGATCCTACCAGCCTAATAGGTTGATTAACTTCCTCCTGGAGCCTGATTGGTCTTTTCCTGCAGGCCAATCAGTTGTTGCATTCTAGGATCCTACCAGCCTAATAGACTGATTAACTTCCTCCTGGAGCCTGATTGGTCTTTTCCTGCAAGCCAATCAGTTGTTGCATTCTAGGATCCTACCTGCCTATTGTTCTAGGATGCAAGCTTAGTACATAACA
Source organism: Podarcis filfolensis (assembly GCF_964270895.1). Lineage (NCBI taxonomy): Eukaryota > Metazoa > Chordata > Lepidosauria > Squamata > Lacertidae > Podarcis > Podarcis filfolensis. Next base: position 8,790,057 of record NC_139609.1, read on the forward strand.
CCATCACTCACACTTAATGCTCATGTGACAGTGAGCTGCATATAGCTTCTCTTTCTGTTGGAACATGACCCCGGTATCCATTGTTCCTTCCCGAAGCTTTGCCAGAGCCCCCTTCAAACTTCTGTGAGGGTCCTCAGGTGTAAACGCTGATGACCCACCGTGCAATCTCAGAAAATTTTTGATAATAAAAGGTTGTGGATAACCCTCCTGGCTTGGGAGTGTTATTTCTCCTCCCCACTCTCAGTTGGTTGGAGGACGAGGGGCTTGCCTTGCAAAAAAGAGGATTCTGTCTTGAATATACAGTGGTACCTCAGGTTACATATGCTTCAGGTTACATACGCTTCAGGTTACAGACTCCGCTAACCTAGAAATAGTGCTTCAGGTTAAGAACTTTGCTTCAGGATGAGAACAGAGATCGTGCTCCGGCGGCGCGGCAGCAGCGGGAGGCCCCATTAGCTAAAGTGGTGCTTCAGGTTAAGAACAGTTTCAGGTTAAGAACAGACCTCTGGAACGAATTAAGTACTTAACCTGAGGTACCACTGTAGAAGAATCAGGTAGCTACCATCGAAATTTCAGCTCTTTCATTTCCCCCCAAACAAGCTAAAGGAGGAAACACATACGACAAAAGTTAATACAAAATCAAGAGGGAATGCTGTATTGATAAATACCAGGGTTGCAATATGTCCAGAATACTGCTGTCGAAAGCAGTGTTTGGGCAGAAACTGGCAAAATGTCTGCGAAAAAATCAACAACCTTTGTGTCCGGATTTTCACTTTTTGAAATATGGCAACCCTACAAGTACTAAATAGATTCCTTTTTAATGTAAAAAACAACAACACCAGAGTGTTTTAAGGAGATGAGATTTGGACAAAAATATTCACTGTGAAAGGCATCTATTTCCCTAACTCAGCGTTAGTCATTTTTTTTAATTCCCTGTTTAAGGAGAGTGAAAATTTGTTGCTTCGGAGAATGGAAGATTTAATAATAGGAGTATATCTGAATGTGGAGTTTAGTCTCAAAGGAGGTCGTAAGTAATCTTTTCCACACAGAATGCTGAAGTAAATACTAAATGCTTTAATAATGGGATTCCAAATGGAATTTGATGGATGTCTGGAGGCTCCACTCTCAGCGCTCCTGCCCATATGGTCCAACCCAATTGTGTTCTAAGGGTCTTCAGTCTTTCTCCAGCATAAACAGGACAATCCAACTGTGCTATATTTAAATGGTTGTGCGTGAGAAGTTCCAGGAATGTCATATTTCCTTTTTCAGTCACCATTGTGCAAATTTTCTTTTCTTTTTAGCAGCCAGCCGCTTCTCTTCTTGTGCCACGCAATGAAGTGAGGAGCTGGACCCTATTGTTGAAGGTATTGAGGAACTGAATAAACCGTAGCTGACTTAGAAGCTTTCTTATATTTTATTTATGATTTTCAGGTTTATACATTTCACTAATTTTACAGTCATTTTAACATTTCAGAACTTGACTCATTTCCCCTTCTTTCTGTAGTTCCTTAACTTTATTTTTAATATTGCATATCCAAATTAACTTAACTTGTTCATTTATTCATCTATTTTAAATATATACTCTTATGAAACTGCACATTATTAAAATAATCCTGCCGATGTTCTTATCCGTTTACAGTTTATTTGTAAATATTCAATAAACCATTTCCATTCTTTTATAAAAAGTTTGCTATCTTGTTTTCTTATTTTTCCGGTAAGTTTCTGCATATTCCACAAGTTTTTGTATCCATTCTAATTTTGTTGGGACTTCTTCTTTCCATTTTTGGGCAAGGAACATTCTTGCCGCTTTAGTCGCATACATGAATAAATTTCTATACAATTTGGGTAGTTCTGTCCCTATAATTCCCAAAAGGAAAGTTTCTGGGTGGTGGTTGTTGTTGTTTGTTTTTACAAACATTGCTTTAAACATCTTTTTCAATTCATTATATATCAGTACTCTGGTTTCTCCTCAGATTGTACAAATCTTTCGACATAGAGGCTTTTGCTGCATGAAACAATCAATTCCTGTTTGCTTTGCAAATTCATTCCGATATCTTCAAATGGCAAACTGTACAGTCGTACCTTGGTTCTCATACAGAATGCATTCTGGGAGTCTGTTCGACTTCCCGAACTGTTCGAAAACCAAGACACGGCTTCTGGTTGGTTACAGGATGTCAGGGAACTGCCATCGGAAGTAGAGGAGGAGGCGAGGCTCCACAGCGATGCTGGAGAGGGGCCAAGCAGGGAGAGAGACAGGTCTCCTGTTGGGGAAGAAAATCAGTGCAACACCAGGCATAGAGGGGGGCCAATGGGGGAAGCAGAGAGCAGGCTCCGGGACTCTTCACTGGACACCAGCGGGGAGAGCACAGGTCCTCCGCTACCCACGCCCTCCCTGCGCAGAAGACTTCCGCGCAGGGAGAGTAGGAGGAGACTGGGCGTCAAACAACTTTTATGTTGGAAAAGGTTTAAGAAACGCCCACTGACGGATTCTGCCAGCGACTGAACAGCCAGAGTGGATGGCTGTCCAGCGAGAAATGGTTTAACCAGCCAACCTAGCCCAGAGCGGCGGCAACTTATGCACAAGCAACCCCTAAAGCCATTACACAGGAGTATCCTGCAGCCAATTGGAAGCCATGGAAGCCACATCGGACATTCGGCTCCCAAAAATTGTTTGAAAACCAGAACACTCACTTCTGGTTTTTGATTGGGAGCTGAAACATATCAGTTCAGAGGCGTTATGCAACTGTACTGACATTTGCCTATGTTGGATTAAATTTCACAGCATCTTTTTCATGGTAGCAACCTCTTTTTATCACCTGTTGGGTAATAGTCCTCTTCATTACGGCTACATATTTACTACTTTTCATAGGCTTTCCTTTATTTCCTTACTACAGCCTCTCCCTCACCGCCGCCCTTAACTAGGCTGTCTTCTGCTAGATATGATCTCATAAATCTACAATGCTGCCTTAAAAGTGGATGTTCCCTTTTATTTTTATGAGATTTTATGATAAAGCCAGATTGCATTTGATTTGTTGTTCAGTATTGCTTTCAAAAGCCTTAGCCCTGTTGCTGGACTCAGCAGCTGGCAGGACAAGGGCTGTGGGCCTGTCCTGACTGAGGCTTATTCTCCAAAGGGCAGCCAAACCATGATATATAGAAACACCTGGATGAACAGCTTCCTGTTCGAGGCAGGGAATGCCTCACTGGGTTCCACAAAACTGCTTTCATAGGAAGGCAGTCCTGCCCTGTGGAACGCCCTCCCATCGGATGCCAAGGAAATAAGGAACTATAGTGGAACCTCGGTTCTCAAATGTCTCTGTTGACGAATGTTTCGGAACCCGAACGCCAAAAACCCGGAAGTAAATGCTTCCGTTTTCAAATGTGCCTCAGAAGTCGAATGGCTTCCGCTGCGGGTTTTTCACCAGCTTCCGGGTCATGTGGCCAGCATGACTAAGCCGCTTCTGGCGAACCAGAGCAGCACACGGAAACACCGTTTACCTTCCCGCCAGAGCGGTACCTATTTATCTACTTGCATTTTGAGGTGCTTTCGAACTGCTAGGTTGGCAGGAGCAGGGACTGAGCAACGGGAGCTCACCCCGTCGCGGGGATTCGAACCGCCGACCTTCGGATCGGCAAGTGCTAGGCTCTGTGGTTTAACCCACAGCGCCACCCGCATCCCTCAAGCTGTTGTACCTGTTATCTAATATTAAAGAGTGCTTGTAGACTGATGATCAGGCAGCATAGACTAAGGGTATGAGTCTTATGCCAACTGATTGATTTCATGTAATACATAATTTATTTACCGTATTTTGATCCCATTGCGGCTTTGGATCCCTATTAGGTCCATAAATTACCATATAGCATATATTCAACACAAAAAAACAGCGACATTTTGTGTTGACAAAGGACAGCTGGACATATAAAGGGCCCTGTTACCTTAAGTAGCTTAGGGCCTCATCAAACCTAAATCTGGCCCTGATCCACACCCTTTCCTGCTGTTTACATGGCGCTCTACAGCTTTGTTTTTCTGGGATACATTCCTCCCCAGAGAAAGGGCAGCACTGAACACATTATAACATGTGTTATAATTGCTACTTGTTATTATAATGCATGTGCTTCTGACGCCTCATTGGATGTTCGGCAGGTAAGGACAGGAAGATTCAGCAATCTCTATAGAATCTGTTTTAGGCACCAGGTGAAAGTATTCCTCTACTCTCAGGCCTTTGGCTAATTAAATAACCGATCGCCTTTTAAAATGGTGGGGGTGTTGTTATTATTATTTTTATATTATCTTTTGTGTTTTTCTGTTTTTCTGTTGTAAACTGCCCTGTGATCCTTAAATGAAGATACAGAAATTTAATAAATAATAAATAATATTCCTCCCCCCGCCCCAGCCCCCACTGTAAATTTGGAACCAAAGCACTTTTCATCCATGTAGTACACATTGATTTCGGGACAGAGTGATGGAATTGTTCCAACTTCAGGAACTGGGAAGTGTGTGTGTGTTGTTGTTTTTTGCCTTCCAAAGGTAGCAGGAGGAAGCCAAAAAAACACCACAGAGCAACATAAATGATTTAAGACCCAAGCCTTTTGCTAGGGAAATGTTAAAGATGGAGTCTAATCCTTTAATCTAACTTTGGCCCTTCTAAAAGCTCTGCGCTAGGAGTTGACTCAGCACGTCACTGCCAAGAAGATCCATTGACCCGGAGTTCAGTGCTGAGAAATTGAGAAATGTTCTTTTTAATGTCTATTCAATAAATACAGCATCTTCCTCTCCATGGGCTGAGCAATCCACTTCAAATCCATTACCGTCCGTTCTCACAGACTGACAAGTTGTCCTGAGACAACAGTGCCATGAGATGAGGTTAACCCTTAGCAGAGGGGGGGGGGGTGTATAAATCTTGCCGACTGCAACATTTTTGCTCCCTGAAGTCCTTGGAAAAAACAACCAGGGGGATATTTGAATTGATGGCAGATGCGTGTGCTCCATCTCGACCAAGGTGATTTGTGTCAACGGAACACAAGCAACTCGTCCCCAAGCCCACTTCTGGCTCTCTGACTGTCCCTCAGATCAGGGAAAGCAGAATCGCGTTGTCCTGTGGAGTGGTAGATTTTTTTGTCGTTCTGGCAGTTAGTGGGAACCTCAGAATACGGGCCATTTCAGCTATGCATGCTCATTTCTTGATGCCTGCAAAAGAGCCATCGGAGGACCAACATGCCCAGAAAGAGCTCACGCATCTTCTGATATCTTCTTACACCCATTTTTTCCCAGTGGAGTCAGTTAAGCCAGTCAACTACCACTCATTCAGTATTGAGTAATCATATAAGCCCTCTTCAGGCATTTGATGAACATGCAAGTAGGGATGAATGTGCTGGATCTACACCCAGCCTTGGCCCAGGTATACCTGGAGGAGTGTCTCCACCACCATTGTTCTGCCTGGACACTGAGGTCCAGCACCGAGGGCCTTCTGGCGGTTCTCTCACTGCGAGAAGTGAGGTTACAGGTGAAATAAAAAATTTAAGGTCATATATATATATATATATATATATATATATATATATATATATATTAAATACTCATGGATGTACCAGCCAGGCGCATACATGGATGTGTGGACCGCATGTCTGGAGCAGCGCAGGAAGACCATCCTGAAACCATTTTGACTCCCAAACTGGCCAAATGTTTTCTCTGCAAGGAGGGAGGGGATGAGGGAACCTTCCCATTTTCTCAGGAATTGGGAAATCACCATTTCAAAGGAATGGGCAGACTACCAGGAAAGACAATCAGATAAGGCATTATCAGATAACCTGGCAGACAAGAAAAACAACAACATTCAAATTTCTGTTGTAGACCACCTTTTCTGTGATGTAGGTATGATGTTTGTGGGGGGTGGTCTTGGGTTACACCCCTTCTGTGATGTATGTATGATGTATGGAGGGGTGGTCTTGAGCTCCAGGGCAGGGAATTTAAAATGTCTATATAAGGGCTTGCACACCTTTGTTCTGGGTCCTCTTCCTGCCTTCTGAGTGGGCGGGGGGAAGCACCCTGTTGCAACAGCTTTAATAAAGATCAGGCTTACTAGATGCTTTGCTTCTCAATATTCTCTGGTTGGCCTCTGTTATTTTCTCCTACTGATAGGGAACCCACTTAACGACTCTATATGGGTTCTTCGATACCCCATAAGGGAGGAAGGGCAGATTTCGTTTACAACACAGGGAACCAGGCAGAGGGCCTTCTCGGTAGTGGCACCCACCCTATGGAACACCCTCCTATCAGATGCCAAGGAAATAAACAACTATCTGACATTTAGAAGACATCTGAAGGCAGCTCTGTTTAGGGAAGTTGTTAATGTTTGATTTTTTATCGTGTTTTTAATATTCTGTTGGGAGCTGCCCAGAGTGGCTGGGGAGACCCAGCCAGATGGGCAGGGTATAAATAATAAATTATTATTGTTATTATTCTCATTGCCACCCCTTAGATGCAACAGGAAGCCTACTGTACTTGCAGTGGCTCCTCACGCAACATAGAAGAAGCCTGCTTTTTATGAGGTTCTCCAACGCCACTTGGATGCCGCCCTCTGTGAGGCCATTAGATGCCCTCCTCCCAGCCCTTGCAGCTGCTGGCCCAAGCTGGGCTTTGGGAAGGATGTGTGAGGCTGTGGCAGGGCCCAGGAGCCCTCACACCTCCTTCTCAAAGCCCAGTAAGTGCTTGCCTGGCTTTGGGAAGGAGGCAGAAGGACTTCGCAACCCTGCCAGAGCCCTCACACCTCCTTCCTGAAGCTGTGAAAGCTCTAATCTATCATACGCCCAATAATAAATGCTGGAAATGTAAGGAAACTGAAGGTACTTTCTACCACCTTTGGTGGACGTGCCCAAGGATCAAGGCCTTCTGGGAAATGATCTATAATGAAATTAAGAAGGTACTTAAGTGTACTTTTCATAAGAAACCAGAGGCCTTCCTCCTGGGCATGGTAGGCCAATTGGTGTCAAGGAAAGATAGGACGTTCTTTATGTATGCTACAACAGCAGCAAGAGTTCTTTTAGCAAAGTATTGGAAGACACAAGAACTACCCACGCTGGAAGAGTGGCAGACGAAGGTGATTGACTATATGGGACTGGCTGAGATGACTGGCAGAATCCGTGACCAAGGGAAAGAGACGGTGGAAGAAGATTGGAAGAAATTTAAAGTTTATCTTAAGAACTGTTGTAAGATTAATGAGTGCTAAAATGTCATGGGTAACGTAAAACAGAATTGCAGCGATAAATGATTGGGTAAGAGAAAAAGGATCAAAGAAATTGAATCATAAGTAATTGAAATTAGGGGTTGCTGAAAAAGTTTAAAACAGGGATGCAGAAAAGGGAGGTATGGGGAAGTCGTTGAAATAAGGTTTAAGAAAAAAAGGTGATGAAATTATACGTGTTTATATGTTTGTTTGTTAATGTGTTATGTTGTGAATTGTTAGTTTTTGTGTGTTAATATATGTTGTAAAACCAATAAAAATTTATTATAAAAAAAAAAGAAAGCTCTGACAGGGCTCTGAGAAGGCGCCTTTCTTAGCTGCGTGTGTGAGTTGTTACTGGAAATTGGAAGGGGGTGACTCCCCTCCCACAAGCCTTGCATCTCCACACTACAGGTGTAATCCCTGAAGCATGAGACCAAGTACTCAACAGCCCCACTGTCTGGGTGATAATCTCTGGCATCCTGGCACCTGAGTGCCAGACAGGTACTCATTCCGGAGACAAGAGCAACTGAAAGACAACTGAAAGCGGCCCTGTTTAAGAAAGTTTTTAATGTCTGACGCTGTATTGTTTTTAATATTTGGTTGGAAGTTGTTTTTAATATTTGGTTGGAATATTATTATTATTATTATTATTATTATTATTATTATTATTATTATTATTATTATTGCAAACCCAACTTCAGTGGATTGGGGTCTCAGTCAAGTCAAAGGTTGTGCTTAACTTGGCTGGGAAATATTTACCTAGTGGGTGTGAGGTGGAGTCAAGAGAGGGACTGGACAAGCCTGACACTCAGGTTTCTGCCAGATGACCCCTTCCAGTTTATGACATAGTTATGACAAATGTATGACGTTTTACTAAGGGTGTTGTGGGTAACTTTGGGAAACTGATAAAAAGAGGAGCTTCTTCTTGCTTCTTCCACGTGGTGGCTGGAAGTCTTGTTGCAACAATAAAGATCAGGTCTACAGGCTGCTGTTTAGCTCCTATACTCTTGGCTGGTGTCTTTGTTTGGCAATACAAGTGAGCCAGGAAATTTCCTTTAACAGTCTCAGTGAGGGCCATCTTTCAGCAAAAGGGTAGTTGTCTACTCACAGGATGTTGGTCACATTCACTAGACATCATGGGGTGGGGGAATGCGGCTCCTCTTGCAAAGGAGCCTCACCTCGAGGAATTGCTGTCGTGCTGCTAACCAGACTCCTTGCATCCATATTGCATCTCCCTAGTATTTGGTTTTCAGCTAAATTCCTTCAGTTGCAGTTTCTTAACACAAAGATTCTGCAGCCGTGTTCAGAAAACGCTTCCCTTGTTTGGTGATTTTTCAAGCATTCCTTGAGAAATGTTCACTTATTCATTTGCGTTGCCCTCGCTTTCCCTCAGGGATACATCTGGATCTGACTGGGTACAAATCACTTGGATTGTGCAAGCGCTTACCTTTTTAAATTCAATTTGGCAACCTTGCCTCTTCTGGACTGCCGCTGCTTCAGCGCTGCTCCCCTCCTCCTCGTTGCTGGATAAGGCACATTGGTGACCCCACCAAATCATGAAATGAATGGGATGATGCCATAACACGACGTAGCCAGTCAGATTTGGGCGCATGACAACATCGCCAGGGGCAGGTGAACTCCATTGGAAATGGGAGCTAGTCAGGGTGAAAAAATGAATAGGCAAACATTTTTAAAAGGAAGTGCCAGTAAATTGTTGGAAAAGTCATTCAATCTGATTTTAAAAAGTATAAACATGCAACAGAAAAGAGTTCCAAATCCAAATAATGCGATTACCCTGAATCCCCTGACTTCCCTCCATCCCTTCCATGGGTCCTAATGACATTATTTACAATTGCATATCAATATCCAAATTCTTCTTCTTCTTCATCATCATCATCATCATCATAATTTATTTCTACCCTGCCCATCTGGCTGGGTTTCCCCAGCCACTCTTGGTGGCTTCCAACAGAAGGTTAAAAATACATTAAAACATCAGTCCTTAAAAACTTCCCTGAACAGGGCTGCCTTCAGGTGTCTTCTAAAAGTCAGATAGTTGTTTATTTTTTGACATCTGACAGGAGGGTGTTCCACAGGGCGGGTGCCACTACCGAGAAGGCCCTCTGCCTGGTTCCTGTAACTTTGCTTCTCACAGTGAAGGAACTACCAGAAGGCCCTCAGCACTGGACCTCAGTTTCTGGGTTGAACAATGGGGGTGGAGACGTTCCTTCAGGTATACAGTTCCTTCTGTATTATCCATATTTTCCATTAGTTTACAAGTGTGGTTAAAATCCTGCTAATGTTTTCACCTGCTTACAATGGTTTTGCAAGTAAATTATAAATCAAATAAAAAATTATACAAAAAAGAAAAGAAAAGAAAAGTCATTCAATCTGGATACTTGCGGGGGGGAGAGAGGTAAAATGGCAAGTGATTTCCACTCAGCCCCAGTGATCCCTCCCCATATCTCTCACTTCTTTCCAAATTATGAGCCCCTAGAAGAACAATAGCAAGGTGCCTCTGAGCACATGCTGAGTCTTAAGAATTTGTTTTTGGTACCAGAACTGAACAAAGTTCACATTCCTTTTGCACAATGAAAGTCCACTCCTGCTTAGCTCTCTACATTTCAGCAACCTAATTTAAGTGGGAAGAAGTCATTTTGTTGTTGCTAGTGTTGAACAATAGGGAGTCAGAAACCTTTGCTGATAGACTGCAAATCCCACAGAGAACTATCAGCAGATACCAATCTTCCTTCTGCCCATCTTTTCCCTAAACACTAAACCCACAAGGAAGCCAGTTTTGAGAGTTTGGTTTGCTGAGAAATCACATACACTCCAACATTTCTCCGTTGAAAATAGGGACGTCCCATTCCATAATGATAATTTTACTATTTATACCCCACACATCTTACTGGGTTGCCCCAGCCACTCTGGGCAGCTTCCAACATATATAAAAACATGATTAAACATTAAAAAACTTCCCTAAACAGGATTGTCTTCAGACAGCTCGGGGGTCGGATAACTCCATACGCTCCAACATTTCTCCAGTGAAAATAGGGACATCCTAAGGAAAAGTGGGACATTCTGGGATCAAATCAGAAACTAGGACCAGTATATAACAAAAGAAGAAATAAAGGTAAAGGTACCCCTGCCCGTACGGGCCAGTCGTGTCTGACTCTAGGGTTGCGCGCTCATCTCACTTAAGAGGCCGGGGGCCAGCGCTGTCCGGAGACACTTCCGGGTCACGTGGCCAGCATGACGAAGCTGCTCTGGCGAGCCAGCACCAGCGCAGCACACGGAAACGCCGTTTACCTTCCCGCTATAAAGCGGTACCTATTTATCTACTTGCACTTAGGGGTGCTTTCGAACTGCTAGGTGGGCAGGAGCTGGGACCGAAAGACGGGAGCTCACCCCGCTGCGGGGATTCGAACCGCTGACCATACGATCGGCAAGTCCTAGGCACTGAGGTTTTACCCACAGCGCCACCCGCGTCCCTTAAACAAGAAATAAAACACACCAAAAAGTACACAACCAAATTGAACAATTTACACATAAATCATGTGTCATTTTGTATCATTGATACAATTTTTTTAATATCAATAACAACAATGACCTCCCCACAAACAACCCCACCCTAAGCAACACCAAAGCCCAAGGATCTGTCCAGCAGCCTCAGCTTCTGTAGCTGGAGTCAATCGGTCAGTCAGGGCCCCAGCTCCCAGGCCAGGTAGGAAAAGGCCTGCAAGGCAGGTAGCAAGACTTCCAGGATTCACAGCCAAGATGCCATAAAACTCAAATTATATTTTCTATGCTTGATCACGGTGTACTTCAGGATGGTTTGCACATGCATGTGCATTACAGTACACGACCAAATCACTGAATGAAGACTTGAATGTGTGAAATGTATCACGGCAGCTATAGCACCACGGCCCTCATGGAAGCAAAGATCTCTAGTGTCAAAGCCATGATTCTTCAACATCAACTTCGTTGGACTGGGTCATGTTGTGCGGATGCCTGATTATCATCTTCCAAAGCAACTACTCTATTCCCAACTTAAGAATGAAAACCAAAATGCTGGTGGTCAACAAAAAAGGTTCAAAGACTCTCTCAAGGCAAATCTTTAAAAAATGTAGTATTTGTTGTTGTTGTTTAGTCGTTTAGTCGTGTCCGACTCTTCCTGACCCCATGGACCAGAGCACACCAGGCACTTCTGTCTTCCACTGCCTTCCGCAGTTTAGTCAAACTCATATTGGTAGCTTCGAGAACACTATCCAACCATCTCGTCCTCTGTCGTCCCCTTCTCCTTGTGCCCTCCATCTTTCCCAACATCAGGGTCTTTTCCAGGGAGTCTTCTCTTCTCATGAGGTGGCCAAAGTACTGGAGCCTCAGCTTCAGGATCTGTCCTTCCAGTGAGCACTCAGGGCTGATTTCCTTAAGAATGGATAGGTTTGATCTTCTTGCAGTCCATGGGACTCTCAAGAGTCTCTTCCAGCACCATAATTCAAAAGCATCAATTCTTCGGCAATCAGCCTTCTTTATGTTCCAGCTCTCATTTCCATACATCACTTTGAAGACACTCAAACTCAGGACGAAAGGGAGAAACGTGCTAAGAGGAAGGCATGCTTGGCAAACCCTCACCGTGATCAACACCCTCCCGGACACATATGTCCCCACTGTGGAAGGACGTGTGGATCCAGAATTGGCCTCCACAGTCACTTATGGACTCACTGTTAAGACCGTGTTCATGGAAGACAATTTTACTCGGCTACGAGGGATCGCCAGAGAAGAAGAAGATCTCAGTGTAGAGTTTTCCATAAGTTCAGTTCACACATTTGCCTGAAACAAGTCCTGAAGTGTGCATTAATCAAATGCAGAGAAATGAAGGGATGTGAAGGCATAAATAAAACCGGCCTTGATGACTGACAGCCGAATGTGTGAACCGATTCCACTGAAAAGCGTGAATGGATGTGAAAGCTGCTGCCAAAGCTTGAAGAACTGTGACGGCCCATTCACACATGCAAACCATCCTCTGATGTTCAAGCCTTCAAGCGATGAACATACATGTACAAACCAAGCAGTTTCTCATTTATTATGGGAAAGGCATGGAATGAAATTTATCTCTGTTCTCGCACCTAACTGCTCCCTTAGCTGTGCAGTTAAAGACCTCCTTTTGGGAGGGCCTGGTTTGGCTCCATGGAAAAGAGGGCACAAGATCTTTTGTTTGGGTTTGGGTTTGGTGTTTTGTTTTTTTGCTGTGTCTGGCCCGATGTCCAGACTAGCTGAGCAGCTGAAATGAATCCTCTTCAGTCTATTTACTTGATAGTTACCAAAGTCTGCAATCAACAAGAAAACACATCTCAGCAGCTCGCCTGGCAAGAGAAAGAATTGAGGCAGCACCACAGCTGTCATATTTATTTCAGTGGCAAAGCAGGTCAGGAAAATTGATAAAATTAATCATACAAACTAGGAAGCACCAGGAGTGAAGGAGCGGAGACAGAGGGAGGAAACGAGAGTTTGCTGCACCTGCCTTTATTTGTTTTAATGGATTTTCTTGCTATGTGGCTGATAAAATCCAAGCAATAGACATTATTTTGTAAGTAGAGGCATGTGCTTGTGTGCCTGTGTTGAGGGTGGAGTTTAAAAATAGGAAAAGCCTGTCTTAGTTTGCTCTGTCCACAGTCTTACAATGGAATTAGTAGGTGAGAGAGGCAGAGGCAGTCAAGTGCCCAGTTTGAGCCTCCCAGAGTCAAAAGGCAAATTCTATTTCCATCAGTAATGATTGAAATAAGCTAATTTCTCAGTCGGGTCCGACCATTTCAGTAGGTTCCTCAGAAAACAAACCACTGGGACCACAATGCAGCCAGTTAATCAAGTAGAGCAATAGGTTTTTAAAGCTTTTGATTGGTTAAAAGGGTGCCCTAATTATTTGGAGTGATATTATTATTATTATTATTATTATTATTATTATTATTATTATTAAAGTACATGCTATTTTGCTCCCTCAGTCTGAGTTCTCCCCCATTAGGCACTGGAGGTAGCAATCAGGAAGGTTTGAGATCTGTGAACCAGCCAGAGTGACTTCTGTGGCTACAGCGAGAGGCTGTGGAGATGGGCAAATCCAGCCCCCAACCGAAAAAACAAAAGTGAGCAATATCTTTTCTTTGACATTTGGTTTCAGAATCACTGCTAAATATTCCAGCTCCTTTGGTTTCTAAAGTAAAAAATCATACATCTTTCTTCAGAACAATGATTTTATTCATATGCAAATGTGACCAAATACAATCAGTTGATTATTCATTTAAAATGGATGTGGTTAATTGATGAAGATTGAATTTTTCATAAAGTGACGGCCCTCAAAATGAGTTATATGCAGTTCTTTTTTCTGGGGGGACCCAGGGGTAAGGGTACCCCTAAACATTTTATGAAACTAACGGAAGAAGAAACTAAATTTTTTAAATTTTTTTATTTCTTCTCTAGGACGGTGAATCATCAGTTCCAATGCTACCCCCAATGGCTGCCTCATTTCCTGTCATGCTGTTTCCTGAGTCTCAGACGGAAGCGAGCATTTAATGTGTGAAGTAGGAGTTGGAATCTGTCCGCTGTGTAATATGAGGTAATGCAAGTTCTTTGTTCTTTTGTCCATTTGCTGGATTTATTTTTCCAGATTTGAAAATGGTGAGTTTCGTGAGTCAAAATGAGAATACCCCTAAGCATTTTTTTTAAATAAAAAAAGCACTGGGTAAAGGTAAAGGACCTCTGGACGGTTAAGTCCAGTCAAAGGCGACTATGGGGTGTGGTGCTCACCTCGCTTTCAGGCTGAGGGAGATGGCGTTTGTCCACAGACAGCTTTCCAGGTCATGTGGCCAGCAGGACTAAACCGCTTCTGGCACAACAGGACACCATGACGGAAACCAGAGCGCACAGAAATGCTGTTTACCTTCACGCCACAGCGGTACCTATTTATCTACTTGCACTGGTGTGCTCTCAAACTGCTAGGTTGGCAGTTCAAAATACAGAGGTACCTCGGGTTAAGAACTTAATTTGTTCCGGAGTTCCATTCTTAACCTGAAACTGTTCTTAACCTGAGGTACCACTTTAGCTAATGGGGCCTCCCGCTGCCACCGCACAATTTCTGTTCTCATCCTGAAGCAAAGTTCTTAACCCGAGGTACTATTTCTGGGTTAGTGGAGTCTGTAACCTGAAGCGTCTGTAACCTGAGGTACCACTGTATACTACAAGCTGTTGGAAGGGGTCGAGATTAGCCAGAGGTGTTACTCTGTCGGGCCTTGACAGTGGGGCAGCCCCCTGACACCATTAGAAACATGGCTGGTAGTGGAGAAGTGACAGCTGTCAATTCCCCCTCCAGCATCAGTCGTAGTAGCCATTTTTTTTTTATTTAAATTATTTTTAACCTCTACCAACAGTGAACAAGTGTGAATAAAGCTATTCACATATATACAGACAATGCCTTTTTTTAGGCAACTGAATAGCACAAAATAAAGCGAACAAAAGGCTTAGAACATAAAACTAATGAACCAAAAAGACAGCTCCCTGGCTGTGAATTCTTCAGCACCTAAACAGGACTTGGAAAAGAAGAAACCTGGAAACAAACCTTAAGGAACCCAGCTCAAGTTGCAAGTTTGAAGACAAAATCTGGGCATCTTCGCTTCTGCCCTGGGTTTTATTTTTTAAAAGCCCTTTACAACTTCGGAAATCGTGTGTCAGGGAGGTGAAAAGTGTCAGCGGCCCATAAATAAGGAAGAGAATTCAGAAGAAAGCTGCCCATTAGGACTTCAGCTGTTTGTTCAGAAAGACCATCAAACTTGGCAGCTCAAGAGGACATGACAGGAAGGGGAGAATGGGCAGCACTTGGGCGCATTTTAAATATTTCATTTGAGTTCTAAAGCAGAGAGCAGAAGGGAGGTGACGCTTTAAGTTCATTATGAGTCCTGCTCACTTAGGATGTTGTCAAACCATAAGGCCAGTGTCAGCCCAAAGTCTACTTGCCACAACCCTCTGCTGGGATAACTATCAAAAATGGAAACCTGATTCCTACCAACATCAAACTTTGTCTTATTCCTGCAAGTTAATATGCACAGTACAGATCATAGGGTGACAAGAGAAGAGCAGGGATGAGTATTATTATTATTATTAATTATTATTATCCATTTTTTGGATTTATATACCACCCTATAACAGGTGGTCTCAGGGCAGTTCACAGAACAAAACCAAAATATAAAACCACAATATATATTCAGTGGTACCTTGGTTTATGAACTTAATCCGTTTCGGAAGTCCGTCCTTAAACCAAAGCGTTCTTAAACCAAAGGCGTGCTTTCCCATAGCAGCGGAGGACTCAATTTACAAATAGAACACACTCAACAGGAAGCGGAACATGTTCTGCTTCCAAGGCAAAGTTCACAAACCAAAACACCTACTTCCGGGTTTGCAGCATTCTTAACCCAAGTTGTTAATAAACTAAGCTGTTCTTAAACCAAGGTACCACTGTAATCAAAATAAAAACAACAACTCAATAACACAGACATACCCATAACAGTAAGTAGGTGCCTGAGATACAAATGTATCTCAGACCTTTCAAGAATCCCTATTTTCCAGGGACATCCCTGATTTAGAGAAGCCATCCTGGTTTCTGATTTCATCCTGGAATGTCCCATTTTTCCTTAGGACGTCCATATTTTCATCAGAGAAATATTGGAGGGTATGGAGTTATCTGACCCCCAAGCCATCTGAAGGCACTCCTGTATAGGAAAGGTTTTATTAAAAGGGTCTGGACTGAGGAGGAATGGTGGGGACCGCTCCCCTTCTTCCTGAGCCTTCCCGAAAAGAGGAGGACTGTATACATTTAGAACAGTAGTTTGCGGAAGGTCATAGTTCAGATTCTGCAGAGGGGAGAAGCTGGGAAATATTGAGTTAAGAGCAGCAGGAAGAAGAAGCACGAGGGGAGATACAGCTAACAGACTCAGTGTCTCTGGAAAGCATTCCTGACCCCTCTCTCCCAGGACCCGGCGTGCATTGAGAGTAGTAGAACAGAAAGCTCAGAGGCAGAAAGCACAGATCAGCTGACACAGGGATGATGTAGAATAGGAGAGACGGAAGGGGTGGGACTTTACTTGGAGCAACGCCATTATTGGAGAGTCTGCATCATCCGTCTCTCTCTGTGAATAGTGAATAAAATACTATGGTAAGAGCTGCTTCTTTTTTTAAAAAAAATATTTTATTAAACAATTTTAGCAAACAAATTATCAGTCAACAAAACCATTTACATTTCCCCCCCTTCCTCCCCCAAGGACTTCCCTCAGCTCCCCTTTCTGGTTTCTTTACACATATTATCCTCTGCATATTATAAAATTGTACATATTGTTGCCCTTTCTATCATATATTCAACTAATAACTTTGTGGATGTTTATTCAAAACCTGCCAAGGAGTCCAAATCATTTTGTTGTTTTTTTAGATAATTTGTAAAAAGGTCCCATTCTCCCTTGAAGTCACGGTTGTCCTTGTTACACAGTTTGTATGTCAACTTATCCAATTCCGCATAGCTCATCAATGTTTCTTGCCACTGTTCTTTCGTTGGGATTTCTTGTTTCCCCATTTTTGGCTGCCAGCCATGAGCGAGGGGGATCTTATTCCCTGAAGCCTGACAGCTATAAATAGTAAAATTATCATGATGGAATGGGACGTCCCTATTTTCATCGGAGAAATGTTGGAGGGTATGGTATCTGGATGACTTGAGCAGGTGGGCAAAAATGTAGATATGAAAATGACAATCATTGCAGGGTTCCCAGGCGAGCTTGGAGTCACTCAGTGATCACGCACATCGTACATGCAAGGTGAAAATGTCTTGTCTCTCTGGCAGAAGAGTCAACTCAGCCGATCCTTCTCCACCCATGGCAACACCTGTCATCCCACAGAAGAGCACAAAATCAAGAGCTAGCAAAGAGCCTTAGGTGTGTTTTGCTCCCCACTTTCCTAGCAGATAGGCACACAGAGCTTGCCAATGAATGTTGCCTTAAGCAAAATTCAATTTTATTTATTTATGTATTGTTGACATTTATAGTCCTCTAACTGGTCTATAAAACAATTAAAAAAATTATAGTCAAATCATATCACACCAAATGTATGTTAAAAACCAAGTCGGTGCAGCTGGAAATAAAAGAGGAAAGGCACATTGGGAAGAATTTATCGTGCGAGCTCAACACACCTTCAAGACAAAATTGGTGGCGCTGTGCTCAGGTGAAACATTCATAGGAGTTTCTTGGGGAGCTAAAATGAATTTTGATCAGTGGCACCAAGTTGTGCTTCGTCAACTTTTCGTGGAATTGTGAAATAATCCCATCCTGACAGAACTCCAGAAAGGGTTCTGCAAGCCACAGTGGTGTGTTGAAGGCCTCTGAGGCAAAGGCTTGTGCCCAGAATGTTCCAGAAAACAAAGTTCTGGGTCTGCTCATGACATGCTTCTGTCTTTAGCAGAAGTTGTGGTTCAGGCCTGTGTTACGGTGTGGTCGGAAACCCTTTCCTATCCCTAATTTGGAGAGGATGGGAAAACATGCTCTGCTTCTCTTCAGGTATAATTCCCCCACTTTCTGGATGGTAAAACATTAGGAGCAGAGGGGCTACTTTCAGGGCTGCTATGCAGCAGCGGAGGAGACAAGAAGGTCCTACAAGGATAGCTTTGATTTGTGTGAAATGCCAATACAAACACACACACGCATCTGTGCAATGCCCCCTGGCACCCTTAAGGCTAAAATAATGCAAATATCCTTTATTAGGGAGCATCTCAGCAGGTGCTTCAAACATTAAACTAGGATGGCTGTGGAAGCCACAAGAGTGAACACATTCTGCAAAAAAGAAAGCCCTTTATAAGATCTTGCTGACAAGCACTATTAAATATTCATTCTATAGACTGTGGAGACATCATTAGATGCGCACATTCAGCGCCTCTCTTTTTCTATGGAACAGGACTTGGCATTTGTTTTACACAGTAGGGGTGAGACAAAAGAGTCTCGCAGGACCTCCTATGTCCTCTTGTTAACAGGCCCCAAGACCCTGGGATGGAAAAGATGGAATCCCAGCCTGGATTATGAGTTTGTTTTGAAGAAAAAGGAGAGCTTGAAGCCATGTGAGCATAGCCGCAATATTAAACCAGGCTCCGATGTAGCCCTGAATGAGACACGAAGTTGGTGGTGCCAAGTCTCAGAGCTGATCCAAAAGGGCAGACTTCATTCCCTTCTTTCCAGGGCCTCCAGTGGAAAAAGTAACATCTCTGGGCACAGAGACAGAAACAAATGGGGGCTATTTTCTGTTTGGCAGGAGTTTTTTTTTGGGCCATTGTTGTTGTTTAGTCGTTTAGTCGTGTCCGACTCTTCGTGACCCCATGGACCAGAGCACACCAGGCACCCCTGTCTTCCACTGCCTCCCACAGTTTGGCCAAACTCCTGATGGTAGCTTCCAGAACACTGTCCAACCATCTCATCCTCTGTCATCCCCTTCTCCTTGTGCCCTCCATCTTTCCCAGCATCAGGGTCTTTTCCAGGGAGTCTTCTCTTCTCATGAGGTGGCCAAAGTACTGGAGCCTCAGCTTCAGGATCTGTCCTTCCAGTGAGCACTCAGGGCTGATTTCCTTAAGAATGGATAGGTTCGATCTTCTTGCAGTCCATGGGACTCTCAAGAGTCTCCTCCAGCACCATAATTCAAAAGCATAAATTCTTTGGTGATGAGCCTTCTTTATGGTCCAGCTCTCACTTCCATACATCACCACGGGGAAAACCATAGCTTTAACTATACAGACCTTTGTTGGCAAGGTGATGTCTCTGCTTTTTAAGATGCTGTCTAGGTTTGTCATTGCTTTTCTCCCAAGAAGCAGGCGTCTTTTAATTTCGTGACTGCTGTTACCATCTGCAGTGATCATGGAGCCCCAGAAAGTAAAATCTCTCACTGCCTCCATTTCTTCCCCTTCTTTTTTTGCCATACACATCCCAATAAGCATCAGGTTCCACTCATGAGGCACCAAGCACAGCAAGTCTCCTCTTCTGTGGACCAGAAGGGCAAAATCTCCTACCAAAAGGGACGCAGGTGGTGCTGTGGTCTAAACCACTGAACCTCTTGGGCTTGCCAATCAGAAGGTTGGGAGTTTAAATCCCCATGACAGGGTGAGCTCCCGTTGCTCAGTCCCAGCTCCTGCCAACCTAGCAGTTCGAAAGTACACCAGTACAAGTAGATAAATAGGTACCACTGTGGTGGGAAGGTAAACGGCGTTTCCGTGACCTGTTTCCTGTCACTTGGCCTGAAAGTGAGATGAGCACCGCAACCCCTTAGTCCCCTTTGACTGGACTTAAATGTCCAGGGGCCCTTTAGCTTTACCTTACCCTTTTAATCTTCTGCCCTTACTGGACACTACTAGGATCCAATCCTACATACCACCCAACTGCCCCGAAAATCCCAGGTCCGTCCACAAAACACTCTCTAGCCACTGCAGCTTCTCATGGTGCCACAGAGAGTCCTGATTTTGCAAAGTGACTTCCCTTCAGTAGTGTTTCAATGTGCTACTGGGAGTTCAGATCCATGTGTTCCTCTAACACATTTCTTAGATCTATGGCTCCCCCCCAATAAGCATCACTTCATGTTTTTATGAAAACAACATCCAGGTTAAGAACAATTTCAGGTTAAGAACGGACCTCCGGAACGAATTAAGTACTTAACCCGAGGTACCACTGTATACCCTTTTCCCTGATATATGCATTTTAATGCACAATCGTTGGAGAACTGCATCACAAAATTCAGATACAGTGGTCCCTCAGGTTAAGTACTTAATTCGTTCCGGAGTTCCGTCCTTAACCTGAAACTGTTCTTAACCTGAAGCACCACTTTAGCTAATGGGGCTTCCTGCTGCCGCCGCACCGCCGGAGCACAATTTCTGTTCTCATCCTGAAGCAAAGTTCTTAACCTGAAGCACTATTTCTGGGTTAGCGGAGTCTGTAACCTGAAGTGTATGTAACCTGAAGCGTATGTAACCCGAGGTACCACTGTAACTGCAACTTTCCAATGCTAGCTGTGTTTCGGTTTGTATATTGTTTTGGAATGCGTCGATTTGACACATTCTCCGTTAAATGCGACCTTCATGAGGAGCAAAGTCTGCCTGTTACCTCCTGCGTGACTCCCGCAAGGAAGATAGGGGGCACAATCCTTACCTTGTCCCGGGGTCTGCCAACACATGCTATGCCACTGTGCTGTTGGTCAGCAATGCTCATTTGCTTCTCAGCCTCCAGCAGCGGCCATGCTAGACTCTGTAAGAGGCAAACACCACTTGTGGCTCACCAAGCCAGACACAGGCCACAGTCTTGTGTTGTTTTCCTGCCAGCTGCTTCACAACAGCCACCCCAGACAAAGAGCAGAAACGGGATGTATTGCAGCCCCTGCTGGACCACAACACTTGGCTGGTGATCTTCCAGTAATATCCAAGAAGGTTGGAAAAAAGTATCAAAGGTTGGATTTCCACTCCAACTATTTCATTATATGCTCCTGGGTGAAGCGAGGGCAGTGGGATTTCTCATCATTATTCCACCAGGGAGGGGCAATTATGCTGGATTTAATTAACACAAAGTACAAAGGAGAATCGTATGCGTGTGTCTGTGTACAGATACACACTCGCAAAGCTGAAGGACTTAGCAGGCCACAACGCCAGACTAAAACTGGAATTATAGGGGTGTATCTCTCTAGTTGAGCCTTAAGGCTAATGCAAAAGATATACCCTTCTCATAGCAGTGGATGTCAGCTGTTCTGTTTGTATGTGCACATGCATTACTTTCTTACACACACGCACCCAACCACACCATTTGCCGTGATGGCATCATTTTTTAAAACAAACTGTCCATAAATGTCACTGGAAATCCAGGTCTCCTTTTATTAAAACTGAAAAATGTGTATAAATGTAAATAACAAATGACTGGTATGCGGAGAGCAACCAGAACGGCTGCTGGCATCACATGTTCCCGCTCTCTCTTCCCCTCTCCGTGTAATTTGCATTAATAAAGAGGCTGTTCCTTGTCGGAATGCGTTTCATCCGGTTTAAAATCCCAGGGCACTCCACCAGGAAGTGCTTTGGGAGAATCCGACTGTCAGAGCCGACAAGACAAATGAATCCCGGTGTCAGGAGCGTGTGGTTCAACGATGACAGATTGAGAAGAACTGTCCCCCTCTCGACAGGCGGGCTTCATTTTCAAATTAATAAATCTGAATAAAATATTTTTCCTTTCATTACAAGCCGGGCCTGGCTGACAGTTCCCATGACAGGGGGGAGTAGCAGTGTTGATGAGAAGAGTTTGCATCAATTCCACCTGGGCTTCTGTTGCTTCATTTTTACCTGCAATTGCATCCCTGTTTGCCTCCCTTCCACCTCCCTCCCAGGCTCTCTCCCCAGCCTGTTCCCTTTCTCTGTCACTCACCCCCCCTCCTGCCCCCACCCTCACCCATCTGCACTTGCTGTTATTCAGTCCCCCCTCTCTCTCTCTCGTCAGCCGCCCGAATTAAAAGTCTTGAATTAAAATCCAGAGCGATATTTATTTCCTGAACGCACACACACACACCCCTCACCTACAGCCTGGAGCCTTCCTATGGGCCATTCGAACAAACACAAGCACAGAGGCATAAATCTGTTCCAGGCGCACACAATCCTTTTTACCCGCACAGCAATTTTCTTGCGACTCACACGCATACATGTTGGCTCTCGGTGTCTTTCACACGCTAAGTTCTCTTCGAAATGCACACAATTGCACTTGATTGGGCCCCCTGTAGTTGCTCCCCCCAACCTAAAAAAAAACCTAACGCAATATTATTGTTATGACGGTTTTTGTGTGTGTGTTTGTGTTTGGGGGGGAGGAAGTAGGCTGTATGTGAGATCCTGCTAAGCCCTGGACCCTTCAAGTGTTAAAACTGCAGGCTAGTTTCCTGTGTTGAGGCGATTGCCTGGGTGATGGGCCATGAAGGGAAACAAAGGGAAGGGGCTGTGTGCGAGACGGGCAATGGGTGGGGTTGCAGTTAGTTAGAAGGATAAAGCAAAGTTTAAAGTTGAGTTGCAGTGACCTAGAAGTAAAGCAGCAAGCTGGGGTGAGAGTCAGAGCAAAGTCTGATTTCTGTTTGAATGCAGTGTTGAGGCTATGGCAGAAACAAGAACCCCTCCATTGCAGGCTCAAGTTGTATATATGTGTAAAGGTAAAGGGACCCCTGACCATTAGGTCCAGTCGTGACCGACTCTGGGGTTGCAGCGCTCATCTTGCTTTATTGGCTGAGGGAGCCAGTGTACAGCTTCCAGGTCATGTGGCCAGCATGACTAAGCTGCTTCTGGAGAACCAGAGCAGCGCACGGAAATGCCGTTTACCTTCCTGCCGGAGCGGTACCTATTTATCTACTTGCACTTTGATGTGCTTTCGAAATGCTAGGTTGGCAGGAGCTGGGACCGAGCAACAGGAGCTCACCCCGTCGCAGGGATTCGAACCTCCGACCTTCTGATTGGCAAGTCCTAGGCTCTGTGGTTTAACCCACACCGCCACCCCCACCCCGTATATATGTGTACATAATATCATAAACACACCACAGACTCCACTGTGCCTCATTTCAAAAAGAAACCCAACCCCTGCATAATTGCCTGGAACCGTTAGGATCTTACACCCCTCACAGATATGAGTGGTATGCAACAATACAGTGGTACCTTGGTTTAAGAACAGCTTAGTTTATGAACAACTTGGGTTAAGAACGCTGCAAACCTGGAAGTAGGTGTTTTGGTTTGTGAACTTTGCCTTGGAAGCAGAACATGTTCTGCTTCCTGTTGAGTGTGTTCCATTTGTAAATTGAGTCCCCTGCTGCTATGGGAAAGCACGCCTTGGTTTAAGAACGCTTTGGTTTAAGAATGGACTTCCGGAACAGATTAAATTCGTAAACCAAGGTACCACTGTATGCTGAATGTAACACGCATCCTGGCCCAAAAACTATCCTCGGATGAAGGTGCCGTGGAACCAAGATAAACCTTGCAGGTTCTAGGTATAGTTTGCTGCAGTTCAGAGCACTATTCTGATTTAATGTACAAACGGAATTATTCTGCTGGCAAAACCTATTGGAAGCCTTAACGGGAGTAGCAGTGTATGGCTGCAAAGACTAGAGATGGATCTTCTGTAACAGAAGAAACCTATTGTGATATTTCCACAGAGTGTATTTCAGGACTGAGCCCTGGCACTGAAAACTGGTGAGGGCTCAGATCAGTTGGGTTTCCTCTAGTAAGAGAGAGAGAATTAAAAAGGAGAAACAGCACCTGTGTAGAAGGGAAAGTAAAGGGGGCAGGGGGGAAAAACCCCAAACTGTATATTTTACAAGGTTGTTATTGTACTTCACCAGATCTTAACTTATTACAGTATTTGTAAGAATGGATTCCAAATATCATTGAATTTGTCCATGGCAAGTCTGCCTTTATATGCAAGTTATTCATATGTTGAGAGTTTGTATAAGTCTTCAATCCAATTGTAGAAGGGGAGCTGCACTTTTATTTTTCCAATTCATCAGTATCAGTCTTTTTGCTGTGGTAAGGGCACAGAGAGTCCACTCACATTGTCCTTTTGTAAGGTTCCATGTGCTGGGTATATAATTCAAAAGGATATTTTGCTCTGTAAGTGTAAGGTTGTTCCGTACAGTTCTGTTGATAGCTTCAGTTACCTTCTGCAAATATCTTTTGATAGAGGACAATGAAAAAGCGTATGTTTTAGAGAAGCATTATCCCTGTTGCATCTCCATCAGTTAAATACCTTAGATAGCCCTTTTTAAATGTTTATTGTGCATATAATTATGTACTTTTTAACTTTCAATAAAGAGACATCACCTTGCCAACAAAGGTCCGTATAGTAAAAGCTATGGTTTTCCCAGTAGTGATGTATGGAAGTGAGAGCTGGATCATAAAGAAGGCTGATCGCTGAAGAATTGATGCTTTTGAATTATGGTGCTGGAGGAGACTCTTGAGAGTTCCATGGACTGCAAGAAGATCAAACCTATCCATTCTTAAGGAAATCAGCCCTGAGTGCTCACTGGAAGGACAGATCCTGAAGCTGAGGCTACAATACTTTGGCCACCTCATGAGAAGAGAAGACTCCCTGGAAAAGACTCTGATGTTGGGAAAGATTAAGAAGAAGGGGACGACAGAGGACGAGATGGTTGGATAGTGTCTTCGAAGCTACCAGCATGAGTTTGACCAAACTGCGGGAGGCAGTGGAAGACAGAAGTGCCTTGTGTTCTCTGGTCCATGGGGTCACAAAGAGTCGGACACGACTAAACAACTAAACAACAACAACAACAAAGATGTCTGGAGGAAAAAACAAAAAACAAAAATGCCATGCCCTAACTTCACCAATTTAGGCTTTGCCTCCTTGTACAGTGGTACCTCGGATTACATATGCTTCAGGTTACATGCGCTTCAGGTTACAGACTCTGCTAACCCAGAAATATTACCTTGGGTTAAGAACTTTGCTTCAGGATGAGAACAGAAATCATGCTCCGGTGGTGCGGCAGCAGCAGGAGGCCCCATTAGCTAAAGTGGTGCTTCAGGTTAAGAACAGTTTCAGGTTAAGAACGGACCTCCGGAACGAATTAAGTACTTAACCTGAGATACCACTGTAATCTATTCCTTTTACTCCTGTGAAGGAGGGTCCAGGAATTTGTGCTGCTTATCCGCTGCCCCTCCCACGGTCCCTCCAAGGCAAAGAAAAACACCCTACAAGCTCAGTTTATTCCAGATACTAAATGTGATGAGCTCAGCGGCCGTGTTAATGATATAGAGGGGTATGTGGATTTTGCTGTAAAGAATGTGGAAGAGACAGATGAGAAAATGAGAAAGCAGGGGAGTAAATTTTAAGCAGCTCGAAGCTTTAACAACTGGTGGATAAATCCAACACAGCTTTAATCTTTGAAACCTGGTTACTGGGAAACTGAGGCTTTGAGACCCCTCCAGAAAAAGGGACAGTAATGATCACCAGACCCTTGCTTTTCCAAATCTATGACCTCTGAGCTCGACCCAGGCTGCCTTCGAAAGGGGTTGCAGGAAAGGGCACCCAAAATAATGAAGGGAAAATAGCACCCACCTGACCGAGAAAGATTGCAGCATTGGGGCCCTTGTTATTTTAGGTTGTGGAAAAGATGAGTTGATAAAATTACTCGTGGCATAAAATAAGTAGCTAGTAAATAAGGGACTTGTAGGGACACGGGTGGCGCTGTGGGTTAAACCACAGAGCCTAGGATTTGCCGATCAGAAGGTCGGCGGTTCGAATCCCCGTGACGGAGTGAGCTCCCATTGCTCGGTCCCAGCTCCTGCCCACCTAGCAGTTTGAAACCACGTCAAAGTGCAAGTAGATAAATAGGTACCACACTGGCGGGAAGGTAAACGGCGTTTCCGTGCGCAGCTCTGGTTCGCCAGAAGCAGCTTAGTCCTGCTGGCCACATGACCCGGAAGTTGTATGCCGGCTCCCTTGGCCAATAAAGCGAGATGAGCACCGCAACCCCAGAGTCGGTCACGACTGGACCAAATGGTCAGGGGTCCCTTTACCTTTTAAATAAGGGACTTATTGATTATACCCTCCTTTTCTGTAGCCACACTCGGAGTGGCTCGCAACATGTAAGTTTACATATTATTATTTTACACACAAACAAGTGACCTACGCCGGCCACTTTTTGCTAGTTTCCTACTGGAAATGGCTCCTGTTGCCATTTAACTGCCAAGGCACGATTTACTGCAAACAGCACCTTTGTGGGCAGATAGCAGCTGGGAAAGATTTGAAGGAGGAAAATGGTGCTAGACTCCAGTTTGGGTCTACTCTTCCTCCAACATAAAAATGTCCAGCTTATGAACACTTTTTTAAAAGCATGTGTAAAGTAATGTGTAGTTTGACCCGTAGATGATTCCTAAAATATAATTAAAAGCATTCTCTCAAAAAATAATAATCATAACTATTATTATCCAATATGTAAAACCAGTTAAAAAGTAGCAAGTAGCAACAGAGTTGAGAGGGAAAAGGCTGAGAACAGTGAGCATATTCTAGAATAATTCACGAACAGTTTTTTTTATATCTATACTATGGCTGGGATTCCTTTTGAATTTGAATTTCAAGTCAATCTTGGACCACCATGCATCTCCAACCTTAAACAACGGTTCTGGATCCCCAGATTATGGGTAAAAAAAGATCTTGTTGCAACTGAAGTGATAAGTGTAAAATAAATGAATCTTGCAATCCTTTGCTCCACTTCCACCAGTTAAGGAACCTAAGGGAGTTCAGCGAATCCCCTGTATACTCTCGAGGCAGCAGCCCCTGCCATTGTTCGTTGCCGCGTATTAATTCATTGAAATGCATGCAAATGCAATGCGCTGATTGCTACTGCTACATCAAAGCTTTAAAATGATATTGATTGTAATTGCTGGATAGCTGTAAGAATTCGCAGCATTAATAGCAGTGGCATCACATAAAAGTATTTGATCCAGGCCTAATCACTCTCCGTTTGAGGCCCTCCATAATAAGCTGCTGCTCTCAGGCTGCTGCTGCTGCTGCTGTCTCTCCCCCCCCTTCTGCCCAAAACCATCAAGGGCGGCTTAAGTAGTCCCTGCCACTCTCCCCTCGCCACCCCCCTCCCCCAACCCATTTCTTGCCATTTGCCTTTAGAAACGCCGCACTCCGTCTGAATTGAGCTGTAAAGAACGAAGGTGAAGCTCTAAGCCAACGAGATTCATGGCTTGGGTTTTTATACCCACATAAAATATGAATCTCAGTTGTATACAAAGCTGAGCCCATCGTGCCAAAAGGATCCAAGTCAAGCAGACCCGTAAAATGAAATCCTCTTGGACTAATTTAAAGAGACCTGAGTGATATAAATTCCACTCGGCTCAATGCTGGAGGGGTGGGATGGGGAGGGGAGATGACTTTCGTGCAGGCTTCTCTGTGCATTTGGATGGGATAGAGGGAAACTGAAGAGAAATGAGCTCCCTAGCAGAGGACGAGACAGAGGAAGAGCTGGTGGAGCTCCATGTTTACACTGGTCAGATGGGGCTAGTGAGATTTCCCTTGAAGGTATAATAATAATAATAATAATAATAATAATAATAATAATAATAATATATTATTTATACCCTGCCCATCTGGCTGGGTTTCCCCAGTCACTCTGGGTGGCTTCCAACAGAATATTAAAATACAATGACCTATTAAACATTAAAAGCTTCCCTAAACAGGGCTGCCTTCAGATGTCTTCTAAAAGTCTAGTAGTCTTTGACATCTGGCGGGAGGGCGTTCCACAGGGTGGGTGCCACTACCGGGAAGGCCCTCTGCCTGGTTCCCTGTAACTTGGCTTCTCACAGCGAGGGAACTGCCAGAAGGCCCTCGGCGCTGGACCTCAGTGTCCCGGCGGAACGATGGGGGTGGAGATGCTCCTTCACTTATACTGGGCTGAGGCCGTCAGCACCAACACTTTGAAATGTGCTTGGAAACGTACTGGGAGCCAATGTAGATCTTTCAAGACCGGTGTTATATGGTCTTGGCAGCCACTCCCAGTCACCAGTCTAGCTGCCGCATTCTGGATTAGTTGTAGTTTCCGGGTCACCTTCAAAGGTAGCCCCACATAGAGCGCATTGCAGTAGTCCAAGCGAGAGATAACTAAAGTGCACCTCCCCAAGAAATAAGGGGGCTTGTATTTCCTAGATGACCACTTCTGGGCACCACAATTTAAGAAGGTTAATGACAAGCTGGGATGTGTGCAGAGGAGGGCAACCAAGGGGTCTGGAAACCAAGCCTTATGAGGAACACTTGAGAGAGTTGGGTATGTTTAGCCTGGGAATGAGGAGACCGAGAGGAGATATGATAGCCATCTTCAAAGGTCTAAAGGGCTGTCACATTGAAGACAGAGGAAGTTTGTTTTCTTGGGCTCTGGGAGGTAGGACCCCAACCAATGGATTCAAGTTACAGGAAAGGAGACTCCAACCAAACATCAGCAAGAACTTTCTGATAATAAGAGCTGTTCCTCAGTGGAACAGAATACTTCGGAAGGTGGTGGACTATCCTTCTTTGGAGGTTGTAAAGCAGAGGTTGGGCGGCCATCTGTCATGGATGCTTCCGTTGGACTAGATGACACTTGCAGTCCCTTCCAACTCTACAATTCTTGGATTCTAAGGACAGTGATGAGCAAATTCCCCTCAACTCATTTCAGAATTAGATTAATAATACCGTATTTTTTGCTCTATAGGATGCACTTTTTCCCCTCCAAAAATTAAGGGGAAATTTGTGTGCGTCCTATGGAGCGAATGCAGACTCCTTGGCTTCAGTGATAGCAACATGAAGCCTGGAGAGCAAGAGGGGTCGGTGCGCACTGACCCCTCTCGCTCTCCAGGCTTCAGGGATAGCCGCCTGAAGCCTTTGGAGTGCAGCGGGACCTCATGCTGCACTCCAAAGTCTTCAGGTTCCTTCTGCTGAAGCTGGGAGAGCAAGACTCTCCCGGCTTCAGCAGAGAGGGAGAGCTGCACAGTGCCCCTTCAGCGAAGCGGGAGGAGAAATGGAAGGGGCTCCGTTTCTCCTGCTGCTTCGCTGAAGGGGCGCTGAGGAGAGAGAGGGAGATTTTTTTTTTCTTGTTCTCCCCCTCTAAAACAAGGTGTGTCCTATGGTCGGGTGCGTCCTATAGAGCGAAAAATACGGTTTATGAGCTTGCTGGGTGAGCATTTGGGCAGATCATCTATTTTGTGATCGCTTTTGCTTAGCTTGTGATTTCAGTACACAGATGTAGAACCAGCAGTGCAAGGACACTGAGATTACAAACTGGGAGGGAACTCTTGGAAAACAGGGACACTTTTCCTGAACACTCACATTGTCCCTTTGAAACTGTTGTTTGGTTTCATTTGCCCTATGCTGGAAATGTCAGAGGAATTATGACACAGACTCCCCCCCCCCCCATTCAATCCCTATCACAGCCCAGACTCTTGTTTTCACCTTTGTTCTCTACGACAAAATGTTCTCAACATGCACACTTTACACATAGATAGATACATGAGTTGCTCTTGTATATTATTTGATGTAAATTTATTACCCTACCGACAAGCGCCTCATTGCTCCCCCCCAAAAAATGTTGTTTGTTGACTCTGTGTGCAAGTTGTTCATTGCTAGAGGCAGTCCACATGCACCAAGGTTGCAGTCCTAACCATATCTACGCACCCCCACTGAATTCAGTGGATCTTACTCTCAAGAAAGAGCATCTAGGCCAGGGGTCAGCAAAGTTATTCAGCAGGGGGCTGGTCCACTGTCCCTCAGACCTTGTGGGGGGCCGGAATATATTTTGAAGGGAAAAAATGAAGGAATTCCTATGCCCCACAAATAACCCAAAGATGCATTTTAAGTAAAAGCACACATTCTGCTCATGTAAAAACACCAGGCAGGCCCCATAAATAACCCAAAAATGCATTTTAAATAAAAGGACACATTCTACTCATGTAAAAACACACTGATTCCCGGACCGTCCGCAGGCCAGATTTAGAAGGCGATTGGGCTGGATCCGGCCCCTGGGCCTTAGTTTGCCTACCCATGATCTAGACTAGCACCCTGTTCTCTGTTACCAGCCAGATACCTACGGGAAGCAGCAATTTTCCCCCCTGCGATTCACAGCAACTGGTATATTCGGAGCCATACTGCCTCACATAGCAGTGCATAAATCCACTTTCTACTGCAAATTTAAAAATGCAATGGAATGCCTAGTTCATGGTTGTCATTTTCCTACGAAAATAACCGATCTTTTTTTCTGATATGTAGACTTTTATCGACGATGCTCAGTTAAAGTTCAAGCCTCTCTGTTAAAGTGTAAAGAACAATCTGAATTGACTTCACTTTAAAAAAGCAAAAAACATTTCTTTAAGAGTGTCTTTACTCCCTCCCAGCCAGATCCCAAATGAATTTTAAAATCAACGGACCCCATCATTCATTATTACTCTTTTTCACATGGCAGGAATATGTAACTCCCCACCCTGAAAAGAAGGATTTAAAGCTGTGAAACGTAAAATCTTGTTTACTATAAACATTTAAAACATAAAAGAACTTGAGTGTTGTTTCGGCACACACACACAGACACGTTTCTGTGTAAAATGAACATCTGTGAAATAAAAAGTTGGAACAATTAAAAAAAGACTTACAGTATATATGGCTAAGTGAGTGAGATGCATTGCAATCCTGTTTGGTAAAGCTAACGAGATAGGTTGCAATTCTACCCCGCTTACCCAGGAGTAAGCTCCACTCAGTTCATTGGGGCTTTCTTCGGAGTAGACAGCTTTCGTTGGCTTTGTGAAGGGCCATTAGCTTTGCCTTTCAGCTGCCACAAACCACTTTGGGTTTTGCATTTTTTTTTCCCAACAAAAAAAGTTACAGGGCTACCTCTCTGGAAACCCAGGGACCTTGAAAAGAGGCACGCTGTCTATGTCCGCTATCATAATTGTTGTTTTTACTGTGTAATTGTATATTTATAATTATGCATGTTATTTATAGCCTTTTTAAACTGCCCTTGGAGCATGTTTGAAGTGTGGGGGTAAAAATACCTTAAAAATATGTGGGGGCTGTACCGCTTTAGGCTGCTGCTGGGAATGGAATGGAATGCTGTCTTTCTTTCTTTCTTTCTTTCTTTCTTTCTTTCTTTCTTTCTACCTACCTACCTACCTACCTACCTACCTACCTACCTTAAAACCTAGAAGACAGGGAGATGGCAAGAGCCCTTTCCCTCAACACCTAGCAGTGGCGTAGCGTGGGTTGTCAGCACCCGGGGCAAGGGAAGTAATTTGCGCCCCCTAACCCGTGGATTTGCGCCCCCTAACCTGTGGATTTGCGCCCCCTAACCCCCAGATGTTGCGCCCGGTGCGGCCGGCCCCCCCTGCACCCCCCCACGCTACGCCACTGACACCTAGTTTTTTGTTTGTAGCGGGTTTGTTCGGTACAGTGGTACCTCAGGTTACAGACGCTTCAGGTTACAGACTCCGCTAACCCAGAAATAGTACCTCAGGTTAAGAACTTTGCTTCAGGATAAGAACAAAAATTGAGTGGCAGCGGCACGGCGGCAGCGGGAGGCCCCATTAGCTAAAGTGGTACCTCAGGTTAAGAACAATTTCAGGTTAAGAACGGACCTCCAGAATGAACTAAGTTCTTAACCCGAGGTACCACTGTATTGGAGTCCCCACCGGCAGTCTGAAGTGGTACAGCTCTCACACTATTTACCATCTCAGGGAAAAGCTGGCCTCCATCTCTAGGGAAGAGGAATCAAACTTGCTGCTCTCACAGGTGCTGCTGGTGCATGGAGGGTGGGATAAGAAGCAGTCGGATAACTGGATGATCTCTTTGTCCCTCCTGACCAAGAGGGTAAGGCAAGGCTGTTGATACAGTGGGAAAGTTAATGGGATCACCTCCTTTCCATTCAGTCACAGCAAAGGCAGGATTTATAGCAACCTTAAAACCCCAACCTCTCTCTGTTTTATGCTGATCATTAACCAAGATTATCTCACACCAGAGATTTGTTATACCAAAGAGCACTGACATCACTAACTGCTATTAAGTGTATTATACTTAAACTCCATAAAGGGGAGCAAAATGCCCTTGTCAGCAGCATGAGGGGAGAAAGACACATTATCAGGCTCTCTCCAGTGAAAAAGAGCAGCTGCCTGCAGCTTTTTGCCCGAGATGGAGATCTCGTGATGTCCTCAGAGACACCAAAATCCTCTGCCTGAGCCAAGTGCCTGCTTTCACTAGACCAGGAAAAAATATTTCCAGGAGTGTCCGGGTGGGGGAGGATAGAGCCAACCAGATGCCGATGACAAAGGTTTTCTCAAAACTTTCTTCTCTGGGCCACACTTGTAGAATAAAAATCTGCTCGCGCCACAACACATTTTTTATTGATAGGAAATGCATTGGAAAACATTCTGCAAATAATAATAATAAAATTAATACCATGCTATTGTCATGGAATTCTACTCCATGTTGATCCAGAACAGATTCCAATGTATAGTTAGCCGAGTAAAAACTTAAAACACATTGCAGGATTCCCCCAAAACAGACAATTGTATTTCATCCAGCAGAGCTTTCTGCTCCTGAAGGCAAATGAGCATAATGGTCACAAATTCAATACAGTGGTACCTCGGGTTACATACACTTCAGGTTACATACGCTTCAGGTTACAGACTCTGCTAATGTAGAAATAGTACCTCGGGTTAAGAACTTTGCTTCAGGATGAGAACAGAAATTGTGCTCTGGCAGCACAGCGGCAGCAGGAGGATGAGAACAGAAATCGCGTAGCGGCAGCAGGAGGCCCCATTAGCTAAAGTGGTGCTTCAGGTTAAGAACAGTTTCAGGTTAAGAACAGACCTCCGGAACGAATTAAGTACTTAACCCGAGGTACCACTGTACATTCAGGATTGGCCCTGTCCCTAAGAAATCCAGTTGCAGCAGACTTAACTTAAAACTTAAAATAACTTATAATAAGTCTAACCTTAACACTAAGTATTACAGAACACCACACCAGAAGGAAAAGAGATAGAAAGAGAGAGTGAAACCCAGGCTCCTTCTGGTCCTGCTTTTATATTCAGCATGACCTTGACTGAAGAGATAACAGCCAGTTTAAGCCACATGTACTCAGCATCTCTGAAGGAATAACCCAAACATCATGAACCTTTTGCTTGTTTCTTTCGCACAGAGAAGATTCCAGAACCCTCTTGAATTAAGTAGAATACGAAAGATCTCCACACATCAGATCAATACTTTCTGCACTAAGAAATGCAAACTGTCAGCTGTGCCATACTACACTGAAATGTTTAAATGTTTCTTTGGTTGTCCTTTTATCTTCCCACTACACTTTCCCCCCTCTCCTGCCACACCTTTATATGTCCAGCTGACCTTTGTCAACAACAAATTGTCGCTGTTTTTTGTGTTGAATATATGCTATATGGAAGTGAGAGCTGGACCATAAAGAAGGCTGATCACCAAAGAATTGATGCTTTTGAATTATGGCGCTGGAGGAGACTCTTGAGAGTCCCATGGACTGCAAGAAGATCAAACCTCTCCATTCTGAAGGAAATCAGCCCTGAGTGCTCACTGGAAGGACAGATCCTGAAGCTGAGGCTCCAATACTTTGGCCACCTCATGAGAAGAGAAGACTCCCTGGAAAAGACCCTGATGCTGGGAAAGATGGAGGGCACAAGGAGAAGGGGACGACAGAGGACGAGATGGTTGGACAGTGTTCTCGAAGCTACCAGCATGAGTTTGACCAAATTGCAGGAGGCAGTGGAAGACAGGAGTGCCTGGCGTGCTCTGGTCCATGGGGTCACGAAGAGTCGGACACGACTAAATGACTAAACAACATCAACAACAACATATGCTATATGGTAATATATGGGCCTAATATATGGTAATATATGGGTGTAATAGGTATCTAAAGCCACTTGCACATAGCAAAATATGTATTTTACCAAAGTAATTGTTGAACTGAAATACAATTAAGAAGAAGTATATTAATAGTGAACTGCAATTAAGAAGAAGTATATTAATAGTGAAATAATTATTAAGCTCTAACTTAAAATGATTTTTTATTCATAACAAACTTAATAATGCAAACACATTGGCATTTGGCAATAACAAAAGTTCCTTTAGAAACACAATTTACAAAGACTCATAATCTAGTCTCTAGAAACTTGCTATAACATGAAATAATAATAGGTGTAAATATATGATGCAAACCTATATATAGAAATGAGCAAACCAGTGATATTTTAGGGAGCAGGCTAGCAGGCGGGGCCCATGACTTACACCATAGGAGCCTACACAACACAAAACACAGTTGCTGCATGTAGGTTTTATTTTATTTGTTTTTCATTTTATATTTTGGAAATGTACATCCACGTGTTTTTTTCTTTAAATTTTTGGGGCCCCTCAAGACAGTGGGGCCCTAAGCTATAGCTTGTTTAGCTTATACGTAAATTTGGCAATGTGCACGGTTGCCAATCTTGAAACCTGCCCTTGTATTTTTAATCTTTGTTGCAACAGCTTTAATAAAGATCAGGCTTACTAGCTGCTTTGCTTCTCAATATTCTCTGGTTGGCCTCTGTTATTTTCGCCTACTGGTAGGGAACCCACTTAACAACTCTATATGGGTTCTTGGATACCCCATAAGGGAGCAAAGGCAGATTTCGTTTACAACACAGGGAACCAGGCAGAGGGCTTCTCGGTAGTGGCGCGCACCCTGTGGAATGACCTCCCATCAGATGTCAAGGAAATAAACAACTCTCTGACTTTTAGAAGACACCTGAAGGCAGCCCTGTTTAGGGAAGTTGTTAATGTTTGATGTTTTATCATATTTTCAATATTCTGTTGGGAGCCACCCAGAGTAGGTGGGGAAACCCAGCCAGATGAGTGGGATATAAGTAATAAATTATTATTATTATTATTATTATTATTATTATTATTATTATTATTATTGATGTTTTGGCTGTCCTTTTTATTGCTGTTTGTTTGCTGCATCTTTGCTGAGGTCGTTCTTTCAGTGTGGGCTGGTGATATTCTGATATAACTCTTATCCATAGCAGAGGCTTTACCCTACAGAACTGTTACGGTACTTTCAACTAAACCTTTGCCTTTCGTGGAGATCTGTGGATCTGTGAAGAGGAAGTAGTTATCCTTCATTTTCATTCCCATCATGACCTTTTGGGCAACGATTCAGCTTTAATTCACATCAGCATAGCTGTGAATAATCTGTACGTTAAATAAATTACATTCTTCCCCAAGTGCAACTGCATTGCTGCACAGCTGTGAACTTCCTTGGAAGGAGTTTTTTTCTCATTTATTTATTTTTTAAAAAGACTTTTTAAAAATCCCCTAATGTCAACTCAGAAAACGAACATGTGCTTGGAATTATGCTGAGTTATGGATTCAAAAACATTTTCTGCAGTGATACTATCTGTGCAGGTGTGGATTATGCTTATGGGATGCAAAAAGGGGAGCCTGAAATATCATATTTTTCGCTCAGTAAGACGCACCAGACCATAAGACGCACCTAGTTTTTGGAGGAGGAAAACAAGAAAAAATATATTCTGAATCTCAGAAGCCAGAACAGCAAGAGGGATCGCTGCGCAGTGAAAGCAGCAATCCCTCTTGCTGTTCTGGCTTCTGGGATAGCTGCGCAGCCTGCATTCGCTCCATAAGACGCACACACATTTCCCCTTACTTTTTAGGTGGGAAAAAGCGAGTCTTATAGAGCAAAAAAATACGGTAGTTATAGGAGGCAAACAAACAAACAAACAAACAAACACAAAAAACCCCACCACCCATTTATAAGGCACATCCCACTGTAACTGTGGTCATGTGGCAAGGAATCCCCATATAAGAAATAGAGAATTCTGTTTCAGAAAAGGGTGGAACAGGCTTGCCACAAATAAAAGGGCTCCCTGTGAATATTGCCTCCCAGACGTGAGGCTAATGGCCCCTGACAGGCAACCCAGATTACAAAACAGACTGATAGGCTTCTAACTCTTCACAGAAATCTTCCTTTCTGGGTTCCCCTTCATCTGGCAACCTCTGCCCCCCGCCAGCCCCCAGCCCCTCCAGTTCTGCTCCTTTGCTCTGCCTGCTTTCTTCCCTTCCAGTATTCTGCTGCCTTTTTTCTAAGCAGCGTCCGATTTGTTGACTTGCCCTTTTGGTGGCGTTGCCTTCTAATAAGGAAATCTGTCTTTTAGCTGCGTCCTGCCCGTGGCAATGTTTGGCTGTAGCGCAAAATGTCAGGCTCCGGGAGGGACCCTGGTAAGGGAGAATCGGCCGTCAGATGATCAGCGACAGGGACTCAGAAGCGGTGGCAGGAGAATGCTGAGTTGAAAGGGAGGTGCATTTTGTGAACGTTTTTGCTCCCACCAAAAAAATGGTCTCCTTTTGCAATATTCGTTCCAAACAAGTCACAATGCACGTGATTCGTTGGGGCAAAATAGAGATGGAGAGGCACATAAATTTATACCTCTGGGTACTTAAACCACAGAGCCTAGGACTTGCCAATCAGAAGGTTGGTGGTTCGAATCCCCGCGATGGGGTGAGCTCCCGTTGCTCGGTCCCTGCTCCTGCCAACCTAGCAGTTTGAAAGCACGTCAAAGTGCAAATAGATAAATAGGTACCGCTCCAGCGGGGAGGTAAACGGTGTTTCTGCTCTGGTTTGCCAGAAGCGGCTTAGTCATGCCGGCCACATGACCCGGAAGCTGTACGCCGGCTCCCTTGGCCAATAAAGCAAGATGAGCGCCGCAACCCCAGAGTCGGTCACGGCTGGACCTAATGGTCAGGGGTCCCTTTACCTTTATTTTATCCATTGAAAATAATGCAGTGAAGATGGACAACCTCAGTGGGAAGGGCCCAAACTAGATGTGCCCTAAAAGGTAAAGGTAATGAATCCCTGGACGGTTAAGTCCTGTCAAAGGCGACTATGGGGTTGTAGTTACAGGTAGGTAGCCGTGTTGGTCTGCTGTGGAATATGCAGAAATGGCCAAACTTACCGGAAGAATAAGAAATCAAGATAACATCCACTGTAAAGTGGATGTGTGAATATAAATATATGGTTAGCAATTATAGATTAGGTATGTAAGTATGTAAAGTAAAGGTGAAAATAAAATCAGAAATGGTTGTAAGAGATGAAGATGAAGATTTTTAGAAATGCAATGAAATAATTAAATTAAAAATTAAGGAAGTCGAGCCATGGTGGAGGGAGGTATCAAGGGTGGGTAAGGTGTTCTGTTTTAGTTTGTATATGTAGCATATGTGTTTCTATATGTATTTGTGGTATCTGTATGTCTTTGTTCATGTATTTTTTCCCCCTCAATTAAAAAAAAGAAATCAAGATAACAAACTTTTTATAAAAGAACGGCAATTGTTTATTGAATATTTACAGATAAATTGTAAACAGATAAGAACATTGGCAGGATTATTGTAATAACCTGCAGTTTTATAAGAGTATATACTGAAAGTAGATAAATAAATGAGCAAATTAAGTTAGTTTGGGAAGGCAGAAGATATTAAAAATAAATCTAAGGAACCGCAGAAAGAGGGGAAAGGAAGTCAAGTTTTGAAATGTTAAAATGGTTGTAAAATTAGTGAAATGTATAAACCTGAAAAGCATAAATTGAAAGAGAGGAAGAGGGGGTTTGCATGGGCCTAGTTCGTTCATTTAATAGAGACTGATGTGGGGGGTGTATTGGGAGAGTTTCATCTTGGTTTGTGTCAAACCAATTAGCATTAGAAAACCCAGCCAAACATGTAGTGTGCAATGTTTTTCTTAAGGTGGTAAATCATAGCGCTTTTGTTGTTTTATCCGTTGAATAAATTGGTGTCGTGCTTAAAGTGTTGGACTATGATACGGCAGAGCAAGGTTCGAATCTCCACTTGCTGTGAAGCTCACTGGGTGACCTTGGGCCAGTCACCATTTCTTATCCTAACCCAAGGAATATTTAAGATCTTGACGGACAGGTTGCAAGACCACTTGAGAACTGAGATCAAGAACAGCGGCTCAAGAAGATGAGTGGGATCTTCCCACTGGTTCGACAAAGACTGCAATTAGGCTAAAAGCCAGCCGAAGAGAGTTTACCGTAAATATAGGAACTCTAATTTACCCCTCTTAATTAATGAAAATGTCTCCCTCAGACGGAAGTATAGACTTCTGCTAAGATGGAAAAAACAGAAAGCAGAAAAACATGTTTGGCATATCTTAATAAATCAGGTCCTCCCTTAAAGAGGGCACATATTGCGGTGAGACCTGGAAAACCGACACCCTGTGTTGTGGGTGGGTACGATTGGTCAGCCACAACACCCGATTGGTAGGTCCCTCATAGCTGGGTGCAATCTGGCCAATGGGACGCAGTCCAAACGGTTTGAGGGACCTATTTATGCCCATGCACATGACCCAGAGCTTCCTCTTTCGGCGCGTGCATTCAGAACACCTGGCCACCTCTCCTTACTTTTAGGGCTTTGCGCTTGACCTTGCTATGCCGTTGTGTGTCGTCTGTCGTTGGGACAGGGGCGCGGCAGGAATTTTCCCCACTTGGCTGATTGGCTGTTGCCATTTGGGTTTCGTCTGCCGTGTAGCAAATCGTCACAACTTGTAAGGTTGTGGATAGGCTCTGGTTCAGGTGATAGGGATGGGAGAATGCTCTCGCCATCCCTGTGAAGGGAATTCCATTAAAGGAATCCAGGGACTCGATGGTTTGGTCAACCTCTGAGAGGGGGTTGTGCCCGTGCCTGAGTCCAGGGGGACATTTGGGTGGCAGAGATAGCCCGTTCCCAGCTTTCCGCTTATCCAGGTGTTCACCCTTGACTGACCTATGCTGGAACCCTGGGTCAGCGCTACCTGCAGGGAGCTAGTCGAACCAGAGCCTATGGAACCAGTCACTTTCTGTAATCAATAAAGTTGTGGCCTAAATTCTGCCAAAAACCAAAACCAAAATTTGAGTCAAGTGTGAATTTATTTAGGGGGGAGGTTTCTATGTCTGAACATGCAACTGCTGGAGGTGTAGGGGGAAGGTTAAGGTGTCCATTAAAAAAAGAGCAACCACTTAACATGGTAAAACGGAATGGATGTGTTAGATCTGGGACAATTCTATTTTCAACTCATAGAATCATAGAATCATAGAGTTGGAAGAGACCACAAGGGCCATCAAGTCCAACCCCCTGCCAAGCAGGAAACACCATCAGAGCACTCCTGACATATGGTTGTCAAGCCTCTGCTTAAAGACCTCCAAAAACTCAAATATTGGCGGAAATGCAATCTTATAATGAGAGCAACCAAAAACTAACAGGGCAGGAAGAGCACTGCAAATTATGGTAGCTCTTTGGATTACATCTGCCAAAGAAAAATATCCTAATTGATTTTCTTTTCCCTCCTGGAGTTGGAAATCTGTGAAATTCACAGGAAAGAGAAGTTGCTGAATTGCAGCTTATTCCCAAACTTAAAACCATGGAGAGACCTGGTCTGAATAGAGACATTGGATTCTTATCCCATTATACATGATAAAGCCATTTTTAGCCATATTACCCCTTGCTTTTTCCTGTAAGACCATTTGCAGTCATCAACAGTCGTCAACAGGTTTACCACACCTATCAGCCAATCACCCATTCCCATCACCCTTCTGAGTAATACCCCTCCCCACCCTCTCACTATATATCAGGGTCTGGTGATTTCTGTTTCAGTGTATCTGAAGAAGTGTGCATGCACACGAAAGCTCACACCAATAACAAACTTAGTTGGTCTGCTACTGGAAGAAAAAAAAATATTGTGAAATTCACTGCAAGTCCAATAGCCAATGCAAAAGCCCCTCCTTTTTGCCCCATTTTGTGCTGCCGTTCCCCCCACCCCCAAAAAAATCCCATTCTGCATTACATAACATTAAAGATGAAAAAGGGATGGGCGAGTTGTGTCTGTGAGTTGTGTTTTCCCAGCTAACACTTGTCAAGATCTGTTTGAGCCTCTCCCGGTACTCAAATGTCACCCTGCCAGAATTCATTACATCCCGTTTATTAATTAATTAAAATATATTTATACAGAGCAGGCTTTGTTAGATGGCGTTAAAAATAACGTTTGGAGAGCTACCCCTGGATGGAAAGAGGAGTCTCTGGTGGCAGAAGCTAATCCTGGTCCCCCAGCAGCCTGCATGTCAGGAATGAATGGGTCGCCCTGCACTGATAATCTGGAAGGTGCAACTACGGGGTGGAGATAATTAGCGGTCAGGTGGCCTGAAGTGGGATTGGTGATTGCACAAGGAGCAGGCGGAATAAAATGCAGAGGCAGTTTCAAGGTCAGAAAAAATCAGAGGGCCTTCTGAAAAATCTAAGGAAAAAATTGTGTGACTGTAAACCCGAAAAGGACATTGCAAGATACCTTGCATTTTATTTAAAATTATTCACACATATATTACATATATTTATATTCTGAAAGGAACTAAAGAGCACTGTAAACAAGTCGGCTCTGGCACAGAGATGGGATGCTGAACAGTTGATTCTAAGTGAAAGTCAAACATTTTGGTTTTATTTTTTTTATATATAATTTTTATTAAATTTTCTGTTTTGCAATTTAAAATACTCATTGTTACATCCTTAAGATATCAATGACTTCCCTTCTTCTCTTTCCACGGTTCATTTTACATATCATAAATCCCTACATACTTTAAAAAACTATACCATTCAGCATTCCGTTATTGCATCCATCAAAACTTACTTACACTGCTGAATTTATCTTAATGCTGCCAGCATTTTCAGTTGTACAAAATGCTTTCCCATATATTCAGTAAACGTTTTCCAATCTTCTCTAAACCTATGTTCTTCTTGTTCTCTTATTCTATATGTTAGGTCTGCAAGTTGTGCATATTCTGTCAACTTAAGTTGCCACGCTTCTTTGGTTGGGACCTCGTTCGTTTTCCATTTTGGGGCGAACAAAACACAGGCTGCAGTTGCTACATACACAAATAACATTTTTTGAACAACAGCAGCAAGAACACTGATTGCAAAGTATTGGAAGACACAAGATTTACCCACCCTGGAAGAGTGGCAGATGAAGGTGATGGACTATATGGAATTGGCGGAAATGACTGGCAGAATCCGAGACCTGGGAGAAGAGTTGGTGGAAGAAGACTGGAAGAAATTTAAAGACTATCTGCAGAAACACTGTAAAATTAATGAATGTTAAAATGATGTTGGATTGAAAATAAGTGGCATTAGCAACAAAGTTAACAAGAGTATGCAAAATTGAATTGATAATGGATGAAAATATAGAGTTATAATATGTTAAGATACAGAGTTAAGATAAACGAAAGAAGGTAAGGATTTGCTGATTTGATTACTTAAATGGGAATACAAAAAGGGGAGGTGTGAGGAGGCCAAGGAAATAAGATAATGAGTTAGGGTTACAAAAAATGGATTTGTTTTTATTCTTCTTTTTTCTTTTTCATGTATTTTTCTATGTTTTTTTTTGTATTTCTTTCTTTTTATATGACCTTTTTAAATTTATGTTTTTGTAAAACTTCAATAAATATCTTTTTTTTAAAAAAAAACAACAAATAACATTTTTTGACACCTGGGAATTTCAAAAAGATTTTGGTTTTAAGTCTTTTTACTTGAACAACTTGCCTTCAACGTTATGTGACCTCTCCCCATCCCAAACACATAGACACACACACACACACACACACACACACACACACACACACACATCACAGTAACCCTAATTCCATGTATTCATAATGAGCACAACTGATGGTAGGGATATAATGTCAGGTATACCAGGTGGCGATGAAATCAAAACAATAGTCATGATCGTAAGAGGTATTCATATAATTTCCTTCTATTAACAATTCAGGTTTTTCTGAGCTCCCCCAAATGTATCCAAAAGGACACCACCCACGCAGAAGAGAGAGGTATAAGGAGACTCGGGGTTACCCCAAGTTTTGCAGGTTTGGGGAACCCCTCACACACACCCCAAAGGCCCAATCAGTATTCAACAGCCACAGGATGTCGACAGACTTGAAGAAGAAACAGTGAATTGGGTAGGAGTGTCTGGAAAAGGAAGGCAGAGAGAGAGAAAGATAGAGAAAGGAATAGAGAAATCCATCTCATCTTCTGGGGAGCTGAAAAAAAGTCCCTAGAGATGGAAGTA
The DNA here is from genome assembly GCF_964270895.1 of Podarcis filfolensis. Lineage (NCBI taxonomy): Eukaryota > Metazoa > Chordata > Lepidosauria > Squamata > Lacertidae > Podarcis > Podarcis filfolensis. The sequence continues at coordinate 8,831,981 of NC_139609.1, forward strand.
AGAGCTGCCCATAGAAACCAGTGGGAAAATTCAAGGTTATAATGTTCTTTTTTTAAAAAAAAAATTGTTTATGTCTTTCAGTTTTATACATTCCGATAATTTCACAATCATTTTAACATTTCAAAACTCCACTTCCTTTCCCCTCTTTCTGCGCTTCCTAAAATTCCAAAATAACCTAATTTGCTCATTTATTCATCTACTTTAAATATATATTCTCTTACAAAACTGCAGGTTATTACAACAATCATGCCAATGTTCTTATCTGTTTACAATTTATTTGTAAATATTCAATGAACCATTTCCATTCTTTTATTAAAAGTTTCTTCCAGTAGGTTTCACCATTTCTGCATATTCCATAAGTTTTTATATCCATTCTTCTTTCGCTGGGACTTCTTCTTTCCATTTTTGGGCAAGGAACATTCTTGCCCCTGTAGTCGCCTACATGAATAATTTCTAGACATTTTAGGTAGTTCTGTCCCTATAATTTCCAAAACGAAGGCTTCTTTTTTTTACAAACGTCACTTTAAACATCTTTCCCAATCCATTATATATGATTTCCCAGTAAGCTTTAACTTTACTACAAGACCACCACATATGATAAAAAGAACTTTCTTTCTCTTTACATTTCCAACACTTATTTGATGTTGATTTTTACCTTTTTGCCAATTTACTCAGTGTTACGTTATAATGTGGGACACGGGTGGCGCTGTGGTCTAAACCTCTGAGCCTAGTGCTTGCCGATCAGAAGGTCGGCGGTTTGAATCCCCGCGATGGGGTGAGCTCCCGTTGCTCAGTCCCTGCTCCTACCAACCTAGCAGATCAAACGCATGTCAAAGTGCAAGTAGATAAATAGGTACTGCTGCGGCGGGAAGGTAAACGGCGTTTCCATGCGCTGCTCTGGTTCGCCAGAAGTGGTTTAGTCCTGCTGGCCACATGACCCGGAAGCTGTACGCCGGCTCCCTCGACCTATAGAGTGAGATGAGCGCTGCAACCACAGAGTCATCTGTGACTGGACCTAATGGTCAGGGGTCCCTTTACCTTTACATTATAATGTAGATTGGACAGGGTACCAAAGTGTCCCCTCAGTGCAGAGGGGCATGGAAATATGTGGCTGGAATCTTTAACACAAACACGTCTTGTTGCAAGGGTCCAGCAGTGAATTCAATTTCAGTCTCTCTCTCTCTCTTTTGCCAGTTCTAAGTTCATATACATTATTGTTCGTCAACAGCAATCACTGTTGTCGTTAATCTACCACATTTGGCATGTTCCTTTGCAGAGCAGCTCCCTGCCCCATGGAACCCCTGCTTTTCAGTCCAGTTTTCTCCAACGCCGTGGTCCGTAAACCGCAGGTTGTTGTGCCTGTACTGGCAGTTGCACTATTCATGAATCTTCAGCTAACAATTGTAACTAATATGGAATAAATGCCATTCTTTCACTCAAGATCAAATGAGATGATACCACAATAACTCAGCTGTCTCCAGTCGTGTGCTCATGTGAGCTTAAAATCCAAATAGAAATTATTATTTTTCCCCCTCTGCTGCTTTGCTTTACAAAAGGCATGCCGTTTAGATGCCTGTAATGCCTCAAACAAACAGTTTTTCTGACACAATGTATTTTTTCACTTGTTCTTGAAGTCCTTTAGATTGTAATCCTGACTGCCCACTCTTCAGCACCAGAAGCATCTGCTGACACCTAGCGGTGGGCAGCTGAAATGATTGAGAGGCTTCCTGCCTCCGTCTCAAGGATTTATTCCTCCTTTGCTAAACTGGAGGTGGCTTGGCTGAAGAAGAAGAACTTAATGCACTGTATTTTAAAAGTGCACTTCTCCAACCTGAGAAGTTATCTTTCCACAAAGGCTGACATGGATGCCAAAATCCAGCATCGCCTGAGCTCTGTGAGTGCGGCTTTCTCCCGATCGAAGTGCAAAGGGTTTGAGAATCGGGACATTCACAAGGAAGCCAAAATGCTTGTTTACAAAGCTATTGTACTACCAACCTTACTGTATGCTTGTGAAAACGCCACCTCCATCTCCTCAAAAGATTCCATCATTGGTGTCTCTGAAAATTTTTACACATCACTTGGGAAGACAGGAGAACTAATGCCAGTGTACTGGAAGAAGCAAAGATCACCATTGTTGAAGCAATGATTCTTCAACATCAACTTCGTTGGACTGGTCATGTTGTGTGGATGCCTGATGATCGTCTTCCAAAGCAACTGCTCTATTCCAAACTTAAAAATGGAAAGTGTAATGCTGGTGGTCAACAAAAGAGGTTTAAGGACTCTCTCAAGGCAAATCGAAAAAAATGTAGTATAAACACTGACAACTGGGAAACACTGGCCTGTGAGTGCTCCAACTGGAGAACATCCTTTACCAAAGGTGTCATGGGCTTGGAAGATGCTCAAACTCAGGACGAAAGGGAGAAACGTGCTAAGAGGAAGGCACACTTGGCAAACCCTCACCGTGATCAACTCCCACCCGGAAACCTATGTCCCCACTGTGGAAGGACGTGTGGATCCAGAATTGGCCTCCACAGTCACTTACGAACTCACTGTTAAGACTGTGTTCATAGAAGACAATCTTACTCGGCTATGAGGGATTGTCAAAGAAGAAGATCAGGGGAAGAAGAATAACTTAATGTATTGTATTTTAAAAGTGCATTTTCCGGAGCTTATCCATGCTATCTGTTTCCCCTTGACTCTGCTTGGCAAATGTCACCTTACAGACAACAGGAAGAGGCCTGCCAGATCGGGTGAAAGGATCCTTCTCCCCACAGTGACCAGTCAATTGCTTCCAGGAAGGTCACAAGCTGCTTCTGCCTTCCTAGGCAGAACTGGGGCCTGTGAACCTGAACTTGCCATTTAGCTGCCTTGGCCAATCCTCCGTTAGTTTGTCAAATCCCTGCTTCAAGTCATCAAGGGCAGTAGCTCTCGCTCTATCTCGGGGTGGCGAAATCAATATGTCGATCATGCATTGCGCGTTTGTGTGTGTCTGTCCCAAACCTAATGCCCATCAATTGAATTGGGTGAATTGGAAAGGGAGAAAAAACAAGGCTGGACCAACCTGTAACCTTCCAAGTCAAATGCAGCCTTCTAGGCCAAGAAGAAGTGGGATGAAATGAGCTTCCCAGCTCTCCTTTCACTTCCCCCTCACCATTCATGATTTTATAAAGCCACTTCCGAGCTGGGGAGGAGGTGGGGTTGCGGGCTTCACGCCCACCCCACGTGCGCAGGGGCTGGTCCCAGCCCCCACGAGACTGAGGGAATCCCGGCCACGTCGTCCACCCAGCCAGCCAATCCGGTGGCTGGGGGGGCGTGGCCTGCCCTATTTAGGGCCGGCGCGGCCGGGGCTTGCCCTCTTTTTGCCGCGCCAGCCGTCCCATTTTCCCACCCTCCCTCCCTTTAGGCAGGCTCCTGACTTTGCTATGGACTTCGGTCGGTCGCCGCAAGGGGCCTGGTAGGAATTTTTCCCAATTGGCAAATTTCAGCCAATCGGTTTTTCGCCTACCTCGTAACAACTCGTCACAACTCCATTGCATTGGCGGTTAGGCATTGGCGGTTAGGCATTGGTAAGGAGAGGTTAAGAGGATGTGTGTGGGGGGGAGGAAATGCCATCACCTCCCCCCAAAAGCTAAGGGTTGTCCAATAAAGGGTTCTGGGGGGGCATGGCCCTGTCCGAAGCCTATGTAGGTGTGGGCCTAAGGCACGCCCCCAAGCGGTGACCCGGGGGAGCTCCTAGATGATGTGCCTCAGCAGGACTCCCCCCTTATGGTGTTAACCCTTGCTGGTCTTCATGCAATCGGGCTGGAGCCGGCTAGTCGATAGGACCAATGCCCAAGCCAATACCTCTCATTCCTGAAATCAATAAAGTTGTGGCCTAATTCGCCCATTAACCTAATACTTGTTGTCCTGTGTCTTTATTTTCTCCAGGGAGGGGGGACAGGAACTCGCCACGCAAAACTCTATGATATCCCTCCATAAGGCTGAACTATACTCAACGCGTCAGATTCATGAACAGATATTCTGGGGGTTTTTGAAAGACCCATCAAATGCATCTATTGGCCAATAGATCTTTGATTTAGTCCTACGGACACCCCAGCATATATTTAATGCTCACAGGTTATTCTGTATGGAGACAGAGGCAGTTTTAGGGTAGCGCAGAGGTAGAATGGAGCCCTGAAATTTGAGAGCCCAAAGTCTGCCACTGATTAGTTTTTCCAATTTTGAAATTTGCAAACAACCAAAATAGAAAGAGAATCCTGTAGATTCCCCTAGACTTCCCTCCTCCCCTTTGTGGGTTCTTATGTTGACTTTTCTCCTGCATCTTCTCTATTAATCCAGATCTGTTAAATATCCGTTACACCCAAAGTTCAACATTAAAGTACAAGTGTTATTCCATTTCTACTAATAATTTTAATTGTTTACAATGATTTTTTTAAAGGTAAATTATATATTTCCCTCATTACGTATTGAAGATATGGCCTTCCTGATTTCTGATTCCTTCGGTCATTTTTTGCCATTTCGGCATAGTCCATCAACTTAATCTGCCATTCTTCTCTGGTAGGGACTTTATCTTTTATCCATCTCTGGGCTAGTAGCTTCCAAGAAGCAGTGGCCATGTACATAAATAGTCTTTTCTGATCCATTGGTATTTCAGCACCTAGAATTCCTAAAAGGAAAGCTTCAGGGTTTTTTTTAGAAAAAGTAATTTTAAACATTTTTTTCAGTTCATTATAAATCATCTCCCAGAATTCTTTTACTACTTTACAAGTCTACCATATATGTTGAAAGGTGCCTTCTTTTTCTTTACATTCCCAGCATGTATTTGACCTTGTTTTATACATTTTAGCTAATTTACTAGGAGTTAAGTATTGACGATACACATTTCCATATAATTTTCTTTCAAAGTATAACATGCTGTAAACTTCAAATCCCAGTTCCATAACTTCTTCCATGCTGTGTGTTGTATATTATGTCCAAAGTCCCTCGTCCAGTGTATCATAACTGATTTAACCTGTAAGGTAGAGCCTTGATTGGCTCATGTGAGACTTAAACTTTTGCACATTATTGAGCCAGAAACATGACATAGGAGCCCTGCAAATGGAACCCCAGACAACTTTTGATCTGCAAAAGGGAGGGAGGGAGCAGAGGGAGAAATATTCCTACTCCCATGCCATGGCCCCGATCCATTACTATAAAAAGTTTAATAATATTTATATACCACTTGCCATTAATAAATAATCTATCTATCTATCTATCTATCTATCTATCTATCTATCTATCTATCTATACTTTTCAACTTTATACATTTCACTAATTTTACACATTTCATTAATTTTACAATCACTTTGACATTTCAAAACTTGACTTCCTCCCCCTCTTTCTGCACTTCCTTAAATTTATTTTTAATATCTTCTGCACATCCAAAATAACCTAATTTGTTCTTTTATTCATCTTCTTTAAATATATTTTCTTATGAAACTGCAGGTTATTACAATAATCCTGCCAATAAACAATATCTGTTTATAATTTATCTGTAAATATTCCATAAACCATTTCCATTCTTTTATAAAAACTTATTATCTTGATTTCTTATTCTTCCGGTAAATTTTGCCAATTCAGCATATTCCATAAGTTTTTGTATCCATTCCTCCTTTGCTGGGACTTCTGCTTCTTTCCATTTTGGGGGAAGTATCATTCTTGCCACTGCAGGAGCATACATGAATAAGTTTCTATACAATTTAGCTAGTTCTGTCCCTATAATTCCCAAAAGAAAAGCTTTTTGTTCCTTTATTATTTCCTTTAATATTCCTATCTCTTTGTTCTCTTATCTTTCCCCTTTATGTCTGCTTTGTTTTTGTTTTTGCTCTGTTCTGGTCTTTTGTATTTTTTTTGCAGTCCTCTGCTCAGGGTTGAGGAGGGGTTTGCATGCAGATGAAAGCGGTGTAGAGCTGACGAAGGACCCTGCGTGAGAGGCAGGGCAGAGAAGATCTCCCAGGGTGGGAGGCTGGGACAAGAAAGAGTAGCTCCCAGGTGAGACCTGGAGCTTTCGCCTTTCTTTGTGGGGGACACGTTAAGATTTAGCTGTGAAAGAGGACTTTTCTTTTCTTCTTTCTTTGCTTTTGTTAAATTAGTTTGCTTTTTTATTGTTCTAATAAAGGTTTTTATAAAATCTTATTAAAAAAAAGAAAAGAAATCCCTTTCAACGGCAAAAAGAGTTGGCTGGAGGCAACAAATTATCCAAAGGCTTATAAACTCTTGCCTTTCCTCCACTCTTTCCGTGATTTAAAGACTTGTGTCCGAGCGCCTTTAGTTTCCTCCAGACCTTCCCTGAGAAAACGCGCTCTTTAAAGCTCAGTTGGAGCAAACATCAATCCACAGAAAACCTGAACTGATGTTTGCTCCGATTCAACTTTAAAGAGCGGGGAAAACCCGAGAATTGCTGTTTCCTCCGACTGAGCACTGAGAACAGTTTTCCCCAGGGGAAAGCAGTGCGACAAGAGGAAGCATAGATAAGCAAACAGGTAAGCTGGGAGGGGCTGTGAGACAACAACAACAACAACAACAACAACAACAACAACAACAACAACAATAATATTTATTTATACCCTGCCCTCCCCAGCCAAGGCCGGGCTCAGGGCGGCTAACAAGCAATAATAAAAACAAGTTGAATGAATACAACTTAAAAACAAGATAAAAATACAACATTAAAATATTGAAACATTAAAATATTAAAATGCAGCCTCGTCACAGGAGGAGAAAGGAAAAAGAAAGAGGGGGAGGGAATCAAATTTATTCTAAGCCAAAGGCCAGGCGGAACAACTCTGTCTTACAGGGCCTGCGGAAAAAAATCAGATCCTGCAGGGCCCTGGTCTCATCAGACAGAGCGTTCCACCAGGCCAGAGCCAGTGTTGAAAAGGCCCTGGCTCTGCTTGAAGCCAATCTAACTTCCTTAGGGCCCGGGACCTCTAGGGTGTCGCTATTCATGGACCTTGAGGCTCTCCGTGGGGCATACCGGGAGAGGCGGTCCCGTAGGTACGAGGGTCCTAGGCCGTGAAGGGCTTTAAAGGTCAAAAGCAGCACCTTAAATCTGACCCTGTACTCCACCGGGAGCCAGTGCAGCTGGAAAAGCACTGGGTGAATATGCTCCCATGGTAGAGACCCCCCCATGAGGAGTCTCGCTGCAGCATTTTGCACCTGCTGGAGTTTCTGGGACAGCTTCAAGGGCAGCCCCGCGTAGAGCGAATTACAGTAGTCAAGCCTGGAGGTGACCGTCGCCTGGATCACTGTGGCCGGGTCAGGGTGGGAAAGGTAAGGGAAGATGACAGGGGTGGGGCTAGAGGCATTGCCTCCCCCCTGCCCTTTTCTACTCACGATGCCCCTTCGTGGCTGCCATGTTCCGTTTCAGCCTGGCTTGCCTTGGTCCCACCACTGCCCAGCCAGACCCCACTGCAGTCTACATCCACTAATTCACCAGATTATTCCCATTTTCATCTGTGAACTATAGGAGGGTACAGGGAAGCAGGCAAACAGAGCTGTGGGGATTCTTAGGGGTTGGATTTGATGACGCTCAGGGTCTTTTCCAACCCTACAATTCTATGAGTCGATGTGTAGGGACCGGTAATATTTTATTTTTTAAATTTTATTTTAATGGGACTGCAGTTGATAGGAGGCATCACGAAATGGGCTTGTCACTCTGGGCTAACCGAAGGCACCCAATGATGCTGGGAAAATACGGAGCTATAAACAAACATAGTAGCAAGGTTATTTTTTAAATTCTTGCTCTTGGCTTCACTGTTAAGCGTCCTTAGAATTTGACTGGAGTGAAAAACAGAAATACCCTAATTTAAAATAACCAATTAGCTGCCATGGCATGCAAATAAGTGATCGAGGAAAGTTGTGGAAAATGGGAGTGTTTGGAGGGCTGCACAGACTTCTCTAAGGGATGTGGGTGGCGCTGTGGGTTAAACCACAGAATCTAGGACTTGCCGATCAGAAGATCGGCGGTTCGAATCCCCGCGACGGGGTGAGCTCCCGTTGCTTGGTCCCTGCTCATGCCAACCTAGCAGTTCGAAAGCACGTCAAAGTGCAAGTAGATAAATAGGTACCACTCCGGCGGGAAGGTAAATGGTGTTTCCGTGCGCTGCTCTGGTTTGCCAGAAGTGGCTTAGTCATGCTGGCCACATGACCCGGAAGCTGTCTGCGGACAAACGCCGGCTGCCTCGGCCTATAGAGCGAGATGAGCACGCAACCCCAGAGTCGGTCACGACTGGACCTAATGGTCAGGGGTCCATTTACCTTTATCTTTACCTTTAGAGTCTTCTCTTGGGCCAGAACCATCACAGAAGACTGTTGCTTTTTTGAAAGTATCCTCTTCGCATGTGGAAACCTAGCGCACCGGGGTTTGTGCGTGGCTAAGCTTTCTTTCTCTTTCTCTCCTAGAGAAAATTCACCTTTTGAAACTTCCCACAACCACGAGAGCAAGAATCTGTTAGGGGGTTTTAGGACTTGGCTGGATTGTCTGATGGGCCTGGTCTTGAACGTTGGCTTCTACCACCCCCAGATGCCATTGTTCAGTTTCCTGATCGCATCGGGTCGTAATCGCCCACGAAAGCCTTTCCGCAGTGCACCGAGACAGCTGTGAACTCACAACCTGATTGAAACAGCAACGCTGGTCTGCTCAAGGCCAAGGCGCGGGGAACCGGAGGCCTCTGTAATTCATGCTACTTAGTCAAAGCTCCCCGCACCCTCCTGTCTTTCCTCTCCTCTTTCTCTTTCTCAGCCCAAGTCTCAAGCTGCTTGATCACCTGCCAGCCAGTATTGATTTTTGCTTCCCAATCCCCAAGCTGGATGGAAGGAAAAGATTAAAAACAGTTTGTCAGTTCGAAGTTGAATAAGAATTCAGCACCAGGGACGTCTTAGAAGTGGGAGATTGGAAGGGGGGGGGGAGAGAGGGGCCAAGGCCAGAGTCGGCGTTCTTCCAGGTTAACCCTTTCCCTCCCCAAACACTGCTCTGGGAGGCAGCCTGGCAGGTCCTGGATAGAGGCCCTTCCTTCCCAAGCGCTGGCCTCCAAGACCCGCAGCTGATCGGAGTTTCCTCCTGGTCAGCTGGTCGGTCACATACTTAGAAGCAAATGCTTACTTTCTCATGCATGACCCTCCTATAGGTAAAAGGTAAAGGACCCCTGGATGGTTAAGTCCAGTCAAAGGCGACTATGGGGCTGCAGCGCTCATCTCGCTTTCAGGCTGAGGGAGCTGGTGTTTGGCCTTGAGATTTCCATCCCTGCAGCACTGCATCATTGCAACCTTTGTGTGTGTGTGCAGGGCACACACACACACACCACACACACAGGTAAAGGTAAAGGTAAAGTTAATGGACCCCTGGATGGTTACATCCAGTCAAAGACAACTATGGGGTTCTGGCGCTCATCTCGCTTTCAGGCTGAGGGAGCCGGTGTTTGTCCACAGACAGCTTTCTGAGTCATGTGGCCAGCATGACTAAACTGCTTCTGGCATAACGGGACACTGTGACGAGTGCCAGAGTGCACAGAAACGCCGTTTACCTTCCCGCTGCAGCAGTACCTAATTATCTATTTGCACTGTTGTGCTTTCAAACTGCTAGGTTGGCAGAAGCTGGGACCGAGCAACGGGAGCTTACCCCATCGCGGGGATTCGAACCGCCAACCTCCCGATCGGCAAGCCCAAGAGGCTCAGTGGTTTAGACCACAGCACCACCTGTGTCTGTTTTTACCTTTAGGCGCATCTAACCCCCGGTGCCACCTAGCGCCACAACTTTAGTGCCACCTAGTGCCTCAGTAAAAGGGATGCCCCGAGTTTTAGCTAGATCGAAGAAAGATGGTATCCTACAAGTTGCAGTAACTGAATAGCATTTCTACAGGGTGGGGGAAAACATCAACGAAAGAGGCATTCCAGGGATAACCACATGTCGGATTGGCCGTTCCCCTCCCTAGAGACATTACAGGAGTTCTTTCCCCTGCCTGAGTAGAAAGTAGGTTGGACAAAAGCCCTGAGAGAGAGTTGCCTCTCCCTCGGTGTGACCCCATCATGAGCCTTTCCCTGACTCCATTTGTTCATATGGCTCTCTGTGTATTGACTGAAAAAAGCTGCTTCCAGGGCTGTATCCTGGCCCCCAAGAACTCAGATGACATTTGAACATGATCTGTTTGGGAACCTTTTCCTAAAGCCCTTGATTCTATTGTTCTCCCTCCCCAGAGCTTTCCTCCTCTAACAGGGTAAGATCTGGAGGAACCATGCCTGTGTTTCTGTTGTCACTTCTGATCAGAGGGATGCCAGCGGGGGGAGGAGGCAGTGGGGAGGGCAGGGACGGAGGGATTGCCCTGGGCCCCACATACAGCTAGCAAGCATGCAAATGAATGCCAGCTCTGTAAAAATAGCCCCGGCAGTCACATTTCATTATAGACAAGTTATTGGGCTTGGCTTACTGGAAACTGGCAAAAGGAGAAATGATGGGGAGGGGGCACAAAAAAGGCATAATTTATTCAAAGTAACTGAATTTTGCAAAGGACTAGGGGTATCCAGCTGTATCTCCTCTGAGACATACTTCACATCATTGGTCAAAGTGCACACTTTGGGCACAATCCACCTGGAATTTCCCTCTATCAGCTCCACTGAAATGAATCTGAGATGCGCCAAAGTACACCAAGTTGTATTTGTGTGTGTGCTGCTTGCTTTGATTCATCTTGGTGCTACCCCCCCAATTTTCTGAGCCCCCCCCTTTTTGCATTCTTGGCGCTGCAGATATGCGTTGGCTTGACCCACTTAAATCAAGATCAGATTTGCATTCGGCGGAGAATACAAATGCAGCCACACAAATACTTCCCCCATGTTCAACGTACTAAGAAGCAGGAAAGTGCGGGTTAAAGAGAAAATGTTGTTGTTGTTTAGTCGTTTAGTCGTGTCCGACATTTCGTGACCCCATGGACCAGAGCACGCCAGGCACTCCTGTCTTCCACTGCCTCCCACAGTTTGGTCAAACTCATGTTCGTAGCTTCGAGAACACTGTCCAACCATCTCGTCCTCTATCGTCCCCTTCTCCTTGTGCCCTCCATCTTTCCCAACATCAGGGTCTTTCCCAAGGAGCCTTCTCTTCTCATGAGGTGGCCAAAGTATTGGAGCCTCAGCTTCACGATCTGTCCTTCCAATGAGCACTCAGGGCTGATTTCCTTCAGAATGGATAGGTTTGATCTTCTTGCAGTCCATGGGACTCTCAAGAGTCTCCTCCAGCACCATAATTCAAAAGCATCAATTCTTTGGCGATCAGCCTTCTTTATGGTCCAGCTCTCACTTCCATACATCACTACTTGGAAAACCATAGCTTTTGCTATACGGACCTTTGTTGGCAAGGTGACGTCTCTGCTTTTTAAGATGCTGTCTTAGAGAAAATAGAAAACAAGTAGGCAAAAAGACAGCTCTGCCCAGCAGGGAGAGCTCTGCACATTTTGAAGGTCCTGCAAGACTCCGTGGCACACTCAAATGGTCTATGGGCAATTCCTGTTTCAAATATCTCAGGGAGCGCACCAGAACTATTTTCAACCCCAAACCTCAGTCCTTGCTCCAGGCTTGTCCACACACTTCCCACCACCAGCATTAATGTGCACCAGCTGCTAGCTTTGGAGTGACCCTCTAGATCTCTAGAATCGAGGTTTTTCTGCTGCACCAACTTGCTTTTGTTCTTGCTGTTCCTAACCCCTCCTCCTCCTCCTTATTAATATGCAAACATCAAGTTGTGCTTAATATAGCAATTTTAAAGCAAGGAGATTTACAATAAGGGAGCCGTCCCTCAGATCAGTCTACATGCCTAAGGACTGGAATTAGCCAATGAAACACATTTTTCTAAAAACGGGTCTGGGGGGATCCTGGAATTTGCAGGCTGATTAGCTTAATGTCTCTCTGGGGGAAACTGGTAGAAAGTATCATGAGGGATAATATAACCAAACATATAGAAGGACAAGCTTGCAGAAGCAGAACCAGGGCAGGTCCTGTGTCACAAATCTATTTGAGTTCTTTGAGGCACAGTGTACTTTGACTTTCTAAAAAGCTTTCAACCAAGCACCTTACCAAAGACCCCTTGAGTAAGCTTAGCAGATGTGGAATAAGAGGAGAGGTCCTCTCGTGGATCAGGAATTGATAAAGTGGCAGGAAGCAGAACGTAGGAATAGATAGACAGTTCTCTGAATGGAGAGGTGCGGAAAATGGAGCCCCCCCAAGGATCAGTTTTGTGACCCATGTGTCTTAAGCCAGTGTGGTGTAGTGGTTAAGAGCGGTAGACTCATAATCTGGTGAACCGGGTTCACTTCCCTGCTCCTCCACACGCAGCTGCTGGGTGACCTTGGGCCAGTCACACTTCTCTGAAGTCTCTCAGCCCCACTCACCTCACAGAGTGCTTGTTGTGGGGGAGGAAGGGAAAGGAGAATGTTAGCCGCTTTGAGACTCCTTTGGGTAGTGATAAAGCGGGATATCAAATCCAAACTCTTCTTCTTCTTCTTAATTTGTTCATCAACAGTCTAGAGCATGGGTAGGAAAACTAAGGCCCGGGGGTCCAGATCCAGCCCAAAAGCCTTCTAAATCCGGCCCGTGGACGGTCCAGGAATCAGCGTGTTTTTACATGAGTAGAATATGTACTTTTATTTAAAATGCATCTCTGGGTTATTTGTGGGGCATAGGAATTCATTATTTTTTTTCCTTTTCGAAATATAGTCTGCCCCCCCCCCCGCCACAAGGTCTGAGGGACAGTGGACTGGCCCCCTGCTACAAGAGTTTGCTGACCCCTGATCTAGAGTTAGGGGTGAGCAGTGGGGTGACCAAGTTTGCGGAGGATAATGAATTTTTCAGGGTCATTAAAATGAAAAGGGATTGCGAAGAGCTTGAAAAGAGTATCTCCAAACTGAGTGAAATTTTCTGATCCCCCCTACTTTCTCTGGATTGTCCTACCACCAGGAAGTATGGCTTTGGCATGTTGTTTTGTTGTAGAGAAAGCTATGGCGTTGCCAAATGGTTAGCTCTTTTTAAGACTCCAAGGCCTCCCTCTTGGAGCAGTTCTTGGTTACCTAGGCAATGAATGGCGATACCTTGTGCTGTAGTGATGCTAGGCTTGCACAGGCCTTTGTGAAGTTCCTCCAGAGTGCAGATGGCAGTAGCAGGATCAATGGTGGAGCTGGGCCAATGAGGCAATCATGGGGGTTGCAGCAGCGCAGGCCATTTCCTGTCTCTTGATGGGTAAAGATGCAAATGAAGAGACTCAGGATCTAGAAAGGGAAGCACAACTCTGCCCGTTAGCCAACTACCAGAAAGCACAGAAGCCTCTGGCTGTGTAAGATAGTGTTGTGGCATCATCATCATCATCACTATTTATTATTTATTATTTATACCCTGCCCATCTGGCTGGGTTTCCCCAGCCACTCTGGGCAACTCCCAACAGAATATTAAAAATACGATAAAACATCAAACATTCCCTAAACAGGGCTGCCTTCAAATGTCTTCTAAAAGTCAGATAGTTGTTTATTTCCTTGACATCTGATGGGAGGGCATTTCACAAGGCGGGCGCCACTACCGAGAAGGCCCTGTGCCTGGTACCCTGTATAACCTCACTTCTCACAGTGAGGGAACAGTCAGAAGGCCCTCAGCGCTGGATCTCAGTGTCCGGGCTGAACGATGGGGGTGGAGACGCTCCAGGTATACTGGGCCAAGGCCATTTAGGACTTTAAAGGGCAGCACCAACACTTTGTGCTCGGAAACGTACTGGCAAAATGTCGCAATGGTTTTCTTCTGCCAAAAGAGTCTTCCATTGTGCTGCCTCATTCTCAGAACAGCTGAAGCTTTCTTTGGAATTATAGTGTGTGTTGCGGGGAGCGATTTTGTACACCTACCTCATTTGCAAGGGTGCGAGAGCGTTTTCCTTTTGCATAAACATTTCACGAGCGCTCTGCAGCCTCCCTGGGTGCCTGAACTTCCAGGTCTAAAAAAAAGGCTGAATGGGAGGAGTTCCCTCATGTGGTGTCTCCTTCCCTCAGACTTTAACTGATGCGTGGGCCCCTGAGTGCGGAGGCAGAGCTAGCTGCTCGGGCACCTGGAGTGGCACGCATGCTGTGCATTCGGGGGCGGGGCTAGCCGCCTACGGGGGTGCCACTGGTGGCGAGTGGAGAGCATCCCAGGGCGCGGCGAGGCAATGTCACCCCTCCAGGGATGATACCTGGGGCAGACCACACCCACCGCACCCCCTTCCTCCTCTACTGCCTGTGTGGCATGCAGAGAGCTGGGGAGATAATTTGCAAGATGAATAACAATAACAACAACAACAATTTATTATTTACACCCCACCCATCTGGCTGAGTTTCCCCAGCCACTCTGGGCAGCTCCCAATCGAGTGTTAAAAACAATACAGCATTAAATATTAAAAACCTCCCTAAACAGGGCTGCCTTCAGATGTCTTTTAAAGATAGGATAGCTGCTTATTTCCTTCACATCTGATGGGAGGGTGTTCCACAGGGCGGGCGCCACTACCGAGAAGGCCCTCTGCCTGGTTCCCTGTAACCTCACTTCTCGCAATGAGGGAACCGCCAGAAGGCCCTCGGCGCTGGACCTCAGTGTCTGGGCTGAGCGATGGGGGTGGAGACGCTCCTTCAGGTATACAGGTATACAGGATGAAAGGAAGGAAACTCATCAAACGCCCCTCCATCACCTCAAAAGCAAGGTAAATGTGAGGAAAGCACTTGATCATGCCCAAGAGAGGAATGTAATGTAAAAGTGCTGTCTAAAATGTATAAAATATTATTTGAATGGGAGACAAAGGATGAGCAAGTAAAATCCTCAGTGAAACATTGGGCAATAGATATTGGCTATGATATAGACATGGAAGCATAGGAACGATCGTGGAATAGGGATATAAAATTGACAGCATGTTATGATTTAAGAGAAAATTATATGAAAATGATATATCGATGGTACCTAACACCGAGTAAATGGCAAAAATGTATAAATCTGAATCAAATAAGTGTTGGAAATGTAAAGAGAAAGAAGGTTCTTTTTATCACATGTGGTGGTCTTGCAGTAAGGTTAAAGCTTACTGGGAAATGATATATAATGAAATGAAAAGGATGTTTAAAATAACATTTGTAAAACAAACAAACCCAGAAGCTTTCCTTTGGGGAATTATAGGGAGAGAACTACCTAAAATGTCTAGAAATTTATTCATGTCTGCGACTACAGAGGCAAGAATGTTACTTGCCCCAAAACGGAAAGAATAAGAAGTCCCAGCAAAGGAAGAATGGATACAAAAATGTACGGAATATGCTGAAATGACAAAACTTACTGGAAAAATAAGAAATCAAGATAACAAATCTTTGACAAAAGAATGGAAATGGTTTGTTGAATATTTACAGATAAATTATAAACAGATAAAAACATTGGCAGGATTATTGTAAACCTGCAGTTTTATGAGTATATATATTTAAAGTAGATGAATAAATGAGTAAATTAAGTTAATTTGGACATGCAGAAGATACTAAAAATAAATTTAAGGAATTGCCGAAAGAGGGGGAAGGAAGTAAAGTTTTGAAATGTCAAAATGATGGTAAAACTAGTGAAATGCAGAAATCTGAAACGTATGTATAAAGAAATATAAATAAATCAATAAATCAATAAATCAATATTCTGCCTGGACGCTGCTTAAGTGGGTTGAAAAGTATTTTGTTTTAAAAGAAGATCCTGCCCAAGAGAAGTTCAGTGACTTTTTCCTCTCCTCGTCAAGTAATTTCCTAATGCAATTTTTTTCCCCTTCTCTTCGTTATTTGGTGAAGAATGGTTGGGAGGAAAATCAGGAGGAACTTTTTTCCATGCACACCAGTAGCACAAGCAGCTAGAGGAGAATGGAGCCATTCTCAAGGGGCTCCTTCTTTTGCTCTCTCCTGTTCATTGCCAGCCAGGCTCACTTGCTTGCCAGTTCAGCTGACTTCATGGGGACTAACTCAACTGCAAAACTAGACAGCATCTTAAAAAGCAGAGACATCACCTTGCCGACAAAGGCCTGTATAGTTAAAGCTATGGTTTTCTCGGTAGTGATGTATGGAAGTGAGAGCTGGACCATAAAGAAGGCTGATCGCCGAAGAATTGATGCTTTTGAATTATGGTGCTGGAGGAGACTCTTGAGAGTCCCATGGACTGCAAGAAGATCGAACCTATCCATTCTGAAGGAAATCAGCCCTGAGTGCTCACTGGAAGGACAGATCCTGAAGCTGAGGCTCCAAGACTTTGGCCACCTCATGAGAAGAGAAGACTCCCTGGAAAAGACTCTGATGTTGGGAAAGATGGAGGGCACAAGGAGAAGGGGACGACAGAGGACGAGATGGTGGGACAGTGTTCTCGAAGATACCAGCATGAGTTTGACCAAACTGTGGGAGGCAGTGGAAGACAGGAGTGCCTGGTGTGCTCTGGTTCATGGGGTCACGAAGAGTCGGACACGACTAAACGACTAAACAACAACAACAACAACTACTCAAGTGTGCACAAAAGTGCTGCCTTGAAGAGAGATGATGATGCCAGATTAATTTTTGGCCTCATGAGCCTTCCTTTTACTGTGGTAGGAGCTCAGCTGTGGGGAGGTGCCGGGAGCCTGGCTACCCCACCGTGCCCTCTGCTGCCGCTTTGTAGAAAGCTGGGAAGTAAAGAAGCAACAGAATCTGTGAACCACATTTTACAATCCCAGGAAGCAGAAGTGGGGGATATATTGAGCCTCTGGCAGACCACGATACATAGATCGTGGCACATGTTTGGTTTGATGGGTCACAAGCGTTACAGGCTCAAATGGTGCCAACCATAAATGAGATGGCATCTCATCCAGTTCTCTGCCCCACCCTCCCCGTAGAAGGCACTTCAGTTGGGTAACAGGAATGGCATGGCATGGTTGCAGCTATGTCAAAGGGAAAAGGAGTTTTTTTGGGGGGGTTGCTTGGAAAATCAGTAACCAAAGTCAGGAAATGAATTAACTCTCATAACTTGGGCAGAGGGTTGAATTTATTTATCTTTTAAAAATATGTTTCCAGGAGAAGAGTCGACATGAAAGGGAGACAAGATCAAGGAAACGCAATTGGGTATTTTGTTCTGAAGCACAAAGCTTTCATATGCTGGATTTTTTTTTCAAAAAATGCACCTTAGAAGTGGCATCTCATTTTGGGTTTGAAGAGGGAGTGCTATTTGTACACGAATGCTTTTGACCTTCATTGCTGAATGTGTATTGATTCAAGATCCAAGTGGATGAAGCCAGGTGATGTTTTCCTTTCCTGTTTTTGTTTTGGTTTTAACTTCACATCCATTTTTAAAACTTAGTTACAGAGCAAAGGTTTGCATTTGTCATTGTGTTCCGTATTTCGGGACCTTACGTTTCACATTGCTCCACATCTGCTGCTCTCTAAATCAATTAATTATATAGAGACTAAGGTTGTCAGATTGAGTATATGTCGTACCCTTTACTCTCCCAATGGGGCTTCATTTCCCATCACCCTGTTCTGCTTCCTGTGTGGCAGAAGAACTGCACTTCTAGAAAGGAGCCATGACTGTTTTTCCCCCTGCTTCACCAGGAGATGCAGAAGTACAGTGGTACCTTGGTAGTCAAATGGCTTGGCTCCCAAACAAATCAGCTCTTGAACACCGTAAACCCGGAAGTTAAGTATTCTGTCTTGCGAATGTTTTTCGAGAGCCGAACATCCAACACGGATTCTATGGCTTCCGATTGGCTGCAGGAAGCTCCTGCAGCCAATCGGAAGCTTTGCCTTGGTTTTCAAACTGTTTCGGGAGTTGAACGGACTCCCGGAACGAATTAAATTCAAGAACCATGGTACCACTGTATATGAATGTGCTCTGGCTCTGGCCATCCTCACTATTTTAAAAAAACACATTTATTTAGTTTTTCAGATTTTAACAATTATCAAACAATTATCAAACAACCAACATAGAAAGAGAATTCCAAAGAATCTCCTGAACTTCCCTCCTCCCCTTTGTGAGTCCTTATATTAACCTTTTCCTCCTACATCTTGTCTATTAATACTGTATTTATAGTTTTTATGTTGAAATTATTAATAAAAATATTTTTTTAAAAAAATACTGTATTTGAGGGCTCTGCATCCTTTTTCTCTCTCACACATAAGGTAACTGAGGAATAGATGGCGGAGAAGTTTGAATACAGTGGGAAGGTCGGAACATTGAAAAGAAAAAAAGTGCCTTTTTAAACAAAGACAGGTGTCTGAGTAAAGCTAGGATGGAGGATCACTGGGAGGAAAACAGCAGTTTAAAGCAATGGCAGACATTATGAGTAAAGCAGGGAGGGATGGAAAACTGGCGGGGGGAGTGGTGATTTCAGACTATGGCAGAGGTTTAAGTAGAGTGAGCAGGGAGTGACACCATAGAATCATAGAATCATAGAGTTGGAAGAGACCACAAGGGCCATCGAGTCCAACCCCCTGCCAAGCAGGAAACACCATCAGAGCACTCCTGACATATGGTTGTCAAGCCTCTGCTTAAAGACCTCCAAAGAAGGAGACTCCACCACACTCCTTGGCAGCAAATTCCACTGTCGAACAGCTCTTACTGTCAGGAAGTTCTTCCTAATGTTTAGGTGGAATCTTCTTTCTTGTAGTTTGGATCCATTGCTCCGTGTCCGCTTCTCTGGAGCAGCAGAAAACAACCTTTCTCCCTCCTCTATGTGACATCCTTTTATATATTTGAACATGGCTATCATATCACCCCTTAACCTCCTCTTCTCCAGGCTAAACATGCCCAGCTCCCTTAGCCGTTCCTCATAAGGCATCGTTTCCAGGCCTTTGACCATTTTGGTCAACACCAGTGAGTGTTCAGATCATAGCTGTCAACGTTTCCCCTTTTTTAAGGGAAATTCGCTTATTCCGAATAGGATTCCTCTCAAGAAAAGGGGAAAGTTGACAGCTATGGTTCAGATCCTTCAAAGGAGCTCTCTTGGAAGTCAAAGCACGCTAAAAAAATATGGGGAATGGTGTGGCCCATGAGGGGGCATTTTCTGTGACGGCCCCTAAACTGGGGGATGCCCTCTGCAAGCACCTTCCGTCATGGCTAAAGTCTGAGGGCAGAAACTGGAAAATGCTGGAAGATTCTAGTTCATTCTAGAAGGTTCATTTCTGTTGGAAATGTTATGTTTTATGTTTTGACTATCTGAAGGTCACGCTGAGCCAGGAGAGATAAATTTGTGCACTCAGCGAGCTGGTCGTTTTCTCTCTTACTTTCGTTTTGTACCTGTTTTTTCTCTGTTTTTTCTTTTGTTTGTTTGTAATGAAGCCTTTTGCCTTTAGTAAAAGTTTCTCTTTTACTGATGAACCTTTGACTCTGCGTGTTTTATTGCTCCACGACGCACCTGCTCCAAATATACCCTTGTGGGACTCTGCTATTCATCAGGACATGGAGTGCCTAGGAATTTAGGACCCATCCTGTCGCCTTCACTGCATAACTTTCACTGTACGCTGCAGATACACCTCTTTACCCTGACCTTTGACAGTGAAGCTATTTTGTTTTGCGGGCCCACCTCGTTTGAAACGGGAATGGTTTTACTTTTTATGATTTGTATCTGTTTTATCTGCTTTCATAACTGTGTGTTATATTGTAACCCACACTGGGGACCTTAAGGTGAAGGGCGGGTAAGAAATCTGATAGACAGGGCAGATTTCAATGGGTTTTTCTCTTGTCCAAAAGCCATTCAGAGGAACAGAAAGTGCCTGCTATTGTGCACTTCTCATTCATCGGATGGGGCTTGCGCAGGAGAGCTCCCGGGTAATTGGTATTGAGAAATAGCAAGGCAAAAAACTTTTCTTATGGAATCTCTCTCTCTCTCTCTCTCTCTCTCTCTCTCTCTCTCTCTCACACACACACACACACACACACAACTAATTGAAACGTTCCCTCAATGTGTGCTGCTGCACTCTGACAAGGGCGGCACCCTTTGTCATAAAATCAATGGCCTTCTCCTTCCCCCTCCCTGGCAGACTCTTCTGTGACTATAGGGTCTGATTTTCCCACTCAAGTCTTCCTCCGATCATCGAGGTTAAGTGATCTTTTCATACCGCCTGGTTGGACTGTCAAAAGGCGTTGAGTGGCTTTTGAAAACGAGCCATGCTAAGTGGACTTGATGGGGGTTACAGCCACCATTATTGCTATCACCACCATAATAAAATGGAGAAGTAATGATGGGGAAGGTACTTATCGCTGGTTTTCTCTCTCTCTCTCTTTTTTTAGATCACTCAAGATAGTTTTGGTCCGGTGCTTTTTGCCGGAGATAAATGGGATGTATACAAGATAAACGGTACTCGCTGTGTATGCGTGTGCATGCAGTTTTCTAGGTGAGATGTGGGGTGGAGGGTGGCACCGGCAACCCCGTCCACAAGCTGAAAGCACAACCTTTTGTTCAATTGGACACAACTTCTTTGTGTTCACACACAATGGCTAGGCTCAGACATACAGGATCACGCTGAAGAGAAACTGGTCCAGCAGGTGATGGCTTTGCCCAGGCCTTTGTGACGTTAAAAAGCCATCCTCCCAGAATTCACCAGAGCAGTTTTTCAAGCAAAATAAAATAAAATTTAAAGATGCTGGACAAGCATGTCATCAAATAGGTTTGTAAGATGTGTGGAGAGCTTGGCTAAACGTGGGTGGGGAGAAGGAAGAGAAATTCACTGCTGAAGGCAAGCATGTATGTTGTCCCTACTGCAGTGGCAGACATCCTGAACGGGAAAGTGGTTGCTCAGGGTTTTCCAGAAGAGCATTGGGCAGAGTGAAGTGAGCATCTCAGGCAACAGGTGGGCAGGGAGATGTTAGAAGATAGTCCTGTTTGTGTGGCTCTTGGCCTGGCCTGCCTCTGCTAAAGTACCCTCAGGTGTCATGGAAGACAACAGGGGTCAGCAGACATTTTCAGCAGGGTCCACTGTCCCTCAGACCTTCTGGGAGGCCTGACTATACTTTTTGGGGGGGAGGGGGGAAATGAACGAATTCCTATGCCCCACAAATAAGCCAGAGATGCATTTTAAATAAAAGGACACATTCTACTCATGTAAAAACACGCTGGTTCCTGGACCATCTGCGGGCCGGATTTAGAAGGCAATTAGGCCAGATCCGGCCCCCGGGCCTTAGTTTGCCTACCCATGGAAGACACTGTCCCTTCTCCAGTGTTGAAGTAAGATTTCAGTTTCTGTACATGGAATGAATGGGGCAGGTGGACAGGCACCATCTTGCCATTTATCTGAGGCAGCAAAATGTCTTGGGCTCTCCCTGGTCAGAGGAATCTTTGGCTTGTGTCAAATGCAACCAAGGTAACTGGAGAGTGTTTGTGTCAATCGCGGTCTGTAGTCTGGGGGTGAGAAAGGGAGGCAGAGTTGACTGTGTCAGGGAGGAAGAATGCCTCCAAGCTGCTAAAGTTGGAACCATTTTTTTAGTCTTCAAAATATAGTTATCTCCCACTTGGACTACTGCAATGCGCTCTACGTGGGGCTAGCTTTGAAGGTGACTCGGAAACTGCAATTAATCCAAAATGCGGCAGCTAGACTGGTGACTGGGAGTGGCCACCGGGACCACATAACACCAGTCCTGAGAGATCTGCATTGGCTCCCAGTGTGTTTCCGACCACAATTCAAAGTGTTGATGCTGACATTTAAAGCCCTAAACAGCCTTGGTCCTGTATACCTGAAGGAGCGTCTCCACCCCCATCATTCAGCCCGGACACTGAGATCCAGCGTCGAGGGCCTTCTGGTGGGTCCCTCACTGCGAGAAGTGAGGTTACAGGGAACCAGGCAGAGGGCCTTCTCGGTCGTGGCGCCTGCTCTGTGGAACACCCTCCCAGCAGATGTCAAGGCAATAAACAACTACAGTGGTACCTCGGGTTAAGAACTTAATTCGTTCTGGAGGTCCGTTCTTAACCTGAAACTGTTCTTAACCTGAAGCACCACTTTAGCTAATGGGGCCTCCTGCTGTCGTTGTGCCGTCAGAGCACGATTTCTGTTCTCATCCTGAAGCAAAGTTCTTAACCTGAAGCACTATTTCTGGGTTAGCGGAGTCTGTAACCTGAAGCGTATGTAACCTGAAGCATATGTAACCCGAGGTACCACTGTATTTTACTTTTAAAAGACACCTGTTTAGGGAAGTTTTTAATGTCTGACGCTGTATTGTTTTTGATATTTGGTTGGAAGCCGCCCAGAGTGGCTGCGGAAACCCAGTCAGATGGGCGGGGTATAAATAATAATAATAATAATAATAATAATAATAATAATAATTAATAATAATAATAATAATAATAATAATAATAATAATAATTTTATTTTTAATGAAAACTATAAGCATTACACCACCACCATTTATTCATTTTTAGCCAAACCATGTCCCTCCCTGTAGTTTTCCAAATAGCTCAGACTGACCAGGCACCCTCTGCCCCCTGATATGGCCAACATATGAAGAACAACATAATTTAAGACTTGCCACCTCCTGTTATGCTGCTGCTGCACTATAAGGCTTGTAAGAGCAGGAGTCTTGCTCTCTGGGTCAACAGCACATGCTCACCTTTCAAAGGAACCTCTTCACTCCTGGGGTAGCCCTACAGTTGGAAGGTCTTACCAGCCAGAGCAACTGTGCCATACCAGAGGGAGAAGAGGCACCTTAGCAAAGAGAAGAGATGCCCAATTTTGCTGGGAGGTTAGCAGGCCACTGGCAGGAGCTTGGGAGGTCAGATCCAGCCTCCGTGTCCCAGGTTCATCACCCTGGGTTTAACCAAACAAAACTATTTCCTTAATATATTTCCTGGAAGCCCCTTGCATTTTACACAGATTTGCTGTTATATTTTATCTGCTTCTCCATCATGAGGTCAGGATTTTAATGTTAAACAATGGAGAAAGAAGCTGGTCTCAAGAGGGAAAGGTGTTTAATGATAAGCCCTATAATACTGTGGGCTATTAGACTGCTCTGGCTAGCTCTGTATATTGCTCAGTACTCATTATACCCTTGTGGCGCTGTGGTCTAAACCACAGAGACTAGGGCTTGCCAATCAGAAGATTGGCGGTTCGAATCCCCGCAAAAGGGTGAGCTCCCGTTGTTCAGTCCCAGCTCCTGCCCACCTAGCAGTTCGAAAGCACATCAAGTGCAAGTAGATAAATAGGTACCGCTCCGGTGGGATGGTAAACAGCATTTCTGTGTGCTGCTCTGGTTTCGCCAGAAGCGGCTTAGTCATGCTGGCCCCATGACTCGGAAGCTGTCTGAGGACAAACACCAGCTCCCTCGGCCAGTAAAGTGAGATGAGCGTTGCAACCCCAGCGTCGTCCAGAACTGGACCTAATAGTCAGGAATACCTTTAAAGGTAAAGGGACACCTGACCATTAGGTCCAGTTGTGACCGACTCTGGGGTTGCGGCGCTCATCTCGCTTTATTGGCCGAGGGAGCTGGCGTACAGCTTCTGAACCAGAGCAGCGCACGGAAACGCCGTTTACCTTCCCACTGGAGTGATACCTATTTGTCTACTTGCACTTTGACGTGCTTTCGAACTGCTAGGTTGGCATGAGCAGGGACCGAGCAACAAGAGCTCACCCCGTCATGGGGATTCGAACCGCCGACCTTCTGATTGGCAAGTCCTAGGGTCTGTGGTTTAACCCACAGTGCCACCCGTGTCCCTTTACCTTTAGCTGCATGTTATTTCAGGTAGGCTTGCATAAGGGGACTGGAGCACAGATACAGCTTCTTCTATCTCAGACAGCTCCATTTCGCACTTTCTTCAGGAGGTTCTGTTGCTATAGTTGCTGCTGTGAAAATACAGGAGGGCTGCTCACTCCCCACAGCTCCAGAAGGTAATTTTAGAAAAATAAAAATAAAAAAAGGAAGGAAGGAAGAGAAAAGTCAAAGTTATTTCTGGCTATACTTGCACTTGGGGAGTCCCTACTCAATACATCTTGGTTACTCACAGAAGATGCTTATTAATAAGCGAGGAAGGCACAGTTAGTTCAGCAGGCTTCGGGGTCGCCCAGTTAGGGGATAATTTACTTTGCAAACGCAGTACCGTATTGGATTCCTGTAACTCTGCAGACACCAGACAGCTGGCACCCTGGCAACAAGCTCTGTGCCTCGTACACATGAAGAAACAGGAGGAAAGCAGCTTTGTGCTACCTCCAGGCTTCCTGTAATTAATCAGCAGCCTAAAGAAGTCAGTGCAGGAGGTGGAGGGGCTAAACGAAAAAGTTGAAAGGCTAGTGAAGATAAGAAGGATGGGCTAGGGGACCGGGGAAGGGAGGAGGAGGATGCAAGCAGGGTGACCAGCTTGGTGGACCTGGCGAATGCTAGCTAGCAGATCCAGCCTTGACACCACGGGACGGATTGCTGACCTACAGTGGTGGTCTAAAGAGGCAGATGGAGGATTTGTTGTTGTTGTTTAGTCATTTAGTCGTGTCCGACTCTTCGTGACCCCATGGACCAGAGCACGCCAGGCACTTCTGTCTTCCACTGCCTCCCACAGAAACTACTATGCTGGTAGTTTCAAGAACACTGTCCAACCATCTCGTCCTCTGTCGTCCCCTTCTCCTTGTGCCCTCCATCTTTCCCAACATCAGGGTCTTTTCCAGGGAGTCTTCTCTTCTCATGAGGTGGCCAAAGTATTGGAGCCTCAACTTCTTCTTTTTTTTATATATATAAATTTTTATTAATTTTCCAACACATATTAAAAAACAATACAAGACAATACATAAACAAACAAACATATAAACACGTATAATTTCTTAACCTCTTTTTCTTAAACCTTGTTTCGACGACTTCCCCATACCTCCCTTTTCTGCATCCCTGTTTTAAATTTTCCCAGCAACCCTTAATTTCAATACTTGTAATACAGTTTCTGATCTTTTTCCTCTTATCCAATTACTTATCACTGTAATTCTGTTTTACATTACCCATGACATTTTAGCACTCATTAATTTTACAACAGTTCTTGAGATAAACTTTAAATTTCTTCCAATCTTCTTCCACCGTCTCTTTCCCTTGGTCACGGATTCTGCCAGTCATCTCAGCCAGTCCCATATAGTCTATCACCTTTGTCTGCCATTCTTCCAGCGTGGGTAGCTCTTGTGTCTTCCAATACTTTGCTAAAAGAACTCTTGCTGCTGTTGTCGCATACATAAAAAACGTCCTATCTTTCCTTGACACCAATTGACCTACCATGCCCAGGAGAAAGGCCTCTGGTTTCTTCACGAAAGTGCATTTAAGCCCCTTTGTCATTTCATTATAAATCATTTCCCAGAAGACCTTGATCCTTGGGCACGTCCACCAGAGGTGGTAAAAAGTACCTTCCGTTTCCTTACATTTCCAGCATTTATTATTGGGCGTATGATAGATTTTTGCAAGCTTGACTGGGGTCATGTACCACCTATAAATCATCTTCATAATGTTCTCTCTTAGGGCATTACATGCCGTAAACTTTATACCGGTAGTCCATAACTGTTCCCAGTCAGCAAACATAATGTCATGACCAATGTCTTGTGCCCATTTAATCATAGCTGATTTAACCGTCTCATCCTGTGTATTCCATTTCAACAGCAAGTTATACATTCTTGACAGATTCTTAGTATTGGGTTCCAAAAGCTCTGTTTCTAATTTTGACCTCTCCACCTGGAAGCCAATTTTCCTGTCCTGTTTGAAGACTTCATTTATCTGGTAGTAATGAAGCCAGTCTCTTACTTTACACTTCAGTTTCTCATAACTCTGCAATTTCACTTTTCCCTCCTCATGCTCTATAATTTCCCAGTATTTTGGCCATTTGGATTCCATATTAAGTTTTTTCACTTCCTTAGCTTCCATTGGTGACAACCACCTAGGGGTTTTATTTTCCAGCAAGTCTTTATACCGAATCCAAACATTATATAATGCTTTCCTAACAATATGGTTTTTGAAACCTTGATGGATTTTAACCTTGTCATACCATATATATGCATGCCAGCCAAATCTGTTATTGAACCCTTCCAAATCCAAAATGTCTGTGTTTTCAAGAAGCAGCCAGTTTTTCAGCCAGCAAAAAGCCGCTGATTCATAATAGAATTTTAAGTCCGGCAGGGCAAACCCCCCTCTTTCTTTTGCATCAGTTAGTATCTTAAATTTTATTCTGGGCTTTTTGCCCTGCCAGACAAATCTAGATATGTCTTTTTGCCACCTCTTGAAACAATCCATTTTATCCACAATCTGCAATGTTTGAAACAAAAATAACATTCTCGGCAAAACATTCATCTTAATAACAGCAATTCGGCCTAGCAAGGAAAGTCTCAAATTTGACCATATTTCTAGATCTTTCTTCACTTCTGTCCAACATTTCTCATAATTATCTTTAAATAGGTTCACATTCTTAGATGTCAAATTAATCCCCAGGTATTTCACCTTCTTTGCTACCATTAAACCAGTTTCACTCTGGAACTTCTCTCTTTCAGCAACTGTTAAATTTTTATCCAGTACTTTCGTTTTCTGTTTGTTCAACTTAAAACCTGCTACATGACCAAATACTTGTATTAGCTCTAAAACTCTTCTCGTACTAGTGTCTGGCTCTTGTAAAGTTAATACTAAATCATCCGCAAACACTCTCAATTTGTATAGTTTAGCTCCGACCTGAATCCCTTTAACCAGCTGGTCCCCTCTGATCATGTTTAATAAAACCTCCAGGACAGATATAAAAAGTAATGGGGATATTGGGCACCCCTGTCGTGTCCCTTTTTCAATAGCAAATTCTTCAGTAACCACATTATTTACAATCAATTTTGCTTTTTGTTCAGAATAAATTGCACCTATACCATTCTCAAAACCTTGGCCTACCCCCATCCCTTGGAGATTCTTTTTCATAAAGCTCCAAGAAATATTGTCAAAGGCTTTCTCCGCATCCACAAATATTAATACTGCCTTGGTATTAATATTAACTTCTAATAACTCCATAGTATCTATTATATTTCTCACATTGTCTGACAGATGTCTTCCTGGAAGAAAGCCCGCTTGGTCTTTGTGAATCTCCCCCACCAAAACTCTTTTCAGTCTTTTTGCCAAAATGTCTGCAAAAATTTTGTAATCCACATTGAGTAGTGATATAGGGCGGTAGTTCTTAATCTGGTTCTTCTCAGTCTCTGATTTTGGTATAAGTGTAATATACGCTTCTTTCCACGATTCAGGTGCCTTCTTCCCCTCTAAGATTTCGCTACAGACCTCCTTCAATGGTTGTATAAGCCATTCTTTCAAAGCTTTGTAATATCTGGAGGTCAGCCCATCAGGTCCTGGAGATTTTCCCAATTGCATATTTTGAATGGCTCCCTCAATTTCTTGATCAGTTATCTTCTGGTTCAAAATCACTTTACTTTGTTCAGAAATTTTTTGTAATCCATATTTTTAAAGAAATTCTTCTATTTCTTTTTCATTCACCGGCCCTTGTGCATAAAGTCTCCTGAAATAACTCTGAAAACAGTTTCTAATCTCATTTGGTTTATAAATGTTCTTTCCCTCAACTTCTAGATTTGTAACCGTATTCTGTTTTTGTCTCTTCTTCAGTTGCCATGCCAGAAGTTTCCCACATTTATCTGCCGATTCAAATGTCTTTTGTCTCATTTGTTTTATTTTCCATTCTATCTCTTGATTCATCAATTCCACATATTGTCTCTGATAAAACTTAATTTCTCTCAAAATTTCATGTGACTTTGGTTTAGATCTCAATTTTTTTTCTCCTTCTTTTATCTTTTCCAAAATCTTATCCTTCTTCTCATTCTGTCTCTTCCTTTTTATAGTGTTCTGTTGTATTAAGAATCCTCGCATGACGGCTTTGCTTGCATCCCAAATTACTCTTTTTTCCACTTCTGTTCTCAGATTTATCTCAAAGTAGTCCTTTACCACTTTCTGGGCCTTTTTATACACCTCTTCATCTCTAAACAGGGAGTCATTCATCCTCCATCTAAAGGAGCCAGCTGTTGTTGGGTTCATCTCCATCTTTACAGCGTTATGGTCGGAGCAAGTCTTTGGGCAGATTTCCACTTTCTTGATCTTTGATGCCATCCCACTAGTTACCCATATTTGGTCAATTCTGGTCCAAGTCATTTTTGCTTCAGAAAAGAAAGTTCCCTCCCTCTCAAGAGGGTTCCTTGTTCTCCAAATGTCAATCAGGTTCATATTGTCAGTCATTTCAAAAAAGGTCTTTGGTAGTCTCCCATCCTTGGAGACCACCTGTCTTTGTGCTTTGTCCATATTTGTAGAGACCACTCCATTCATATCTCCCATCAAAATTACATTATAGTCCAAATAGTCCATTAATGTCTCATGCAATTTCTTAAAAAATTCTGACTTCCCTTCATTCGGTGCATAAATTCCTATTATCAGTAATTTTTCTCCTTGGACTTGAATTTCAATTGCCAAATACCTTCCTTGTTCATCTTTAAAAATTAATTTAGGGGCCAACTTTTCCTTTGCATAGATCACCACTCCTCTTTTCTTCACTTTGTCCGATGAAATAAATTCTTGTCCTAATCTTTTATTAATAAGTAATTTTCGGTGTACTCTAGTCACGTGGGTTTCTTGTAAACAAATCAAGTCCAAATGTTCTTTTTTTAGAATGTGAAAAACCTCACGTCTTTTCCTAGGAAGATTAAGTCCATTACAATTCCAGCTTAGAAATTGCAGAGACATCTTGTTGTTTACTTAATTGTTCCTCCAACTGCTCCAAGCAAGTCTTCTTCTGTTGGTGTTTTAAGCCCAAAAGATAAGTTTGAAATGTCTGGTAATTCTGTTAGGTCTGTAGGTTCCACCGTTTCCTTCAAAAGGTCCTCCTCGTTCCTTTCCAGGAATTGTTCTTTATCTTGCACTGTTTTTATTTTAATTTTCTTTCCTTTGTAATTGAAAGACAGGCCTTGTGGGAACTCCCATCTGAATAGTATGTTGTTCTTTCTCAATAGAGTGACCAAATCCTTGTAATAGGTCCTCACTTCCAAAATATATTTAGGAATATCTTTGAATATCTGCACACGAGAATCTTCAATCTCAAGAGCTCTTTGAAAATGTAAATTTAATATCTTATCTCTCTCCTCCTGAGATCTCAAAGTTATCAAACAGTCTCTTGGGCTCTTTCTGTTTTGTCTCCTGCCCAGTCTAAAAGCGGTTATTATCTTGAATTCCTCTTCTTTCAAATTGTCCTGCCAAAATTCCAGAAACTCTTTTGTAAGGAAGTCTATCAAATTGTCCTTTTCACTTTCTGGGATCAGCCTCAATCTCAAATTCCTATTTTTCCTCTGTAGTTTCAGCAAAGACAGGGCCGCATCATGCTCTTCCAGCTTTTTGCAGACCGGTACCAACTTTTCCTGTGTAGTTTCTGCAGAAGTTTTTGCCTCTTCTGCAGAAGTTTTTGCCTCTTCAGCGATCTTTCTAGTTGTCTCATTTTCTTGAACCAATTTGTTTATTGACTCTGTATTTAAATCCAATTTTGTTGACAATTCTTTCAACTGTTTAGAGTTTTCCGTACTCTGCTTTGTAAGCGTTTCCAGAGCTTCATTTATTTTGACTAATGCCTGTGCCACTGGATCCATAGATAGAGTTGTAGCCACGCCTGTTGCAGCTGAAGTTGAAATAGAACCCCTTTTTTTCTGAGCAGCTTTACTCTTAGCTCTTGTTGTTATCTCTTCTGCTGGGCCACTCATGTCCCAAGGTCGTTCCCACGGGAATTACTTTCAGATGGAAAACTCCACAAGCCTGTTCCTTACAGCGAAAATAATAACTATTTCCCTGCAACCCTCTAGAGGGAGTAGTCCAAAGTTCCAAATATGAAGAAACAAGGGTTCCCTTCAAAGGTAACAAAAGTAACAACCAATTGTCCAATATTTCCCAAATGTTGTCAAATTGTAACTTTCCAGAGTGCCAGACTTGTAGCAAACAAGGTCTTGTTGTAAAAAGGCAAAGCACCAACTTTGTAACAAGTCTCTAATGACAGTTCTCAGTCCCGGTGGCTCACTTTCCAGGCAGTCCTCCCCAAGGGTTCAAAACGGCAGAAAATTCCCCTTCTATACTTCTTTCATGCAGGTAATGCAAATCAAAAGTCTTCCCCCCCTGCCCCTGCCTGCTAAGGGGGGGATTTAAGTCCAATGTCTGAGTCCGTCAATTTTAACGCTGCTTCCTGTCAAATTGCAGCTTCCTATTTCGTTGCTTTAGTTAACATGCAGTCCGGGGAAGGCAGACTTCCTTACTTTTTACCTTCTCCGTTTTCAGCCAATTTCCAGGTATTTTCTTTTAAAGTTGTTGTTCAGTCTTACTCACGGATAATCCAATTAAGTTCCAAATGTCAGGAAGGAATCGGCGCTCTCCGTCAATGGCGACGCGGCTTCACTCCACGGGCTGGGTAGCGGCTCTCAGCACCGCGCTCCCCGATGCCGCTCCGGAGCCTTTAAAAAGGCTCCTTTGCAGTGAGGGGGGGCGCTTAAGGTGCCCACCGAGCCTCCGTGCTCTCAGGCTTCCGCGCCTGAGATTTTAGGGGTCCCCGCTTCGCCATAGCGGTCAGACCCGAACTCGTGGAGCAGTCTCCCTGAGCGGAGCTCAGCGGGAGACCGCCATTGTGCGCTGGCGCCGACCGGAAGTCCCTGGAGCCTCAACTTCAGGATCTGTCCTTCCACTGAGCATTCAGGGCTGATTTCCTTAAGAATGGATACGTTTGATCTTCTTGCAGTCCGTGGGACTCTCAAGAGTCTCCCCCAGCACCATAATTCAAAAGCATCAATTCTTTGGTGATCAGCCTTCTTTATGGTCCAGCTCTCACTTCCATACATCACTACTGGGAAAACCATAGCTTTTACTATACGGACCTTTGTTGGCAAGGTGATGTCTCTGCTTTTTAAGATGCTGTCTAGGTTTGTCATTGCTTTTCTCCCAAGAAGCAGGCGTCTTTTAATTTCGTGACTGCTGTCGCCATCTGCAGTGATTGATGGAGGATAATAATAATAATAATAATAATAATAATAATAATAATTGTTTATACCCCGCCAATCTGGCTGGGTTTCCCCAGCCATTCTGGGCAGCTCCCAACAGAATATTAAAAACACGATAAAACATCAAACATTTAAAACTTCCCTGAACATGGCTGCTTTCAGATGTCATCTAGAAGTCAGATAGTTGTTTATTTCCTTGACATTTGATGGGAGGGCGTTCCACAGGGTGGGTGCCACTACTGAGAAGACCCTCTGCCTGGTTCCCTGTAACCTCAACTTCTCGCAGTAAGGGAACCGCCAGAAGACTCTCGGAGCTGGACCTCAGTGTCTGGGCTGAATGATGGGGGTGGAGATGCTCCTTCAGGTATACTGGGCCAAGGCCATTTATGGCTTTAAAGGTCAGCACTAACACTTTGAATTGTGCTTGGAAATGCACTGGGAGCCAATGTAGGTCTTTCAGGACCGGATGGCGCCACAGAATGCTCTTGTCAAGGAACCCGAGTTTGAACCAGACACAAGGGCATGTGTTTGTGCTCAGGCTAAAAAGCCCTCCTCGGGTACATGAGGACACAACAAACTGTTGTATACCAAAGCGGGACATTGGTCTGCCTAGTTCGGTCCGTCACTGCCATGTGATGGGCAGCGGCTCTCTCCACCACTAAGTTGGTCAATACGTCAAGCAAAGTGCACAAGCGATCCTCTTGGGCCACTTGGAACAGAGGCACGCTCACTGTTGCATTCCATGAAGTGAAGCATTCACCCAGGAACAGCTGCAGGCAGGGATTTCAACTACCTGCAGAACTGCAATAAAGGCAAAATGTAAAGGGACCCCTGACCATCAGGTCCAGTTGTGGCCAACTCTGGGTTTGCGGCGCTCATCTCACTTTATTGGCCGACGGAGCCGGAGTACAGCTTCCAGGTCATGTGGCCAGCATGAGTAAGCCGCTTCTGGCAAACCAGAGCAGCGCATGGAAACGCCGTTTACTTTCCTGCTGGAGTGGTACCTATTTATCTACTTGCACTTAGACGTGCTTTCAAACTGCTAGGTTGGCAGGAGCAGGGACCGAGCAACGGGAGCTCACTCCATCGCGGGGATTCGAACCGCCGACCTTCTGATCGGCAAGTCCTAGGCTCTGTGGTTTAACCCATACGACTTAATAAAGCCCCTTTCACCTGTGAGATCAGGCAGCTATGTGCGCTTGCCCAGCAACTGCAATGGCATTGGCTTTGCAAAATAAAATCTCAGCTGAAAATATGAATATATTCTGACTCCCATGTTGGTAAAGAGTTGCTGAGCCATTCCATTTTCTGACTGGAATACTTTTCTTTGTTTTAATTCAGGAAATAATCTTACAATGCATTAATAAAATGCCAATGAGCACACGTGTGTAAATGTATAAATAAGCAGCAGTGGAAGTGAGGCACACACACATCTTTTATATATTATTATTTTGTACCCCCTTGGCTCTGCACCACCTTAAATCCAGTGCTTACTTAGTTTACATAAACAGTAATTATTGTGGTACAACTGCTTCTGAACTTGAGTTGGGTAAGTGGCATGATTTAATGTTCCTTCAAAGTGTAGGATAGCCAGTCTCGTATAACCAACATACTTAAGTCTAATTAATGCATGAAGGGGTTAACACCATAGAGTTAGCTTAGAGTTAGCTGACCTGCCAGGCTTAGCTAAATCATTCTCCCTCCCTTTGGGAGGAAGGTAATCAAGCCTATTGTTCCCCTTCCCTCTGAGATGGCTCCTTCTGAGGTGTTCCTATACCAATAATTTAGGAACTTCCACCACTGCAATCAAGCTATGCTTTACTGCCTGTGTTTTCTGGCTGACTATGAAAAAGCACATGAATCTGACCTTTGGAGAGTTTGTAAGTAAGCCATTTCTTAACGTACCAAACATGAGATCCTTTTCTATGCTAGGTGAAGAGGGGGACTTGGGAAGGAACTTAGAAGGGCATATTTTAAAGATCCAACAACCTATATTTCTATTACTTACCTTGCTGCATATTTTGTGATTTTAAATCTCTGCTGGGGTTCTTTCACCAAAGAGTACTTGCCACAAACCTTGATCTTTGAATCCATGAATTCTCCTTTTATATCCCCCTTTCCCCCGTGCCACCAATGCAAATTAGAAGGCTATATAGACATCTCCCTCGTGTTTTCAGTCACCTATGTAATTCCTGCATCTAGGCTCCAAAGTGCCACAGGTTTCCAACCACCACTGGTGGTTTTTTTTGCGCAAATGGAGCCTGAAACATCATACGGTTTCACTTTAGGGATTGACAGTGTGGGCAGCAATGGCTGTGAGCAAAGGACACAAGTTCCTTACAGATCAGGTGGAGAGAAACAAACAAGCTTGGCAGGCGTAGTGATGTGCAAGATCCAATTCCTGACTTCAATGCTCGCGTAGGGACAAAAATAATAACCAAAAAGCTCGTTTCTGGTGTGAGCTTGCTTTGTTTGTTGGCAACTACACCTAAAACCTGCCATCTCATCTAATGTTTCCAACTCTTTCCCCCCCACCCCACCCCCTAAAATAAGACCTCGGATTTTCATATGGTGATGGAAAATGAGTAATTTAAAACAATTAAGTAGGAGCTAATTAAAATCAGCTTGGTGTCCCTGAATGGCAGCTGGCCAGGTACCCAGCGCTTGCTTTTGACTGCGGGGGCCTTCTTCAGCCAAGCAGACCTCCCCCATTTTTCCTGGGTGCATGGAGAGCTTCTGATCTGCTTCACAGCACCTGCCCTGTTCTGCTTACTCTTTCTTGCCTAGCTCAGAACTGCACCTACCTGAAACGCCCGGCTGTGCTTTATGGAGTCTGAAATTTTCTGGAGGTTGTGTCTTTCCGTGCAAACTCATTAGGCACTATTTATACCCAGTGCAGCTGTGAAGAGAGAGGTTCTGAACTCTGGCTTTTGACGGTAGGCTTTGTTTCTCATTTACATTTGCATATTAAAGTGTTTGCCTGAAATAGGCTATTGAAATTAATTCAGGATTAATTGGTGTCTTTATCTCATTAGGACAATCTAATTTAAGGATGATGAAATTGTTTAGCCTCCCGTTTGTATAATTAGATTGCTTTGAATTGCTGTCATTATTGGCTCTTTAGCATCATCTGTAGGCCTCAGACAGACAAGAGCTCCAACCTCATAAAGACCAATCATGTGTTACAGCAGAGTACCATTAACCCTTCTGAGTCCAAACTCAAACAAGGAAAGGCACAATGGAAGGCATGGCGGAAACTCCCTAGTCTGCTCGGACTCTAGAGCTGTAATATTCTGCTGCTTATTGCTTGAAACAGAATCTGCCATGGCAATGGCAAGGTGCATGGTTTGTTAAGAGGCACAAGGCGACGACTGTGGCCCTTTTGCTCAGAGAAGCAAAGAGAAACAAAGTGAGGTCAGGAGAGTTTGGTTTCCCTTTTTGCTGGCCTCTTCTTGGTGGTGATGACACAGAAAACCCCACTGATGCAGCATCTACGGTTTGGAACGGCTGGTGCTCCTACTGAAGCCCTAGGGACTCAGTGGGATACAGAGCTGGCAACTGTAGACAGGATTGTTCCTATACACTCTCTCTAGTTTTAGCTTGGTTACAAATATGAAGTATCTGATGGGATGATGGTTTGAACCCAAGTGGCAGAAAACTTGGTCTGAACCTTAATGTGTGAAAGACCATTGGTGAGCACGTTTTGTGGCAATGACAGCAAAGGAACAATACTTTTCTAATACCACTTTGTCGGCACAATGCCATACGTGGAATTTACACATCACTTGGGAAGACAGGCGAACCAATGCCAGTGTACTGGAAGAAGCAAAGATCCCCCGTGTCAACGCAATGATTCTTCGACATCAACTTCATTGGACTGGTCATGTTGTGTGGATGCCCGATGGCCGTCTTCCAAAGCAACTACTCTATTCTGAAATTAAAAATGGAAAGCGTAATGCCAGTGGTCAACAAAAGAGGTTTGAAGACACTCTCAAGGCAAATCTTAAAAGAAAAAAAGTCCCGTATTCTTCGCTTCATAAGATGTACCTGACCATAAGACGCACCTAGTTTTTAGACGAGGAAAGGGGGAAAGCTCCATTTTTGGGGGGGTCGGCTCACAGTTGTGCAGCTTCTTTTGCAAAGGGGAAAAGCCCCGTTTTTTTGAGGACAGAGTGTTGAAGCCCCTCTGGGACTCTAGGGAAGGGTCTCTCTCTCTCTCTCTCTCTCTCTCTCTCTCTCTCTGTGTGTGTGTGTGTGTGTGTGTGGAGAGAGAGAGAGAGAGAGAGAGAGATTTTAAATGCAGTTGCCAGCATCATTCCTCAGCATTTTTAATTTGATGGGGTCTTTGTATACCAGGGCTGGTGCAGATCTCTGCCTGAGACCATCAGTGAAAATCCCCAATCATTTTCAGACAGCCAACAATGATGATGATGATGATAATAATAATAATAATAATAATAATAATAATAATTTATTATTTATACCCCAGCCACTCTGGACGGCTCCCAACAGAATATTAAAAGCATGATAAAACATCAAACATTAAAAACTTCCCTAAGCAGGGAGCTTTAGATGTCTTCTAAAAGCCAGGTAGTTGTTTATTTCCTTGACATCTGGCCAGAGGGTGTTCCACAGGGCAGGCGCCACTACCGAGAAGGCCCTCTGCCTGGTTCCCTGTAACCTCACTTCTTGCAGAGAGGGAACTGCCAGAAGGCCCTTGGAGCTGGATCTCAGTGTCCGGGCTGAACTTGGTGGTCAACCACATGCTTACATACATAAGGTCAGCCCCTGGTTCTTGGGCAGCGTGGGTGAAAATAGTTCTTTCTTCCTGCAACCCTGGAGAGCCACTGCCAAATAGAGTGGGTGATAATTATATATGCAGTTTTCATATGCAAAGGGGGAGGTTTCCCAGGTTTCCCTGCTATGTCTAGTAGCCGTGTGGTTTTCCATGAAGACCCTCCTCCATTTTGGCATCCCGGAAGTAGAGCACTCACATGAACAGCTAAATGCATAACTTACGGCCATGTCATAATACAAGTCTTGGCCTGAGAGCAGCCCCTGTCTCAGCAAGGGAAGGCAATACAGCAGCAAGGGAGTCTACCTGAGCAGCCATGTCACGTCTAGCAACAGCTGGTTGGGCCTCATCACGCTGCTAATTTATAGCCCGGGAAACTGCATGTCCGTGTAGAAACCTATGGCCAGAGCAAGGGGATGCTCTCAACTCTTTTGCCAGAGTGTTTTGACTCTCTGACCTAGCAAACCCAGGCTACCTGGAAGCCGCATCGGTGCAGGGAATCCTTAGACTGCTTCTGGAAGCAGCTGGGCTCCCTCTGCAGGTTTTCTTTCTATCTTGCTAATTCCCCTCATCTCCATGGAAGAGGATGAGACACATCCTACGTTCCACCAACTATACTGGGGCATTTTCCTCTGACACTAGTAGCAATTGGGAGAGTGAGTCAGTTTTGAGGAGCGCTTGCATTTTCTTCTGTGTACTGTGTAACTGGAAATGACACACCTGAGGATGATTTGAGATGATTCTTCATACACTGCTGATGTTTGTGCATACACTGAAATATCTGCAAAGGTGCTCCTGCAGCTTCTGGATGTGCAAGCAGTCTGAGGACTAATAATAATAATAACAACAATTTTTCTGTTTATCCCACTGCTTATCCCCAGGAAAACCCACTCTTTAGCACTGAATCAGAGTAAACATCAATTGGGTTTTCTTTGGATTGGCGTTTGATCCGATTTAGTGCTGGTATACCCTGGAGAACTTGTGGGGCAAGCAGAAAACCACTCAGACCCATGCTTTCGAGGCATGGCACAGGCAGAAGTGTGGATGAGCCCCAAGGGAGAACCACGTTGACTTCCTTGAGCTCCTTTGAGAAAATGACAAATCTTCTTCTTTGGTGATCACACGTAGCCAAGTAAGATTGCCTTCCATAAACACGGTTTTAACAATGAGTCCATAAGTGACTGTGGAGGCCAATTCTGAATCCACACGTCCTTCCACAGTGGGGACATTGGTTTCCGGGAGGGAGCTGATCACGGTGTGGATTTGCCAAGTGTGCCTTCCTCCTAGCACGTTTTTCCCTTGCGTCCTGAGTTGGAGTGTCTTCAAAGCCCATGACACCTTTGGTAAAGGCTGTTCTCCAACTGGAGCACTCGCAGGGCAGTGTTTCCCAGTTTCAGTGTTTATACTACATTTTTTTTAGATTTGCCTTGAGACAGTCTTTAAACCTCTTTTGTTGATCACCAGCATTACACTTTCCATTTTTAAGTTCGGAATAGAGTAATTACTTTGGAAGATGATAATCAGGCATCCGCACAACGTGACCAGTCCAACGAAGTTGATGTTGGTAATGTTGGGCAGTTGGTCAGGTGGCTGGGCACTCTCTCTCCCAGCCCAATTTGGGGTGAGGGCGTGTCAGCGGTTCCCCCAGTTGACGCGCCGGGCGTCCTTGGTTCGCCCTTGGCAGTGGTGGGGGTAGTGGCAGTGGCAGTCTCAGCAGCCTGGAGCCAGCCTGGTAGCGCAGTTGGCTCTGCCGTGGCGCCCGCCATTTTGCCTCACCGGAAGTCCTCATATGATGTGTCTTTTGCCATTGAACCCATCACACAACATTCATTCCCTACTAATAAATCTACAACACTTAAAATATAAATCCGGGGACATTAAATGAAATCCGGGGACATTCTGGGGACGGATTTTGTCCGGGGACAGATTTGTAAATCCAGGGACGTCTGGTAACCATACCTTAGAGCTTTGGTCCATGATTTCTGAGCCAGAGAGGTCACTGGCCTCATCCTCCGAACCCCAGTCTGGTTCCCCCCTCAACCAGTATGGAAGAGATACAGCTTGAACGATGAAGTTATAACAGTTGACGGCGCCATCCCTGTTCCTGTAATCCGGCAGCACTTTGCAATAAGTGGCAGGTCCTCACTAATTCCTTTTGCCTTTGCTCCATGGGCACTGGTGGCAGGAGCAGTGTTAATCATGTGCAATGAACTTCGCATATTCACGGGGTTGTAATAGCACTTCCCTGGGACTGACACTGTAATTTAGCTATAACCTAATGGCCACTGATTGTAACAATAAGTAATTATGTCAGCTAAATGCAGTGTTGATGGCAATTGATGATAGCGGTCAAAGCCAACTGAGCTTGGAGTAGCCATTTCTACAAGGCAAGGATGACTGAGAAGCGTGAACAGTGTGCTCCGAATATCTTCTCCTGTCAGCTTCTTTACAGAGCATGGCGGCCCAGTTCACTGGAAAGGTCTCCCGGGTGAGCTCCATTGAAATGAATGGGAACAGTGCAAGACTACAACCCCTGAACTACAGCCCTCCACCAACCACCCAAATCTTTTTCCACTGGTGACTCAACTGATCATGAGTTTGTAGTGAAACCTTACTGGTTGTGAAACATGACGCCAATGGAGTTTTAGTTTCTGAGTTTTTTATGCTGTCTCTGTGCTCATCTACAAGTTCACTCTGTTTGTGGCTGGGTGGCAATCTTTGGGGTGCTTTGCATTGTCCACCTAAGTCCCCAGTTTTGCATTATGTGTAGGAAAGTATGTTTTGACAACACCGGCTTGCGCTCATGCAGAATGATTTAGATTATTTAAAAAATATATAATAATAATAATAATAATAATAATAATAATAATAATAATAAATAAATTTATTTATACCCCGCCCATCTGGCTGAGTCTCCCCAGCCACTCGGGGCGGCTCCCAATCAAATGTTAAAAACAGTACAGCATTAAATATTAAAAACTTCCCTAAACAGGGCTGGCTTCAGATGTCTTTTAAAGATAGGATAACTGCTTATTTCCTTCACATCTGAAGGGAGGGTGTTCCACAGGGTGGGCGCCACTATCAAGAAGGCCCTCTGTTTATTTATTTGGTTTTTCAAATTAAAATTTTACAGAGGAGAAATGCACGCCAAAATTAATTTTAACTCTGTTGTATTTGCTGAGCTGGTTGTACACTGCTGTCAGATGAGTGAGCCCCCCGAAGCTTGATCCAGGCCTGAGCTGGTGAGCTTTGCTAGTATCTTTAAGAAAAATGACAACACACCAATTTTCACATTCTGTAAAAACCTTCTGAAACTTGCCTGGTTTTGATCATTGGTCTTCATCACCAGCGTGCACATAACAATTAAGCTACATATTTAGAGTACCCTCTTGGGAATCTTCCTTGGCACAAAGACTGACTAGCTTGTTTCAAAAGCCTCCAATATGAATCTTCCATATGAAGATCACTTCCTTTCCCACATTACAACTTCGGTAGAATTGCAGCCTTCAACACGTTAATTCGCTTCCGTTATTTTAAAAGCTGTCAAGAGATTGGAGTGTAAAGAGTGTCCTTACAAACTTGAGATTGTATTTTAAAGTTCACTGATGCGGCAGAACAAAACTGAGGGACAGACCAGGAAATAAGTCTCAGTAGGTGTTCGACAGGATTTACTTGCAATTAGGTGTGCATAGGGTGATTGATTGATTGATTGAATTTATATACTGCCCTATACACGGAGGTCTCAAGGTGATTCACAGAACAAGATCAACATAAAAACCTCTATATATATATATATAATCAAAATAAAAAACAACAACCCAATAACACTGCCCCCCCAAGAGAGCCACATTTTAAAAGGGTATAGGATGTCAATCAGGTAAACCAAAGGCCTGATTAAAAAGGAACGTTTTTGCCTGGTGCCTAAAGGTGTGTAATGAAGGCACCAGGCAAACTTCCCTGGGGAGAGCATTCCACAGATGGGGAGCCACTGCAGAGAAGGCCCTGTTCTTGTGTTGCCACCCTCCGGACCTCTCAAGGAGGGGGCACACGAAGGAGGGCCTCAGAAGATGATCTCAGGTAGGTTCATATGGAAAGAGGTTGTCCTTGAGGTGTTGCGGTCCTGAAGGTTTTATAGGTCAAAACCAGCACTTTGAATTGGGCCCGGAAACTCATTGGTAGCCAGTCGGACCAGGATTGGTGTAATATGCTCAAACCGTCATGCTACGGTGAGCAACCTGGCCTCTAAATTCTGCACTAGCTGAAGTTTCTGAACCGTCTTCAAAGGTAGCCCTACATATAACGCATTGCAGTAATCTAACCTTGAGGTTACCAGAGCAGAGACAACAGTAGTTAGGCTATCCCTGTCCAGATAGGGGCATAGCTGGGCCACCAGCTGAAGCTGATGGAAGGCGCTCTGGGCCACTGAGGCTATCCTGAGCCCAGTCTCTCGCCTCCAAGGTAGGACCATTTGTAGTTAGGACCTCTCAAAACTAAGGCATCCTAATGTAGACTTGAGAGGACCATACAAAGAAGCACCGCAGGAAGACTGTTTTGGTTTTTTTAGGGGCATAGCTGGGCCACCAGCCGAAGCTGATGGAAGGCACTCCTGGCCACTGAGGTCCTGTGACTAAGTCTCTCCCCCAGCATTCACCTTCACGGATGGCCAACTTGGAAGGAGAAGCAAGGTCTTCTTCTCTGCTGCACTGAGTCCTTGGACTGAATTTCACATCAGCGCAGGGACCATCTTTCTCTGCAAGCGGCTCACAAGAGAAGTAGAAAACTACTGTTGTTGTGTCTCTATCTTCACCATGTTTTAAATGTACATGGCATTTCAGGAGAAAAGAGAGCCCAATTTAATGATAGAAAAGGAATGGCTAGGGCAACCCAGTCAGATGGGCAGGAGACAAATAGTAAAATTATTACTAGTATTATTATGATGGCCAATATGAAATCACATGGTGCATTGACAAACACACAAAACGCCCTGAGGAAAGCAGGTGTGACATTTTCTCCTCTTCCTCTGAAAGCAATTGCCAACACTGGAGAAATAAAGCTGCCTTTAACTTCCAGGTTTCTCAGCTTGTCAATTCCCCTCTTTCGGTAACGCTGCGTTCCCTTTTGATATTTCCAAATACAGGTGGCACGGGAGACAACAATCGACAAAAGATGCTGTATTTGCATTTTTGAAATTCCTTGTTTTCCGTTGCCAACCAACATGTCCAACAATTGACAGAACTCCTCAGGAGAGCAGACATTGCAGAGGCAACGCAAGGTTTGCAAATAAGGACTGTTTTTGAGCACGAGACACTGTCAAGACCACGTGCACAACACCTACCAGGAGGGAGAAGGCACCTGGAAAACTTGAGAAATGTCTCCCGTTATTTGGAGAGTGACATAGGAAAACTTCTCAGACTGAAACAAGAAAGGCAATTAGTCTCCTCTATGAAAACAAAGAGACATCTGGGCCAAGTCTGCTAACATATACTCAGGGGGCAGGTATTGTACATGAGGAATATCCTCCTGCTGCAAATCCGCCCCCAAATTCTCAAGTTAATCTCAAGTACCACAGTTCTCAGCAATCCTCTTTAAAGCAGCCAGATGCTGTAATGACTCATTCCCCACCCTTCTCAGAAACAGGTTTCTGTTTAACTCCCGAAGCACTGAATCAGGGCTAAGTGGCTGTGGTAATGCTGTGCGGTAGCCCAGGAGTGAAAGTGCAAAATTCAAATTAAGGCTCTCGAGGGACAAATTGGGCTGTCACTCACGGCTGGGGCTCAGAGAGCATAGCTGTCAGCGGAAGGCTTGACAGCAGATGTATATCTTTTAAAAATGTAGTATAAACACCAACAACTGGGAAACACTGGCCTGCGAGCGCTCCATTTGGAGAACAGCCTTTACCAAAGGTGTTGTGGGCTTTGAAGACACTCGAACTCAGGACGAAAGGGAGAAACATGCTAAGAGGAAGGTACGCTTGGTGGGATCAACTCCCACCCAGAAACCTATCTCCTCACTGTGGAAGGACGTGTGGATCCAGAATTGGCCTCCACAGTCACTTACGGACTCACTGTTAAGACCGTGGTCATGGAAGACAATCTTACTCGGCTACGAGTGGTCGCCAAAGAAGATCTAGAGCTGCTTTGTTCCTGATGCTGCATGTACCTCAGCAGGCCAGCACAATTGCACCCCACTAAGCAACCCTAATCGGAGGGCCCACCAGGGCTTCGCGAACTTCATGCTTTTGCTTACTGGGCAAAGCAGGGACAGGGGGGAGAGCACAGACTGCCAACTGTGTGGCGGCAGCAGTAGGTGACTGGTGGACCACATGCCACTGTGTCTGTCTGACTTGTATGCCACAGGCTGTACATTGCAAACATGGGTAGGGACACAGGTGGTGCTGTGGTCTAAAACACTGAACCTCTTGGGCTTGCCAATCAGAAGGTCAGCGGTTCGAATCTGCACAATGGGGTGAGCTCCCGTTGCTCTGTCCCAGCTCCTGACAACCTACCTAGCAGTTCGAAAGCACACAAGTGCAAGTAGATAAATAGGTACTGCTGCAGCGGGAAGGTAAACGGCGTTTCCATGTACTCTGGCTTCTGTCATGGTGTTCTGTTGCGACAGAAGCAGTTTAGTCCTGCTGACCACATGACCCAAAAAGCTGTCTGTGGACAAACGCCGGCTTCCTCGGCCTGAAAGCAAGAAGGTCAATATGAAATCAAATGCTGTATACCTGAAGGAGCGTCTCCACCCCCATCGTTCTGCCCGGACACTGAGGTCCAGTGTTGAGGGCCTTCTGGCGGTTCCCTCACTGCGAGAAGCCAAGTTACAGGGAACCAGAGAGAGGGCCTTCTCAGTAGTGGCACCTGCCCTGTGGAACGCCCTTCTACCAGATGTCAAAGAGAAGAACAACTACCAGACTTTTAGAAGACATCTGAAGGAAGCCCTGTTTAGGGAAGCTTTTAATGTTTAACAGACCACTGTATTTTAATACTTTGTTGGAAACCGCCCAGAGTGACTGGGGAAACCCAGCCAGATGGGCGGGGTATAAATAAATTATTATTATTATTAGCGCCACAACCCCATAGTCGCCTTTGTCTGGACTCAACTGTCCAGGTGTCCTTGTCCTTTACCTTAGCTTACATTGCAGAGTTTGTGACCTAACAAAATGGGTATCTATTGGGCAGCACAGCATGTCTGGTTTACAGCAAGCTCAGCAGGCTTGGAGGACCCCAAGACCCCTGCAAAACTGCACTGTGGGGGCTCCTAATTATGAAGAGATTCTTCTTTTTAAACCTCCAAAGTTCTAAAATCGGCCAACAAAAGCAAAAAGCTCACAGAATTTCAAATTCCATCCCGGTCAATATTTGGACATTTTTAAAGGTGCAGAAATTTTGTGGAAATAACAGCAGTTGGCAGTCTGCCTGACAAGGAAGGAAGGAAGGAAGGAAGGAAGGAAGGAAAGATTTGAATTCAGATCGGGAAATTCCCTCTCAATCAATCAAAATGTTTATTCGGCTTTACGCCCATCATGAAACACAACACAACAAAACAAATCAAAACAAATCAAATCAAATAAAACAGCGGACTCGTACAAGCCACAAGTAGTATAACACAGTTCACAACTCACAAGGACAGATATTAGCCATTCATAAGAAAAGTTTAAGATTAAGATTAAAAATTTTAGGCACTACACTAAAATCAATATCTGATGTCATTATAGAAAATTCTTATAACTATCAATAATCAACTAACATTCCATTCCGTCTCTTGTACGAGAGGACGGCTGTTAGGAATTTAGCAACCTGTAGGGTAATATAAGGATCCACATCTTGAAGAACCCAAGCAAGCTGTAGGTCTACTGATTTGTCAGCCATAGGCTGGATTATGGAGTTTAGTATACTAGCATGGGCTGAACTGTACAAAGGGCAGATAAACATAACATGATGTAGAGATTCAGATGTTTTCATTTCACACGCACACATTGAAGGGACTTGGCCCTTAGTGAATCTATGTCTCAGCACGT
This sequence comes from Podarcis filfolensis, assembly GCF_964270895.1. NCBI lineage: Eukaryota > Metazoa > Chordata > Lepidosauria > Squamata > Lacertidae > Podarcis > Podarcis filfolensis. The sequence goes on from NC_139609.1 coordinate 8,875,785, forward strand.
TTGTTAAATTCCCTCTCAAACATTCGTTCTTACTCTCGTTAGAAATGAAGTATTTGATAACACAAGCTTGAATTCACCAGCACTTCTCTGTTCCCTGTTGGGCTGGAAGGTATAAAAATATCTCACAAAGCAAGCCTATTTCTTCCAGGAAGATTTCAAACACTATTTTTGGCAATGATATTCAAATCTTCATGTGAGATATGAGCACTTAACATGGTGACTGGAAACCAAATAATGAAATTGTACTCAAAATGCAAAACTAAACTACTAACACTCCTTATTCAGATTTTAATTAATTTATTTTTTAGGTAAACCTTCCAACATAGAAATTGAAAATGAAGATTTCCTCCTGTCCAGCACTGATTCAGCTTCCCCACTAGAAGATCACAATGCAGGGCTGTCTGTCAAAGCTCAGACCCTGAGATACAAAGGGCATAGACTGGGAACTGTCTGGCAGAGCAGCTCAGAAACCTGTAGCTTTGAAAGCATGGAATTCAGCCACAGAAATTGGCTGGATAAAATGCTTTTTGCCCCCCATAAAAATAAAAGAAAATGCGAGGAAATGGGCATTTTCACATGTGGTGGGAGTGTAAATATGTACAATTTTTCTGGCAAAGGGTGTTTAAGGAGATAACAGAAATCACTGGGTTAAAGCTGACCAAAAGTCCAGAGGTAGCATTATTATCAATTTACGATGGGGTGGAAGGTTCGCAGGCGATGAAAGACTTGCTCACAAATTTATTGACAGCTGCATGAATTATGTTAGCTAGGAAGCGGAAGGGGGCAAGCAGAATATAAAATGGAAGAATGGTATAAAAAGGTGTGGGATATAGCTATTAATGATAAATTAACATGTGCCATTAAGGTAAGATGGGGAATACGCAGGAGAAATGGTTTTGAGGAGATATGGAGGGTGTTTGTAGAATTTGTATTGTTAAAATGGAAAGGGGTCAAAGTCCAACCATCACAAGAGGTGTTGAAATTGGTGGGGACATTATACCATATGTGGTGGGGGTGTAAGGTGGTAAGACAATTTTGGAATGAGATACGTGAGGAGATCAAAAAGATCCTCAGGAGCTCTATTTCAAAAAAACCCGGAGTCATACTTATTGAGTTTATTAACAAACGACATACCCAAGGACAAAAGGAATATATTTTTGTATATAACAGCAGCCGCAAGAATACTTATGGCAAAATATTGGAAAACAGAAAAAGTACCACAAATGACCGAATGGCAAGTTAAGATTTGTGAGTTTGCCGAGATGGCAAAAATGACGGCATCAATCAGGGACTGCTCCAACCAAAAATTCTATACAGAATGGGAATGCATAGGGGAATACATGAAGAAATATGGGGATAAAGCAGAACTCTTAATAGGCAATTGTTAAGCGTGTAAGGACAAAAGAAGTAATCATAATAGTTTTCATGTTGTTCTATTTGTTTAAAGCAACCAGAAAAAAATATTATGATGGGAAGATCTCACACAGGTGAAGGGAAGCAGTGGCGAGGAGGGGAGGGTTAGGTTGAATTTGGGAAATAAAATAATAGATGGGACAGCAAAGGATATAATAGATTCTTATAGAATAGTAATATATTGTAACCAGAATAGAAGTTCAAAAGGGGAAGTAAATGTATTTTTAGCATTTTCATTACAGTGGGACCTCAGGTTACAGACGCTTCAGGTTACAGACGCTTCAGGTTACAGACTCCGCTAACCCAGAAATAGTACCTCAGGTTAAGAACTTTGCTTCAGGATGAGAACAGAAATCGTGCTCCGGCAGTGCGGCGGCAGCGGGAGGCTCCATTAGCTAAAGTGGTGCTTCAGGTTAAGAACAGTTTCAGGTTAAGTACGTACCTCAGGAACGAATTAAGTACTTAACCTGAGGTACCACTGTATTGTAATAATTATTATTATTTCTTATCGGTAGAAGGCAATGTTAACTTAGGCTTCTTCGTTTTGCTGTCTGTATAATTTTCTTAAGTCAATAAAAAAACACAAGAGGTGTTGAAATTTTGGGAGGTCGCATAGTTACAATGGAATGGTATCGGGGGTGGGATGCACATTTTTATTATTTATTTATGAGTATCAGTTTGTCAAAATAAAATAAAATTAAAAAAGAAGAAAATGCAAAGCAGAGATTATTTTTCAAAAAATTATTGCAACATAAGCCAGGTAAGAGCTTTGAAGGTTTTAAAGCAGAGATTGGATGGCCACCTGTCATGTGTGATCTAGTTGAGGTTCCTGCATTGTAGGAGGTTGGACTAGGCAACCCTGGAGAACCTTTCAACTCTTAAGATGCTACGATTCTGAATTCAGCTGTTTCAATATCTCTTCCCCCCACTTTAGACATGGAAAAACTATCTCACTGCTTTTGTAAGTGAACTTGAGTGGGGGGCAGAATATGGTAGCACTTTAATAGCCGGCTGCCTCCGTTTTTATGTATTCTTCAGAGCAATTGTTCCTAACATGCTTTTAAAGTGCAGCTCTTGTGTTAAGCAAATGCACACTTTATTCTAGTGAAAGGCTTGGTTTTATAATGGGCTTTATTTCTAACTGCTTGAGAGACTATCTTCCATTAGGTTTTCTTTCCTAATGCACTGCACTGTGTAACATACCATGTATTGTGCTTCAGAATGTCTAGAAATTCAGAAATAATGGCATTTTGAACAAGTCTGCTTCTAAGGGGTTGCCGGTGCGTGAGCAATTAAACTTACTATTTCGGAGAATATCCACCACTGTTTGAAGGCCCGAACCAAAGTCTAGTGACGTCAGGGGAAAGATGGTGGTCTCAACTTTGGCTTTTGTGGATGCTGGAATTACCTGTAGATGGAGATCCACTACACTCGGAAGGCCCAATAAAGGATCTCGTGCTTCTCGAGAGTAAGCTTCACGGAACGGAGTAAACAGGTGGACTTTGGCAGTATGACGCATCATGAGAAATCACACCTCAGTGTCTAGCTATCGTAGGTGTTATGTACTGAAGTTCTCACCCTGGGCCAGCAGGGGGATACTGTAGATAGTTATGCAAATGAAGGATCGAAAAGTGACATTCAGTGATTGGATAGTTTTAGAAAATGGCAACAGTTACATTGTTCTGGAGCTCTATATAAACAGGCTGACTGAGCTCCTCAGCTTAGTTCTGTTCCAGCTTACAAAATAAAGAGCTGCTTTGGAGAAATCGCTGTGTCATCTGCTATGTCAACCCACATCTTAACAGTAGGGTTTCCATATGTCTGGAATTTTCCAGACATAGCTGGTATTCAACCTGCTTAAGCAGCGTCCAGGGAGAATTTATTTATTTACATATTTCAGATTTATACATCTCACTGATTTTACAATCATTTTGACATCTCAAAACTTGACTTCCTTCCCCCTCTTTCTGCGGCTCCTTAAATTTATTTTTAATAACTTCTGCATACCCAAATGAACTTAATTTGCTCATTTATTCATCTTCTTTAAATATATACTCTTATGAAACTGCAGGTTATTACAATAATCCTGCCAATGTTCCTATCTGTTTGCAATTTATCTGTAAACATTCAATAAACCATTTCCATTCTTTAATTAAAAAAAAGTTTGTTATCTTGATTTCTTATTCTTCCAGTAGGTTTCGCCATTTTTGCATATCCCATAAGTTTTTGGATCAGTTCTTCCTTTGCTGGGACTTCTGCTTCTTTCCATTTTGGGGCGAGTAACATTCTTGCCGCTGTAGTAGCATACATGAATAAATTTCTGTACAGTTTAGGTAGTTCTGTCCCTATAATTCCCAAAAGAAAAGCTTCTGGGGTTTTTTTTAAACAAACATTATTTTAAACATCCTTTTCATTTCATTATATATCATTTCCAGCGTCTAGGCAGAAATTGCTGAGATGTCCGGGAAAAGGCCATCAGTAGTGTTGACTTTTGCAATTTTCATTTTTTAAAAAAGCTCAAAAACTTTGGCCAGGCCAAAAGAAACCTCAACAACATATGTATCCAGATTTTCACTTTTTGAAAATCCTAAGCTATCACTCCACTCTTTCCTTGGCAGCAGACATAGTTCCTGCCCTTTGTGCAACTCATCTGCCGAAATCAGCACTGTGGGTGCTTTGGGGACATATATAATGCATATATATATATATATATATATATATATATATATATATATATATTGAAGGAAAGGCTAGTTTGTGGGTCTGTGACCAGGGGCAGGAAAAGCAGGTCAGAAAACAAGAAAAGAAAGGAAAGAGCAATCTTTGGTTCTGCAAGAGAGACACTCGATGAGGCTGCAGGCGGAGATTGCTAAGGACCTCAAGGGAACCAACCATGACAGAAATTCAATGGCAGCTGCTCAGCAAACCCCATGGATGCCTGTAAAAGCTCCTGGCTGTGTTTGCTTTATTGGAGGAGGTGAGCCAGGCAATATTAACACTGAACAAGCAGAGATGAGATGTGCAAGAGAAGGAGAAGGCAGGAGCCCATTGCTCCCCTGCGGTGTGTGTCACGGGCAGGAGACTTTCTTCTCTGGAAAGCAGGAGGGAGGGAGGTGGAAAGCAGGGCCCACCCGCAAGTCCATCGCTCTCACCAGAAACCGGCTGGGAGTCAGCCACATTTTCACAAACCGGTTGGCCACAAAGAAGCACGTGGGGAATTCAGGGTCTGCCTGTTTCCCTCCAAGCAGGAAAACTTTCCATCTGGGTTGAACCAGTCCCAGAGCAGTAGCATATAACATAGTAGAAGAAGAAGAAGAAGAAGGAGGAGAAGCAGAAGAAGAGGAGGAGGAAGAGTTTGGATTTGATATCCCGCTTTATCACTACCCAAAGGAGTCTCAAAGCGGCTAACATTCTCCTTTCCCTTCCTCCCCCACAACAAACACTCTGTGAGGTGAGTGGGGCTGAGAGACTTCAGAGAAGTGTGACTAGCCCAAGGTCACCCAGCAGTTGCATGTGGAGGAGCGGAGACGTGAACCCGGTTCACCTGATTACGAGTCTACTGCTCTTAACCACTCGAGTAGGACCTTGGCAGAGACACACGCCCAACTGGCATGTTCTCTCCCTCCTGGTCGATCGTTCGGGAGCTTCAAAAGCTTTCTTCAGCCTGAACATCACAGCGACTGATGCCAACAGACATCGGCACACTTAGGGATCCGCAGTCTTCGCAGCTTATGTAACAGACCTCAGCAACTCAGCATTTTGGCTAATCTGCTCTATTTACATATAAACACACACGGAACACTGCAACAAAGAAAAAACAAAGAGAGAAAAAACAAAGGACAATAGTTCCACTTCACAGAACACAGTAACACAAACATCCTGTCTCCATCACTTCCCACACTGTGGAGTCAAAGCATATACCGACAACAATCCCATGACTGCAATCACGGAGCAGGAATTCTAACAATAACACCGGTCCCAAAAGATCGACACTGGCTCCCAGTCCATTTCTGAGCACAATTCAAAATGTTGGCACTGACCTTTAAAGTCCTCAGCCCTGTGTATCTGAAAGAAGCGTCTCCACCCCCATCGTTCAGCCCAGACACTGAGGTCCAGCTCCGAGGGCCTTCTGGCGGTTCCCTTACTGCGAGAAGTGAGGTTATAGGGAACCAGGCAGAGGGCCTTCTCGGTTGTGGCGCCCTCCCTGTGGAACGTCCTCCCGTCGGATGTCAAGGAAATCAACAATTATACAATTTTCCATAGACATCTGAAGGCAGCTCTGTAGAGGGAAGTTTTGAATGTTTGATGTTTTATTATGCTTTTTAATTGTTGGAAGAAGCCCGGAGTGGCTGGGGTTCTTCTTCTTCTTCTTCTTCTTCTTCTTCTTCTTCTTCTTCTTCTTCTTCTTCTTCTTCTTCTTCTCCTCCTCCTCCTCCTCCTCCTCCTCCTCCTCCTCCTCCTCCTCCTTTCTATTATTATTCCTTGTTGTGCTATGAAATTACAGCTTTTTGATCAATATGCTGCCACATCATGCTATGTTTAGTTCACTCCCAGTCATCCAAGGTTGCCCTGAGCCTTCAACCCTTTCCCTTTGTTTGGAGCTAGATTTGTCAGCCAATAACACGCCTCCCATTTCAGGCGGGATGAGTGGAGGAGAGAGGAGTTTGGGGCAGGTGGAGAGAGGGAAAGTGTGAATGGAGGAAGGGGCCAGGGGAACATGGCGTTTGTGTTGTTTTCACCCTTTCCGTTGAGGCGCTTTGGCCTGGATGAGGAGGGGTGTGACTCATGAAAGGATGAATGAAGGAATATAATCCTGTGGAAGGCAGGACAAATCTAAAATAAGGAAGAACGTGGACACAAAATACCTATCTCCATTTCGACTAATTCTCTGTGTAAAACAAAAGCAGTTTTTATGTTATATTACCAAGAACCTCAGCTTTCTTTTCCTTTTCCCCACTTCCAAGGAAGTTCGTAGCTCTCATTGTCATGGAAATACAGTTGAAAACATACGATATCTGTCAAGGCTGCAGTGTTTAGAAGCCAGGGGGCAAAAAATGCAATTTATTTCTCTCAACATACTCCCATTACTAATTCAGAATGTTCAAGAGGCCTCGTTTCAGGTATGACATTGGAATATCTTTTGCATCTTTCCTCCCCTTGCCTTTAAAACGTGGGATTGAGTCAAGCTGGAATTCCAGCAGAGGGTTTACATATCAAGATTCCTTGTGATAGCTCAGGGCTCGTGGGTTGTACCACATTGCATCACCCCTCACCCTACTGTGGCCTTGAAATATGTGGTGACTGAGTGGCTGTGCCCACGTGAAATGCAGAACCATGTCCTGAACTTGTGATCCAAATTTCATTCTGCCGCTTCCATTTGCATGAGAGATCTTGGGCCTTTTCAGATTATGTCTGGGCTGATCCTGCCTATTGTGAGGAACACCTGCCCTCCCAACAGATCTTGGGTGCCCCCAACTTCCGCCAGCCTTGCATGTTCATGTTCAGATGACTTCCAAGTTGGACTAGGAGTGTAAAATCCAATGTATGTAGGCCTCTCTAGCTCTCTCTTGCCACTTCTGGCTTTGAATTGGATTATTCTATTATGTTTATGTAAGTAGACGTCACATAAGTGATGCCTGTACCTCAAAGACTGCCTCTCCCCATATGAACCGACCCGGACCCCGTGATCATCATCTGAGATCCTTCTTTGTGTGGCCCTTGTTGGATATTTTCTCTCTCTGTGTGAGAATCATTTGCTTCAGAAATGACAGAAGAACAGAGAAGAAGTTTCAAGAAGCAGCAGAAGGCTGAGATTGTTTTGTCTATGCAAGGACGTTTTCTGTGGGAACTGTTCTTTGGACATGCGGCGTAGGACAGGAAGTACTGATAACAACTGAAATATATTTGTGCAGGTGGTCCCCAAACTCCTCTGGCATGGGCCCAGCGATCAACACGTCATCGAAGAAGGGGGTAATGCCAGGAATGCTATATTAACACCATTTAATATTTTCAGAAAGAAGCTGGGAGAGGCAACCTTTGCTTAAAACAAGGGGTCAGCGGAGATACGTTGGGGCAAAGTGAGCAGCTTTGTGTGGCCTCCCTATCACGGGGATCCCATATTGAGTCATGCGCATAATATTCAAATGTCAGGGACTGGGCAGAGGAGGAATGGTGGAGACCGCCTCCCCGTCCTGACCCTTCCAGGGAGGAGGAAGAGGAAGACAGTATAGATTTACAACAGGGGTCTGAGGGAGGTAGCAGCTCAGAGGCAGATGAGGGGGAAAGCTGGGAAACCATGGGAGAGTCAGGACAACACCCAGCTGACACGTTGTTATTAGAAAGCATTCCAGACCCTCCATCTCCCAGAACTGGCGAGCCTTGAAAGTAGGAGAGCAAAGAGCTCAAAGGCAGAGGGCACGTAGCAGCACCCGTACAGGTGATGGATAAGAAAGTGGGAGAGACAGGTGGAGATTCACTTGGGACAACACCATTATCCAAGAGGCTGGGTTCTATAGCCTCTCTCTGTAATATTGAAATAGAAAAGGACGATAAGAAACATTTCCTTGTCTTTATAATTCCCTGGGCATCCAGCCGGGAGCCTCTGACAGCATCCTGACATCTGCACTTGTGGGCCTCAGCGTCGTGGTTGGTTCCCTGGCCATTTTCCATGCTGATGGCCACATGGTTGAGGACTATGGATTTGTAGGGCTGTAGAAATGGCAGTAGAAATGGAAAGGACAGGTGTGCCCTTATTCTGCTCTATGTGTTGGGCCACACTGGCCCAAGGGTACCACCCAAACTGATGCATTGTCCCTGATTTTATGCTTCTGTGCACAACACCCCACCCCGTCCCATCTCTCCTGAGCCAGGCGATGTGGCAAAAGCTTGCCGGGGATAACTTTCTAAGCTAAGAGGAGCCATGTGATGTTGAAAATACTCCTTTGCCCTTTCCCCCCACCCAATAATAATTGCCTTTCTCTTAGACTTCAGAGGTTCCCTTTTGTGTTTACGATAAGAGAGGGATGCTTTATTGCGTTTCACCAGGCCTGTTGTCATGGTGACCAGCAGTTGCTGTGCACTGTAAAAATAACCTCCTTCCTTGATAGATTTCACTTGAGTGAAAATAACCCTTAAAATAGGTTGAAATTTACATACAAACTCTTTCGAGAGGAGAAGAGAAAGGGTGAATTATAACACACCCCGGTAGTGTCATGGCAAGCAACATACTTGGCGGGTTTCTGACAGGCTCCACCAGCCGCAGCTCTCGCAGCCTCCCTCACAAGCTCAGGGGATGGAGTTTAGAGACCCGTTTCCAAGGTAGTCGCTAGGCTCCCTTGCAAGGTGCGACTTCAAAAAAATAAGAGGAAAAGCGGGGGCTTCTTAATCTTCAACCAAAAATTCTACAGCTCTGTCACCATGCCCAGGATGCCCGTAAAACATTAGCATCGAAAGCACAGAACCTGAATAAGAATAGTGTTTATTTTTTACATTACTTGAATACCTGTTTTTAGCTGCTTTTATTCATATTTTTATTCTTTCGTTCTTTTTGTAAACCTCTTTGAGTGTTTTCCTTTACAATCAAAATCCACACAGACACACAGAGACTGAGCCATTCTTTCCTTAAGTTGTTCCTTGCTGCCTTTTAGCACCCTGACATGCTCACGGTCAGTCCTGCGCTGGGGCTATTGCACTTCATACCTTGCGTGTTGTTCTGACTCGGTTAATGTTTCAGGCTGCTGCCGGCTGAAAATGTTCGATAGAAATTGCTAGCTTGTACCGATGCAAATAGAGGGCAGCAGCAGACATCCTAGCTGGGCCAGAAGGCTAGCATTAATGGGGAAGGAGGAAAGAAACCTGGAAGATTTCGTCACAGAGATGCTTCTGGAGATGAGAAGGAAGCTTTAGGAAAGGCACCCTGTGCCGTGAGCAACCTCGATTGCAAGCACCTTGGCTTTCTGCCTCCGAGCTTCTGGAATTTTCACAGCTTTCCCACAGAGAAACGCCAAATTCCCAGTGAGGGAACAGCTTGCACATCTTCCTGGTGTATGCGTGTATTTGTGTGTGTGTGGCGCTGTGGGTTAAACCACAGAGCCTAGGGCTTGCCGATCAGAAGGTCGGCAGTTCGAATCCCTGCAACGGGGTGAGCTCCCGTTGCTCGGTCCCTGCTCCTGCCAACCTAGCAGTTCGAAAGCATGTCAAAATGCAAGTAGATAAATAGGTACCACTCCGGCGGGAAGGTAAACGGTGTTTCCATGCACTGCTCTGGTTTGCCAGAAGCGGCTTAGTCATGCTGGCCACATGACCCGGAAGCTGTACGCCAGCTCCCTCGGCCAATAAAGCGAGATGAGCACCGCAACCACAGAGTCGTCCGCGACTGGACCTAATGGCCAGGGCTTTCTTTACCTTTATGCCTTGTTGTCATGTCCAAGGTTCTCATAATTAGCTGAAGAACGAGGCGGCATGAGGTACAATCACGGCTGGTGTGGAGGATTCTCAGATTTTCTTAGACTAGTTTCTATATTCGGGTGAGTGCTGGAAAGAAAGCTACATGTACATGAACCTATATGTGGGCATGTTGACAACTACATCCGGGAACAATCCAGGAGCCTGAGGTTTTCTTTCAGTTTCTGTAACCAGAGATGTGCAATTTGCTTTTACTTTGAATTCCCACAGCAAAGCCGTTGTTTAGACAAAGCAGAACATGGCTCACCAGGGTCAGAATGGCTGTGCTCCACTGGGCGAGAGATTTGGGGCATAATATCCACTTTTCAGATTGGGAAACTGATTTGAATTTCTCAGCACGTTGTACGTTGATAGAAAATTATATGAAAATGACGTACCGGTGGTATTTGACCCCTAGTAAGTTAGCAAAAATGTATAAGACAAGTACAAATATCAGCTGGGAATGTAAAGAAAAAGAAGGCACCTTTTATCATATGCGGTGGACGTGCAAAGTAATAAAAGCATTCTGGGAAATGATACTTAATGAACTGAAAAAACGTTTAAAATAACTTTTTTTAAAAACCACCAGAAGCTTTTTTATTAAGTATTGTAGGTACCGAGATTCCAAAGGAGCAGAAAAGACTTTTTATGTATGCGACGACAGCCACACGGATGCTATGAGCCCAGAGATGAAAAGGAGTCCCTAACAGAGAGGAATGGCAAACTAAGCTGAAATGGTAAAGCTGACCGGAAAGCTCAGGAACCAAGAAGAAGTCCAAAACTTTAATAAAGAATGGGGGAAATTTGTAATTTACCTGGGAGACCACTTGTAAGCAGATGAAAACATTAGCAGGATTGCAATGTAGCAAATATTATGGACAAAATGGAGAGATACAAAATATGGATTACTGAATAATAGGCAGTTGAAAAGGTTGACAATAGGACCCATGGAGGAGAAGATGGGAAGTCCAGAAATTCGGAGAAATCTCTATTATGGATATGTATTTTGTATTGCTATAATTCTGTACTTGTAAAATCAAATAAAAATTATTGAAGAAGAAGAGGAAGAGGAAGAAGAAGATGGGGCTGTGCTCAACCACTTGCAAATGAAACCAGTAGAGACCACTGTAAGCAGATGAAAACATTAGCAGGATTGCAATGTAGCAAATATTATGGACAAAATGGAGAGATACAAAATATGGATTACTGAATAATAGGCAGTTGAAAAGGTTGACAATAGGACCCATGGAGGGGAAGATGGGAAGTCCAGAAACTCAGAGAAATCTCTAAATATGGATATGTATTTTGTATTGTTATCATTCTATACTTGTAAAATCAAATAAAAATTATTGAAGAAGAAGAAGAAGAGGAAGAGGAAGAGGAAGAAGAAGATGGGGCTGTGCTCAACCGCTTGCAAATGGAACCAGTAGAGACATTGGGCACATTTCAGGCATGTTTCAAGGCAGGAATTATAGGCACTTAGAGCTGTGAACTGTGGGTAATAACGGAAAGGTCAGATTGATGAAAGCGGCTGCAGAGATGCAGTTTCCACGACAGCTTGATGGATACTACACTATCAAGGTGTACTTTTAATCATAATCTTATTACTTCACTTCTTATTGTTTGACTCGCCTAGTCCTGTCAGATGTGCCTCATCTGCCTTTGAAGAGGGGAGACAAGGGATTGCCTCAGAGCCCAAAGGCCTGCCCTCCACGTGTGTCTTCAGCACAGACTAGAGGGCCCAGGAAACAGAAGACCCTTGGCTGAGGGTGCAGCACTATTGGGGAGAGACAGGTAAGGAGTTAAAGAACGGGTGAGACATTTGGAGGGACAGCTCGACTCAGGCGCTGAGTTGCTGCACAAAACATGTGTCGGGGTCTGCAGGAGACTTTGTGGATATTTAAGTTATAATTAGGAAAATCTTAATAATTATTCATAAAGGAAACAGCTTATAAGAAGTAAATAAGGAGGCCAGATGCAGGATAAAGGAAGTCTTTTATTTGGTCGTTTGTATTGTTGTATGTTATGCTCAGGGACGCGGGTGGCGCTGTGGGCTAAACCACAGAGCCTAGGACTTGCCGATCAGAAGGTCGGCAGTTCGAATCCCCGCGACAGAGTGAGCTTCCGTTGCTCGGTCCCTGCTCCTGCTTCGAAAACACGTCAAAGTGCAAGTAGATAAATAGGTACCACTCCAGCGGGAAGGTAAACGGCGTTTCTGTGCGCTGCTCTGGTTCGCCAGAAGCGGCTTAGTCATGCTGGCCACATGACCCAGAAGCTGTACGCCAGCTCCCTTGGACAATAAAGCGAGAGAGAACACTTAAGCAATTGCTTCCATCTCTTTTGCCCCACAGTGAGCATAATATAAAAGAGATGGAAGCAATTGCTTAAGTGAGTAATTAGTTTCAAAATAGGCACCCTGAGATTCTTGATCTGAGCAAAGCATGGTGCCATTAACACCCAGGAGTTATTTTTGCCTAAGAGGACAAAATAAACCAAAATGTTAGTGAGTCGAAAGTCTGATTGATCCTTGACTGAGCACTGGGGGTTACTCTCAGGACAGACAGGAAAGTTTGGTTATATTCATCCAACAGAAACAAAGCACATTTGAGAAAGGGATTACCATGCTGTAGACAGTCAGGAAGAGAACAGATAATTTATCTGGTCCTTTTTAACTTGCTAATTATAGAGTCATGTCCTGCCTACGTGTCAGTTTGGTCTTTGTTGATAGGAGAGAGTGAGGATTTTACAGAAATACTTAAGCAGCCCTAAAGCAAAAAAAAGTTCACCTTCTCAATCTAAGAGAATCATGACCTTTCATGATAGCCACTGCCTTGAGATCTTGTTTGCCAGCTCAAAGTAAGAATGATTCTGCAGGTTGCGGACCATTCATTGTGACACCAGTGTGACATTATTGTGATACCCAGGCAACTCTTGTGCCCCTCTTTTAAAATAAAAAAATAAAAAATTATTTAGGATTTTCAGTTTTATACATTTCACTGATTTTACAATCATTTTGACATTTCAAAACTTGACTTCCTTCCCCCTCTTTCTGCAGTTCCTTAAATTTATTTTTAATACCTTCTGCATATCCTAATTAACTTAATTTGCTCATTTATTCATGCTCTTTAAATATATACTCTTACGAAACTGCAGGTTGTTACAATAATCCTGCCAATGTTTTTATCTGTTTACAACTTATCTGTAAATATTCAATAAATCATTCCCGTTCTTTTATAAAAAGTTTGTTATCTTGATTTCTTATACTTCCAGTATGTTTCGCCATTTCTGCATGTTGTTGCTGTTGTTTGGTCGTTTAGTCGTTTCCGACTCTTCGTGACCCCATGGACCAGAGCACGCCAGGCACTCCTGTCTTCCACTGCCTCCCACAGTTTGGTCAAACTCATGCTGGTAGCTTCTAGAACACTGTCCAACCATCTCGTCCTCTGTCGTCCCCTTCTCCTTGTGCCCTCCATCTTTCCCAACATCAGGGTCTTTTCCAGGGAGTCTTCTCTTCTCATGAGGTGGCCAAAGTACTGGAGCCTCAGCTTCAGGATCTGTCCTTCCGGTGAGCACTCAGGGCTGATTTCCTTAAGAATGGATCGGTTTGATCTTCTTGCAGTCCATGGGACTCTCAAGGGTCTCCTCCAGCACCATAATTCAAAAGCATCAAGGATCTTACCTGGGAATCGTCAGCTGGCTCCAGAGCTTCTCCCACCTTCCTCTCCCTCAGTTAAGACTTCTTTTGCAGGTTAACCTTTTCTCCATGGTACGCGGGTGCTGCTACATCAAGGTCACTGTTGCATAGCTCTCAACTTTCAGATTTGAAAATAAGGGATCAGCCGCCTCAAAAATAAGGGATCAGCAGCCAAAATAAGGGATCAGCAGCCAAAATAAGGGATCAGCAGCCTCACCTGTCCCAGGCACTCCTGTCTTCCACTGCCTCCCGCAGTTTGGTCAAATTCATGCTGGTAGCTTTGAGAACACTGTCCAACCATCTCGTCCTCATGGTTAAATGTTACTAGTGAGCAAAGTTACCCAGTCAGGATTTGCATCTTGGTCCTAACGTTTGGGGTTAAGTTTCTATTTAGCTGTCCATTAATAATGACAAACCGTATCTCCCATTCATCTCTCAGATTCCCTTGTAAATCTAAAGTGCTGACCTCACCACATCCTGCGGTAAAAAAATTCCCCAAGTTAATTATACATTGTGTGAAGGTAAGTGTGTGAAGCTACAGCATTCCTACTATCAGCTTAAGTGACATATTCTCTCTCTCTCTCTCTCTCTCTCTCTCTCTCTCTCTCACTCACTCACACACACACACACACACAGAGTAGAGCCCCTCCGAGCCAAAGGCCCAAAGGCAGAAAGCCCAGCCAGCAGCCAAACAAAGCCTCAAGCGGTGGTTCCCACAGCGCAGCAACCCGGCAAAGGGGATGCAGCAAGGAAAACCACCGTCAACTCTCCGCTGGGAAGCGCTGAGCAAAGGCGAGTCCCCAGGCAACGCGGCCGATTTGATCGGCACAAGGTATGCAAGCTCCACCCCCAAGTCGTTCTCAGACTCCTTATTGGTGAGCAACGCAGCCGAGCAATGCAGTTGAGGAGCCTCCTTGGCCGGCAGGGAGGGAGAGGAGCTGCTTCCTTTGAAGTCCGGGAAATCTGGGATATCAACAATCCGGGATAGCAGCGGGAAACGGCGCTGGAATAAGGGAGTTTCCGCCAAATAAGGGAAGGTTGACAGCTATGCGCTGTTGAAAGACCGGAATGGAATTTCCCTGCATTGGCAGGTTTGCCTTTCCCGTAGCAAAACGTCACAACTTTGGCGGTATCAGGCCTTGGGTGGAATCCTTTAGTCTATCTTCCCTAAATGGGACGGCGATACCAGGGTTCCCCATTAAAGAGGTTGTTTTGAGGGAATGCTTTGGCCGTATGCCTAGAGGTTGTCATTGCTCTCCCCTGCGATGGCGGCGTAACAGGGGTGGGCTCTCTCTGCTTGAACATATGTTCTCCAGAGCCAGCCCAATCCCCACACCCTGATGTTCCCCAGATCCCCGGCGGGGGACTGGGAGGGATAGACGCCCAATGCCTGAGCCAAGGTCTACCCACATCTGAAACATAATAAAGTTGTGGCCAATTTTAATCCCATAGCACGTTGTCTTGAGTTGTTATTCCACACGGGGCTGCCCAGGGTTTGGGGGACTCTGCCTGTCCATGCAATGGTGTCGTTCTTCACTCAGCCTGGAAGGCTGGCTCATTTCTGAACCTCAACAGCACCACTTGTTCTTGTTGTTGTTTAGTCGTTTAGTCGTGTCCGACTCTTCGTGACCCCATGGACCAGAGCACGCCAGGCACTCCTGTCTTCCACTGCCTCCCGCAGTTTGGTCAAACTCATGCTGGTAGCTTCGAGAACACTGCCCAACCATCTCATCCTCTGTCGTCCCCTTCTCCTTGTGCCCTCCATCTTTCCCAACATCAGGGTCTTTTCCAGGGAGTCTTCTCTTCTCATGAGGTGGCCAAAGTACTGGAGCCTCAGCTTCACGATCTGTCCTTCCAGTGAGCACTCAGGGCTGATTTCCTTAAGAATGGAGAGGTTTGATCTTCTTGCAGTCCATGGGACTCTCAAGAGTCTCCTCCAGCACCATAATTCAAAAGCATCAATTCTTTGGTGATCAGCCTTCTTTATGGTCCAGCTCTCACTTCCATACATCACTACTGGGAAAACCATGGCTTTAACTATATGCAACAGCACGACTAGCAGGTAGGATTGACACGTGGACCCCTCCATGACCCTCTTGGCTCTGATTAGAACCATGCACACCACAGAGGCAGCTCAATAGAGCTCTGCGGCTCACCTGATGCTGTATACATAATTGCAGCATAATGTTTTCTTCCGAGCTGTTGCCTCGTAATGGATTTAAGGCACAGAGTAGCATTTTCTCAGAGTGATAAACAAGCATTGGCAAAGAGGGGGTTACAGTTAATTTTCAGATTTACCAGGAGGACTTATGCCTTACTGAAAAATATACAATTCACCTGTCAGGCATAGCTGTTTATTTAAATGTTATTGCTACCTCGTAGCTCCCAGCGGAGCTTGTCCCCCACATTTAAACACTGCATAACTTTGAGTGCTACCCATACAGATTTAACACAATGAAACCATTCATTTCGTACAAACAATCCTGGAAATTTTGGTCAATAATGGATGCAAGCAGCTCACTAGCAATGCCATGTCACAAGCTTTGCAGTTCCCACATATTGAGATGTGCCCTGCACGTGCGGCTTTTCAGAAGGGCCGACCTCCCACTCAAACGCAAAAATTGGGAGCCAGTTTTCCAGAGTGCCAGGGAATGCTGCAGGCATCTGACTGTGGCGGTCTCAGTGGGAGCGATTGGGGTTTCAGCACTCGAGTCAGCCAAG
The DNA here is from genome assembly GCF_964270895.1 of Podarcis filfolensis. Classification (NCBI taxonomy): domain Eukaryota; kingdom Metazoa; phylum Chordata; class Lepidosauria; order Squamata; family Lacertidae; genus Podarcis; species Podarcis filfolensis. Next base: position 8,892,055 of record NC_139609.1, read on the forward strand.
CTCATGGGGCCACTTGCTGATTACTGGGAAATCAGAAAAAGCAGCTAGCTCAGTTCCAAGTAACTGACAACGAGAGTGAGGATTTTCCTCCCCAAAATAGTTTCAGTGCTACTAAGATTACTGAAGTGTCAGAGACGTTGGACCTCTTTATTCCTGATGATGTCAAAGGACTTGCAATGTTATGCAATTGTACTTTGGAATAGCAGTGGTACCTTGGTTCTCAAACATTTCCCAGGATGCTAAAAAACCTAAGCAAATTGCAATATATAGTGGTACCTTGGTTCTCAAATTTAATCCATTCCGGAAGTCCGTTCCAAAACCAAAGCGTTCCAAAACCAAGGTGCGATTTCCCATAGAAAGTAATGCAAAACGAATTAATCCGTCCCAGACTTAAAAACAACCCCTAAAACAGCAATTTGACATGAATTTTACTATCTAAAGAGACCATGAGCCATAAAATGAAAGCAGCAATCAATGTACTGTACTATAAAATAAATAAGACAGTATTATAGATGATAAAAATTAAAATTAATTTTTTTTCTTACGTTCACTGATGGTAGTCATTGTTTGGATGGGGGGCTTTTATCCATTTCCGCAATCTCACAATCAATCCGTCAGTAGCTGAACTGGGTTCCACACAGTCTCAAAAACAAATTAACAAAAATGCAAAATAAATAGCAAAAACAAAAGCACCAAATTTAATCGGCCCCAGAAGTCCATTTGACTTCTGAAATGTTCGAAAACCAAGGTGCAGTTTCTGATTGGTGCAGGTGCCCCAGAAACAATAGCTGACAGCCGCATCGGATGTTCGGCTTCCAAAAAACGTTTGAAAACTGGAACACTTACTTAATCGTGCAGTGGCGGTGCAGCGGCAGTAGGAGGCCCCATTAGCTAAAGTGGTGTTTCAGGTTAAGAACAGTTTCAGGGTAAGAACGGACCTCCAGAACAAATTAAGTTCTTAACCCGAGGTACCATTGTATTCCAGTTTCATTTTCTCTTACACCAGTCTGCTTACTGTCTTTCCCCCATTTCTCTGTTGGGTGGTCTATGGAGCTCTAAGGTCAGTGGGTGTGTGGGTTATGGAGCCATCCCAAATATTATTTGATTCTGTAAACATTTATGCAAACCAATAAAAATCTTTGTCGGGAAAGCTGAACCTCATCCAAGATTTTATGGAAATGGTAACCCATACAACAGAAGGTTTAGAACTGGTATAAATGTAAAGGTAAAGGTACCCCTGACAGTTAGGTCCAGTCGTGGCCGACTCTGGGGTTACGGTGCTCATCTTGCTTTATTGGCCGAGGGAGCCGGCGTACAGCTTCCGGGTCATGTGGCCAGCATGACTAAGCCACTCCTAGCGAACCAAAGCAGCGCACGGAAACGCCGTTTACTTTCCCACCAGAACAGTACCTATTTATCTATTTGCACTTTGACGTGCTTTCGAACTGCTAGGTTGGCAGGAGCTGGGACTGAGCAACAGGAGCTCACCCCGTCGCAGGGATTCAAACCGCCGACCTTCTGATCAGCAAGCCCTAGGCTCTGTGGTTTAACCCACAGTGCCACCCGCGTCCCTCTTTAATGTTTACTTGTTTCTTAATCATTTGTCCAACCCGCCCCCATGTTTCTAGCTTTTTCTATTTTATCTGCAAACCCTACCCAGCCCCACCTGCCCCTGCAGCTGCCCCACTGCCAAGTTCCCCTCCTAGCCATGCAGCCATGGGGAGTCCATGCATGGCTTCCCAGGTAGCTCTGGCACAGCCATGTAGCCCAGAGAAGCTGGCAATGCATTCTTAACGCATGTTTGAAAAGGTACCTTTAGGAGTAACTATTTGATTACCTTCCTGCCGGAGCGGTACCTATTTATCTACTTGCACTTTGATATGTTTTCGAACTGCTAGGTTGGCAGGAGCAGGGACCGAGCAACGGGAGCTCACCCCGTCGCGGGGATTCGAAGCGGTGACCTTCCGATCGGCAAGCCCTAGGCTCTGTGGTTTAGACCACAGCGCCACCCGCGTCCCTTAGAACTGGTATAAAGAGATGCAAATGTTCTGTTGCGAATTGGAGGGGTGGGGGTTGGCTCCAAGTAGCTCAGGACATCTTTTTTGGCTGAAATAAAATGGAATATTGGCCGGAATAAAAATGCTTCAAATTAATATTAATAGTAAGAAAACAAATAAGATCAAAACAGAGCTCAAACCATTATGGATTTATTTTCATTGATCCCTGTTTCAAACCCGTCCTTGAGAAGCTGTGGCAATCTAATGCCTTTCTCTCGTACCCTGTGGTGTCAAGCTGGCTTTCCTCGTTCTTTACTCCTTTAGAACTGGGAGCCTGCAGACAGGGACTTGCTTTCCCATTTTTGCACAGTGATTAGTATTTACGCTGAGACACTGATGCTTAGTCGTTATCATTTATATTCGATTTTTGCAAAACGGCTATTATTATTAACTGCATCTGGATCATAATGCCTGTGTAATTGCCACCCTGTCTATATTGTGTGCTACTTATGATAGGCCTCGCTGCAGAGCTTTTTCCCGGAAGGAAGGCTCATTTACTGGGCATCTACGGCTTGGCCTCCACTCCAGCTTCATTTTGCGATGCTATTTATTATTCAAATGCGGAACAAATTCACTACCACTTCATGAATTGCTATCATTAATTATTCACCGGGATTAAGGAATCAGTTAAAACCCTATCTCCCCATAATCCTACTTTATTAATTTTATATTCTTGGCAGAAAAGGCCTCTTTACAAATGGATCATGTGGTTTTCTGTTGGGACCCTAAGAACGGAACATCCCTGGTGTTCAGAGAATGCTGTACTTTTTAATTTGATAAAATAAATTAGCAGAGGATTAGCTAGGATATTAGCATGCAACGTGGTGCCATTGCTGTTACCACCATCTTAAGGGAGCTTTTAAAATGATTAGGTTACGTCTCGCTTGGTTCTTTTCTTCCCGAAGTCTCTTGGGTAGCAGAAAGCAACATGGCGGCACAGTGCTCAGCGAGAGAGTGGTACATGTGCATTAAATGAATTGGATGGCATTATTCATGCCACCTTCCTGGGCTTGCATCTAGAGCGGGCATCCCCAAACTCGGCCCTCCAGATGTTTTGGGACTACATTTCCCATCATCCCTGACCACTGGTCCTGTTAGCTGAGGATGATGGGAGTTGTAGTCCCAAAACATCTGGAGGGCTGAGTTTGGGGATGCCTGATCTAGAGCAAGCTTAGAGCTTCCAGGTGTGGAGCTACTTTATATCAATTCCAGCCATTGGTCCATGGAACTTGGGGTGTTCGACCCACAGTCTGATAAGTCCGGTCACTTTTTCCCGGTGGGCAGCGTTGTAGCCGGGCAGCCGGGTCACAACAGTACACCGGCTTAGGGGGCAGAGGGTTGCCGCCTCTTCCCTGTGTCATGCCAGCCACGTTATTGTTGCTGGGGTTCTGCCCCTGGGAGACAGCCCCAGCCAATCAGCTCTCAGTGTGGGTGTGGCCGCAGGCGATTTAACCGCAGTGCGGCCGGCCGGCACCGTCTCTCTGGCCCCATTGCCAGATCACCCTAACCACCCGCCCTCTTTCCATGCTTTGCTCGGATATGACCTTGCTATGGACAATTGTCGGTCGCCATTTTGTTGGGGTAGGGTAGGAATTTCCCCACTTGGGAAATTGCCACGGGCCATTTGGTTTTTGCCTCGCTAGTAGCAATCGTAACAACTTTTGTGAGGTTAGGCACTGGGTAAGCCTTTGTTTAAAAGGGACGCGGGTGGCGCTGTGGGTTAAACCACAGAGCCCAGGACTTGCTGATCAGAAGGTCAGCGGTTCGAATCCCCGCGATGGGGTGAGCTCCCGTTGCTCAGTCCCTGCTCCTGCCAATCTAGCAGTTCGAAAGCACGTCAAAGTGCAAGTAGATAAATAGGTACCGCTCCGGAGGGAAGGTAAACGGCGTTTCCGTGCGCTGCTCTGGTTCGCCAGAAGTGGCTTAGTCATGCTGGCCACATGACCCGGAAGCTGTACGCCGGCTCCCTTGGCCAATAAAGCGAGATGAGTGCCACAACCCCAGAGTCGGCCACGACTGGACCTAATGGTCAGGGGTCCCTTTACCTTTACCTTTTAAGCCTTTGTTTGGATGGAGGAGAGGTTGTAGCCTTTGCCTGCCCCTCCTCAGTAAGGGTATCCTGTTACCTGCGCAGGCCTGGTCTGTGCGCCACACTTTGATTGGAGGGTATTGGCAGCATTACCTTGGATGCTGGGAAAGTGCCTGTTAGCTTTGCTGTGTACTTCAAAGTGCTTTATTTTGCCATCGTCTGGCTGCTAGGTGTCAGGATGCTGTCAGTGGCTCCCAGCTGGTTGCCCAGGAAAGTACAAAGACAAGGGAAAGTTTCTTACTGTCCTTTTTCATTTCAATCTTTACAGAGAGAGGCTATCCAAGAACCCAGCCTCTTGGATAATGGCCTTGTCCCGAGTGAATCTCCACCCTTCCCCGTCTCTCCCACTTCCTCATTTGTCATTCTCATCATCTCCTCTAGGGGCGCTGCTACGTGCCCTCTGTCTTCGAGCTCTTTGCTCTCCTACTTTCAAGGCTCGCCAGTTCTGGGAGATGGAGGGTCTGGAATGCTTTCTAATGACGTTTCAGCCGGGTGTTGTTCCGACTCTTCCATGATTTCCCAACTTTCCCCCTCATCTGCCTCTGAGCTGCGACCTCCCTCAGACCCCTGTTGTAAATCTATACTGTCTTCCTCCTTCTCCTCCTCCTCTCTGGAAGGGCCAGGATGGGGAGGCGGTCTCCACCATTCCTCCTCTGCCCTGTCCCTGACACTCGGAGCGCATGGGGTCCTATTTATTCAACTGAGACCTTATGCTGAGTCTGCTCATTGTATTTTAATTGTGCAAATTCACTGATTTCTCAGACAACTTTTTGTGACTTGGTCACAACTTCAGTATGGAAAAAATGGGCCACTCTTCATGGAGTGTTGGGCCAGCTTTGCTTTTGTATGGTGAAGGTGGGTGTTGTGCTGGGACTGCATCCTAAGTGACTTCTTCTTACGTAACCAAGTGGGAAGTGTTCTAGAGGGTAGTTTTATAGTAGTTTCTCAACACCTGCCAAGTGTGTAGTTAAGGAAAAGCCAGTATTTAGGCAGGTACTTGTGGATCAGGTTACTTAATTTCAGCATCTGCAAGGCTGAGCCAATTTTGGTTATTGTTCTGCGAATCCACCCTTTCCCCATGCCACTTGGAGAATTTCTAAAAGTACTTTCAGAATTTGTGCATTCACAGTTTGCTGCAGATTTCAGATCACACATGCAGATTGATTAGGTCAGTACGAAAAGCAAATGACATGAGCGTTTGATCAAAATTCCTTTTGGCTCTGTGGTTCAATTACTAAACATTTGTGTGCATCTGTAGTAGTCTAAACAATGTTTAGAAATCAATCAATCAATCAATCAATCAATCAATCAATCCAACAAAAGAATTACGCATTGCTAGAGCATTGCTGCCACTTCATTTACTTGGTAATGCCAGAATTTGGGGACAAGTTTGGACAGGGAGCATTTTGTAAGCTTCCCTTGTTCCCTGATGCAGATGTGGCCTTTTGATTTCTTCTTTGCCGCCCAACCTGGATGTCAGAGGCTAAAACTGAATCCTGAATAAACACGACGTGCTTTTAGTCCATGCGCCTCATTCGAGACTTTGAACTCTTTCCTGATGACATGATTAGTGATTGTCATGTACACCATTTATTCCTCATCCTTTTTTTTTCTGACTCTCCCCTTCTCTAGCAGTGCCAAGCAAGGTGATCATAACAAACACAGCCGTGATGCTTTATTAACATTAATCAGAGAGAACCTTTCTCTTATTGCTGCAGCCTGAGCATGTTTGCAATGGCAGAATGCCACTGACATTTCTTAGACAGGCTCTTCCCCTTTAATCTGGGTTAGCAGCTTCTTGTGCAAACAGAGGAAATCGGAAAGCTGATTAAATAGCAGAGCTGGCCTGTAATGAAAGCAAAGCCCATAGCAAACATGTGTTGATTGCTTTACATGAAAAATACGTAAGGTGGGTTTCAGGTGATGCTATGCTAGCTTTTCTCCTAATCCCGCCTAAGGCTGCATTATAGCTTTTAATGTTGTATTCTTTTTATCCCTGAATCCACATGGTCTCTCCGGGTGGGAATGCAGGTCCAGACCCTGAGGTGGTCCTAAGAGGAGGTGCATGACTTTGGGTGGGGGGCGGGAGGAGCAGGTTTTGCTTGCCATTAAAGGAGGCAGCACACAGAGAGACCAAAATGGATGGAGGTTTGTGAGTTCTGAGCAGATTGGGGCCTGCGTATTGGTGACTGGGTGAGTGCCATTTGAATTTCCTGTCTCAAGTAGACTTTCCGCCTTCCACGCTCAACCATAGCGTTTTTTGAAGAACATTTTATTCTGGTCTCCTCCTCCACATAATACCATATTTTTTGCACCATAACACTCACTTTTTTCCTCCTAGAAAGTAAGGGGAAATGTCTGTGCGTGTTATGGAGGAAATGCCTACGGATTTTCTTCCTCTAAAACCTACGTGCATGTTATGGTTGGGTGCGTGTTATAGAGCGAAAAATACGGTACTTTTCTTCTTGGGTCTTCTCTATTTTAAAGCACTGCATGAACAGTAAATAGGTTGGCATCTCTGGGTGGCAGAAGAGCAGGTCTGCAGCTATCCCATCTCCCGGATGATTGGCAGCTATGATAAGAATAGTGAGCCGGTGTTTAATTGCTCCTTTGTTCCTTTGTTTTGTCAGGACCCGAGTATACCTTTTGCGTGTTCAGACCCAGAGACCTCCCCCCTAAATAAACACACATTTGACTCAAAATTTAGTTTTGGTTTTTGGCAGAATTTAGGCCACAACTTTAGTGATTACAGAAAGTGACTGGTTGCATAGGCTCTGGTTTGACTAGCTCCCTGCACCCTTGCAGGTAGCGCTAACCCAGGGTTCCAGCACAGGTCAGCCAAGGGTGAACACCTGGGTAGGCAAAAAGCTGGGAACAGACTATGTTCACCACCCAGATGTCCCCCTGGACTCAGGCATGGGCACAACCCCTTCTCGGGGGTTGACCAAACCAAGTTGAGTCCCTGGATTCCTTTAACGGAATACTCTTCACATAGGGATGGCAAGAGCGTTCTCCCATCCCTATCACCTGAACCAGAGCCTATCTGCAACCTTACAATTTGTGACGATTTGCTACGTGGCAGGCGAAACCCAAATGGCAACAGCCAATCAGCCAAGTGGGGAAAATTCCTGCCGTGCCCCTGTCCCAAGGACAGACGACACATGACGGCATAGCAAGGTCAATTGCAAAATGCCCTAAATATATGGAGAGGTGGGCGGGTGTTCCGATGCATGAGCTGAAAGAGGAAGCTCTGGGTTATGTGCATAGGTATATATAGGTAAAAAGAAAAGAAAAGAAAAGAAGTAAAGGTAAAGGACCCCTGGACAGTTAAGTCCAGTCAACGGTGACTATGGGGTGTGGCACTCATCTCGCTTTCAGGCCGAGGGAGCTGGCGTTTGTCCACAGACAGCTTTCCGGGTCATGTGGCCAGCAGGACTAAACCACTTCTGGTGCAACGGAACACTGTGACGGAAACCAGAGTGCATGGAAACACCGTTTACCTTCCCGCCGCAGTGGTACCTATTTATCTACTCGCACTGGTGTGCTTTCTAACTGCTAGGTTGGCAGGAGCTGGGACAGAGCAATGGGAGCTCACCCCATCGCGCAGATTCGAACCACCGACCTTCTGATCCTTTGTAAGGGATGTTAGCAGAGCACCTCAGCAAGGCTCTCTGAGCATCCTTATTCTCATCTCCCTTCCTTGCTTGTTACATCGTGGCAGGGGTGAATGTGAAACTCTAAAACATGTTTTTGATTAGAGTCATCACAACAGCAATGCAGACTGCAGTCGCAATGCCTTGCCCCACCGCCCTGCCTCACACACACAATTGAAACACACTGCAACCAATTGACTGCCACCAACTGGGTCCTCTGATCTCTCACTCCAACAAAAATAAGGCCCCTCTCCATGTGACAATGACAAAAAAAAATCTCTTCTCATATACTATGTAAATAATGAAAGTTTATGGTCTCCCCTACCTCTCCCCTTTTTTCTCTTTCTTTATATGCCCCCCTCACCATTTCTCTTTCCTCCTCAACCTCATTTTTCATACAACTGACTGCCATTGACCTGTATGAAGGATTCCACAGTTTGAAAACAGAGAAACTGAATGTACCGCATTTTTTGCTCTATAAGACACACTTTCCCCCTCCTAAAAAGTAAGGGGAAATGTGTGTGCGTCTTATGGAGCGAATGCAGGCTGCGCAGCTTTCGCTGAAGCCAGGAGAGCGAGAGGGGTCGGTGCACACCAATCCCTCTTGCTCTCCTGGCTTCAGGGATAGCCGCACAAAGCCTCTTCAGGGCAATAGGAGGAATGCCCCCCCTGCCCTGAAGAGGCTTGACACAGCTATCCCAGAAGCCAGAACAGCAAGAGGGATCGCTGCTTTCGCTGCGCAGCGATCCCTCTTGCTGTTCTGACCTCGCTTTGCTGAAGATGCGCTGCGCAGAGAGGGAAAGCTGCGCAGTGCCCCTTCAGCAAAGCGGGAGGAGAAACAGAGCCCCTTCCATTTCTTCTCCCACTTTGCTGGAGAGGCACTGCGCAGAGAACGAGAGCTGGACAGCGCCCCTTCAGCGAAGCGGGAGGAGAAATGGAAGGGGATCCGTTTCTCCTGCCACTTCGCTGAAGGGGCACTGCACAGAGAGGGAGAGAATATTTTTTTTCTTGTTCTCCTCTAAAACTAGGTGCGTCTTATAGAGCGGAAAATACGGTACCTTTGTTACTTATGGAAAACCTTTTAATAAAAACATACTTTTTAAAAAATAAACCACCAGCTGCAATCCTGTACCCACTTAGCTGGCTGGGAGCAAAGCCCCATTAAATTCAACAGGACTTGCTTCTGAGGACTGCCCTGTTAGTACTGCAGTTACGCCTTTGCTAAGGCTTTGTTGAATCGGCAAATGGGAGCTCACGGTGGCAATGTGGAAAGGAGATTGAGGTTGGCCTGGCAGATCTTCCTCGCTTCAGTCCTGATCTCACCCCGGGGCCGGGGACACGGCAAATACCTGCTGGAGTGGAACTAGCTCATTTGCGTGTCAAGAGGGTAAGAGCAGAGAGGACCCCAGGCCTATTAAACTTGTACCTTACACATGTCAGGGAGTTCCTGGGCAAGAAGCATCTGTCTCCATGGCCGTGCCATTCTCCACCCACCCTTCCCTGGCACAGATTGATCAGTGTTCCTTCCTCCATCTGCCCATCCAACTCCCTTCTTCCCTGCGGGGCTCCTCTTTCCGGAACCTGACCTGAACTTCCCGGGCTAATGTGCATTCCCACTGGCTTGTCAGCTTCCCAAAAAACTCTTGACGCAGTTCTAATGGGTATTGAAACAGATTAATAGGCATTTATTTATTTCAATTTGCACATTTAATTATTTAAACGCAATTTCTTTTTCGTGTAGGTTTTAAAAAATTCAGATTAACCTGGCAACAGGGTGGAACGGACTTTGAGGTGAACCTATGCAAAAGTGACATACCCTGAAAACAGGCTGATTCACCCAGCCCTGCGACTCATACCTTGCATTCCACATTCAAGAGATGCCACTTTTAGAAGCTGACAATACTGTAAGGCTAAAAAAACCCCCCATTTAACCCCTGAGCCGTATTCGCTCTCTCCAGCCCCTCCCCCTCTCTCTCCAGCCCCTCCTCCCTCTTCTTCTCAAAACAAATAGACTTTCATTGAGATCAACATATCTCTCCGAATCGAAGAGGTTTTCATGGGACCAATAAATTTCTTCAAAACAATGCATTTTTATTACAGCATATTTTTGTTCAAACCAATACTTTTTGACAACCAGATATTAATGATCTGGCCGAGGTTATAAATTTACTCCAAACTATGTGGTTTTTCTCATAGAAGAAAATAAGTTTTTTACAAATATATTTTATTTGAATCAATCCTTGCCCCCACCACAAAAACCCCACATCAGAATTGTTTGTTTGCTTGTTTTGCTTGAATTGGATAGGGAATGTAAAAGCTCTTTTCTTGTGCGGAAAAGAGATGAAGGAAGGGGTTTAAATAGGTCCAAATCAGATCATCTTACAACACTTATTATGTAAGTATGCAATGCTTTCCAGTTCAAAATTTAATCTCCACTAACAAAGCATGCACAAAATAAACGAATCTGTGTAAGTGCTGCAGTAATAATAATTTGGGGAGCCATGTACTCCTTGTGATCTGGGCCAGCTTTTTCACAATCTGGCGCTATAGCTGCAACCCGATCACAGAAGGAACGGGGGAAATCTCCCCACTTCTCTCTAGCAAGGCCTTTCCTTGGCAGAAAAAGAAAGCCACTTAATACAGCCTTCCGTGTACAACAGGACCTCTAGTGGTTCTGCATAAAAACTGGCACTGAACATACTTTGGAAATCTTCTACAGATTGGTGAAGATGCTGGGTGGGCTGAGAGATGGCCGAGGTGAGAGGCTGACTCAGTTGGCTCCCTCTATAACAGCCATAATAATAATAATAATAATAATAATAATAATAATAATAATAATAATAATAATTATAATAATTTATTATTTATACCCCGCCCATCTGACTGGGTTCCCCCAGCCACTCTGGGTGGCTTCCGATAAAACACTAAAATACAATAACCTATTAAACATTAAAAGCTTCCCTAAACAGGGACGCCTTCAGATGTCTTCTAACATTTGGCAGTTATTTTTCTCTTTGACATCTGGTGAGAGGGAGTTCCACAGGGCGGGCGCCACTACCGAGAAGGCCCTCTGCCTGGTTCCCTGTAAGTTGGCTTCTCGCAGGGAGGGAACCGCCAGAAGGCCCTCGGCGCTGGACCTCAGTGTCTGGGTAGAATGATGGAGGTGGAGACGCTCCTTCAGGTATACTGGACCGAGGCCGTTTAGGGCTTTAAAGGTCAACACCAACACTTTGAATTATGCTTGGAAACGTACTGGGAGCCAATGTAGTTCTTTCAAGACCGGTGTTATATGGTCTCGGCAGCCGCTCCCAGTCACCAGTCTAGCTGCCGCATTCTGGATTAATTGTAGTTTCTGGGTCACCTTCAAAGGTAGCCCCACATAGAGCGCATTGCAGTAGTCCAAGCGAGAAATAACTAGAGCATGCACCACTCTGGCGAGACAGTCTGCGGGCAGGTAGGGTCTCAGCCTGCGTACCAGATGGAGCTGGTAAACAGCTGCCCTGGACACAGAATTGACCTGCACCTCCATGGACACCTGTGAGTCCAGAATGACTCCCAGGCTGCACACCTGGTCCTTCAGGGGCACAGTTACCCCAGGGAGTCCTCCACACACTCCACTACAACTCCCATCACCCCTAGCTAGCAAGGCCAGAGCTCAGGGATGATGGGAGTTGTAATCCAACAACATCTGGGGACCCACTGCAAAAGCAGTTCCTTCCCTGCTCCACTTAAAACAGACAAATTGTCTCCCCGCACCCCTACATTCGCTGTGCAAGGACCACTGCCTCTTAAATGCACCATAGAAGCATTCTTACGTCAAGGGCAATGGCAAGGGTCAGCAAACTTTTTCAGCAGGGGGCCGGTCCACTGTCCCTCAAACCTTGTGGGGGGCCGGGCTATATTTTCAGGGGGAGGAAGAGCACCACAAGCCCTGGTGGCTGCTTACCTGTGTCTTGCGAGTAGCAGGGGCTGGCAACGGCGGTGGTGGAGGGACAATGAGCGGCAAACAAAAGGGCTGCAGAGAGGGGCTGCTTAAAATGGCGGCCGCTCGAAAAACTTCTGGGAAATGATATATAACGAGATGAAAAAGATGTTAAAAAACCAGAAGCATTTTTACTGGGCATTGTAGGGGATGACATTAACAGACAGGATTGTAAATTGTTTTTACATGCAATAACGGCAGCAAGAATACTACTGGCACAAAAATGGAAGCAAGGAGAATTACCGACGAAAGAAGAGTGGCTAATGAAATTAATGGACGGTGCAGAATTAGACAACAGGAAGGATTCGAAACCTGCGGGACCAGAGATTCTTAATAGACTGGAGTAAATATTTGAACTATTTAAAAAGCAATGTAATGAACAGATTATGCTAGTAGGACTGCAAGAAGTTCTGTAAGGAGGATTATGTGAAATATTGCAAGGAAGACTATGTAGAGAACTGTTAGTTAAGGATAACTAAAAGTTACTTGAAAGTACCAAACAGGCCTAGGATTAAATTAGGATTTATTTAAATAAATGGGATTTAGAACACTAAGAAAAGTGAAGAAATTTGATTACAACTGGAATATTGTTGTTTAATAATGATATTGGAAAGTTGTTACATTCAGATATAAGGAAATTCAGAAGGGAGGGACTAGAGGAAGTCAAGTAACATGTTTATAAGGTTGGATTTTTAAATAATTAAGTTTGTTTGTGTTGTTTATTTGTTTGCTGTTATTTTTTATAGATGTATTTTTGGGGGGTTTTTTGTTTTGGTTTGTTGTTTGGTTGAGCAACATTTGTTGCAGTATGCGTTATAATTGTATAAAACTTAATAAAAATTATTACAAAAAAAAGTAATAGAGAAATTAAGAAATGCAGAATAAGTGATAAAGAACGGAAAATCTTCAGAGGCTGTTGATGGAAGTCTAAAATATTGTATCAGATAAGAATTTATGTTAAATGATTGTTGGAAATAATATGTTAAAAAAATCAATAAAAATCAATCAATAAATAAAATGGCGGCAGCTCGAGCAGCCCAGCCCCCTTCCTCCTCTAGGCAGGGCGGGGAGAAGCCAGGAGGAGGGAGGGAGGAGGCGCTGCCGCTGCCGTGGGAGGGAGAGGGAAAGAACGCACACGCTGGCGATCCATGCGGTGATTCCCAGACTGTCCACGGGCCGGATCCAGAAGGCAATTGGGCCTGATCCGGCCCGCGGCCCTTAGTTTGCAGACCCATGAGCATTAGCATGCAGTAAGTCAGCGTACAAGGGGGGAGCAGGAAGACATTTGGTGGCATTGCAGGGTGTTGGACTAAATGACTCTTGAGGTCCCTTCCAACTCAAAAATGCTTTGATTCTATGAACCTCCCATGAGATGCCTCCATGAGCTATGCCTTCCGGTTGCCATGCATGAGGTAACTCAGCCGTAGCGTCATTGGCCCAGTCCAATGTGATGCTCTGCCAACAGAGAATGCAGCCGTCAACTTCTGATTTAAACTTTGAATACCCACTGAAACTGTTCTACGCTGCTGAGCTTCTGCAAGCAGTTAAGAAATAAATTTTCTGTAATAGTTTAAATTTTTATGTGTTTTTTTTTGGGGGAGGGCGAAATATATACACACACACACACTTATACACACATATATATGTACACACACATATACAGTGCTTTTTTCTGGGGGGACACAGGGGTACGCCTAGCCCAAAACATTTTGTAAATCTTTGTACTTTTTTCCATTTACTGTATTTATTTTCCCCAATTTGAACTATAAAATGGTGATTTTCTTGAGTCAAAATGAGAGTACCCCTAAACATTTTTTTTAGAAGAAAAGCACTACACACACACACACACATATACATACACATATATGCGCGCGCGCGCGCACACACACACACACACATATATTTGTGAATTTGTTTCTTGTTGTTTTGATCTTCATGGTCCTATCAACCGCAGGAAGGAATAATAAAAATATATACAATATTGAAGAACGGTGTTGACCAAACTATACCTTTACATTAACACACCAAAATACCGTGCTGCTACTAATGTACTATATACAAAAGACTAAAAGGGAATAAAACAATACAAACATTAAAATACAAATGGTTACGAGAACCAATACTGCTGCATGCTGCTCTGATATTTTTTAAAATTATATAGTGGTATAGAAATATTTTTACAAATAAATAAATAATAAATAAAATTGCCTCGCGCCCACCCAGACCAGTGATGAAAAAGCAGCCGGGTTTTTAGTTCTTTATTGGCAAAGTGCTTGGTTAAACCTGCTCCTAATGTGCCAATGAAGGGAACAGTGCTCCCCTACGACAGACAGCAGACCTGCTCTCCGTCCCGTACAGCTGGAGAAAAAGCATGGCCCCACGGCCCCTTAAACTCTCTTGCTGACAGCTCTTCTTCAAGGGAAGCTCAGGCTGCTCCTGGAACTTTCAGCCCCTCTTCGAGCACAGAGATTCGAACTGCCGACCTTCTGATTGGCAAGCCCAAGAGGCCCAGTGGTTTAGACCACAGCACCACCCACCACAACCAACATACTTAAGTCTAATTAATGCACGAAGGGGTTAATGCCATAGAGTAAGCTGTCCTGCCAGGCTTAGCTAGGTCACTCCCACTCACTTTGGGAGGAAGGTAATCGAGCCTACCTGATTGTTGTACCTCAGTCTACCTGAGAAGCTCGGTGTTTAAAGAGGTCTGAGATGGTTGCTCCAACCTCAGACTGCATGTTTCTAACAAGCCTCTCTTGAGTTCCTATACTAATAATTTAGGAACTTTTACCACTGCCTGTGCAATGTTTCCTAAATGCTGCATAGAAAAGCACATGAATCTGACCTTTGGAAAGTTTGTAAGTAAACCATTTTTAACTTACCAAATGTGTGGTCTTCTTTCCTCTATACTAGGGGAAGAGGGGACTATTTGAAACACATTTGGAAAGGTGTATTTTAAAGGTCTTTCAGCCTATATTTCCATGCTTTGCTTTGCTGCATATTTTTGGGGTTCTCTCGTGAAAGAGCACTTGCCCCAAACCTGGATCTTTGCATCTAGGGAATTCTCCTTTATATACCTAATTTTTCCTTGGCAACAACAAAAACTGTGTCCCTCCCTGCCTGGCAAATGCTAAAGTGGTCTAAGAGGTTAACGGAACATCTGGAAGGAATGGGGCAAAGCGGGGAGAAGTCTGTGAAGCGATCACATGGTAGGGAGTCATGGCTTCTTCTGGGTTTTTTAGGTCAATAAGCCAATTGGGGGAGAGCAGAATGTCAGGATGAGGCAGCAACCGAACTAGTCAATGGGCAGCATGTAAGTGGACTTGCAGTACACTGAAGACAGTGCCTGTGTCAAGGACCTCATCAAAGGTAGCATATTGTCTCCTGGGCAGAGGAACAAGGGCATCTTGAAGGCTGCTGAGAAGCCAAGTATTCAAGGACAAAACATCACCAGAGACTGACTGCTGGAGTTTCTTTTCCTAGGGCCCTGCAGGCCAACCTTTGTCATCGTGTGCTTGGCTCATGTAAATTTGCTAATTGCTTGAGCAAAAGGGGTGGCTGGGTGCCACTGTGTTTGTCTTCCCCTGAATGGGATTAGGGGCTCTGACACAAGTGATTAATCACCATGCTGCAGTCACAGAGAACATGTCACCTCCAAAGAGAGAGAGAGGCAGCCACAATCTTCGCCAAACAGCTGCTGGTTCCTGATATCGAACTTTCCCCATCTCTGCCTCCTGCGCCTGCTCTTTCCTTGGAGCAAAAAGCTTTAACCTCATCAAGCCGGGCCTGAACCCCCACAGACAGGACCTCGCAGAGCGGTGGGGTGAACATGGGTGGCAACAGAATGCCGGCGAAACAGGAACCCATCGTTCATCAGGGCAACTTCGTACGTTTGGGGAAAATGGCGCTACAAATGGTGCTTCCTCCCAAACAGGTAACAATTCACGACCAGGGCAGAATTTGGTAATATGGTGACCCTGAGCGAGGACAAAAATTGGCAGCCCCCCAACTTTAAGTAGGTAACTGTATGAATACAGGCACTGTACCATTACTATTTTGAACTCCCTTGGCTCAGCGTCCTCTGCCAGGGGAACTGCCCAAACCACTCTAAATTCGGTGCTGGCCATGTCTATGGCAGGGCGTGTTAGAGAGCAACATGGAGAGGCTCCCCTTCCAAAGTGGGTGGGGGCCACAGAAAGTGTAAAACCCCAGTAGCCCACTCCTCTTTGTCTCAATAATAATCAATACAGTGGTACCTCTGGATGCGAACGGGATCCGATCCGGAGCCCCGTTCGCATCCAGAAGCGAACGCAACCCACGTCCGCAGGTCGCGATTCCACACATGCGGGTGACGTCATTTTGACCATCTGCATATGCGCGAGCGGCGAGACCCGGAAGTAACGCACTCCGTTACTTCCGGGTCGCCGCAGCGCGCAACCCAAAAATACTTATCCCGAAGCTACTTCAACCGAAGGTATGACCACAACAACAACTTTTTATACCCCGTCCATGTGGCTGGGTTTTCCCACCCACTCAGAATAATGAAAACATGATAAAACATCAAACATTAAAAACTTCCCTAAACAGGACTACCTTCAGATGCCTTCTAAAAGTCAGATAGTTCTTTATTTCCTTGACATCTGAAGGGAGGGCATTCCACAGGGCAGGCGCCACTACCAAAAAGGCCCTCTGTCGGGTTTCCTGTAACCTCACTTCTCACAGTGAAGGAACTGCCAGAAGGTCCTCAGAGCTGGACCTCAGTATCTGGGCTGAATGATGGGGATGAAGACACTCCTTCAGGCATACTGGGCTGAGGCTGTTTAGGGCTTTAAAGGTCAGCACCAACACTTTGAACTGTGCTGGGAAACACACTGGGAGCCAACGTAGACACTTCAGGACTGGTGTTATATGGTCTCGGCGGCTGCTCCCAGTCACACAGTCATCTCGGCACCTGCTCAAGATTTCAAGACAAGAACTGAGACTGAGTAGGGTTTTTATTTTATTCTGTTGCTTGTACATCAGGTTGGCGCAAGAGAAGTGGTTGTTTAACCTGCTGTGCACTGTTACATGGAAGGTATCGGCAGCTAGTGGTTCAAGGACCCTTGGACAGTTAAGTTCAGTCCAAGGCGACTGTGGGGTGTGGCGCTCATTTCACTTTTCAGGCCAAGCAAGATGGCATTTGTCCGCAGATTGCTGATGTGTAGTGGACACCTAACTAGTAGAAGCAGATTTTGAGCAGAATCTCTGAGGAGCCCCTGGAAGTGCTACAAAGGTGAAAGAGGCTTCCCTAGATAGGATTTTGGGGCCCACGGGCAGGGGAAGAACCCTCTTGGGGGCTTGCTTGGGGCTTGGTGAAAGGTGTCACCAGACATAAGCACTCTGTAAGGCTGCTACGACGGGTTAGACGGACTTTGCCATGCCTTAAAGTATCCATGTAGCTGTCCTACATTGTAATTCAATAAAATTGGGTTCCAAGTTAACCCAACATACATCCTCCAAAGTGCTCTGGATGTGTCAACTTCTTTTGAGCATGGAACAGCCTTTAAAATTATATTTTAAATTACTGTATTTTTTGCTCTATAAGACTCACTTTTTCCCTCCTAAAAAGTAAGGGGAAATGTGTGTGCATCTTATGGAGCGAATGCAGGCTGCACAGCTATCACAGAAGCCAGAACAGCAAGAGGGATTGCTGCGCAGTGAAAGCAGCATTCTGAGATTCAGAATATTTTTTTTCTTGTTTTCCTCCTCCAAAAACTAGGTGTGTCTTGTGGTCTGGTGCGTCTTATAGAGTGAAAAATATGGTACTTTTTACAAGGAACCAGGCAGAGCGCCTTCTCGGTAGTGGCACCTGCCCTGTGGAACACCCTCCCATCAGATGTCAAGGAAATAAACAACTATATGACTTTTAGAAGACATCTGAAGGCAACCCTGTATCAGGAAATTTTCAGTGTCTAGTGTTTTACAATTTTTTATGTGGTGTAAGCTGCCCAGAGTGGCTGGGGAAACCCAGCCAGATGAGCGGGGTTTAAATAATAATAATAATAATAATAATAATAATAATAATAATAATAATTATCATCATCATCATCATCATCATCTGTTTTTCATGATAATTTTAACATTTCTTGTAAGTGATTTAGCTGGTCCTGCCCTAAGGGAATTGGCTGCATCCACCCTTATTTTCTTGCGGGGAGAACAACCAAGTCAAACCTATCGATGGCTGTTATTTGAGACACCTGGAACTGGCTGCCTCCATTTTTTCCAGAGCAGCAGCTTTTATGTTCCTATTCTTTGACTTGTGCAGTTTCATCCGACTGAACCACTATCAATCTGCAGCACCAAAAGAACCAAAACCAAAACCAAAAGAACCAACTAAATCAAAAGAAAACTTTCATTTTGCTCTCGCGCCCGTTTATTTTTTATTTCCACAAATCCTTGTATTTGTAGGCAATCTTTGAATTTATTTTTTTGCATGTAAACTTCGCTTTCACTTTTAAAGTATGCCACCCAGAGCCTTTCCCAAGTAGGCAGGATTCAACAGATAAAATAAGTGAATGGCTGTCGCTCACCAAGTTCACGGGTGTGTTGCGGCAGCTGCGGGAGACAAGGTAGACCCAGAAAGGAAGTTGCTCCAGCTTTTCTTTACGAACTGTTAATAGAATCATTGTTTGCTCCTGACCCCGAGAGGCAGAGGAAACCAAATTGTCTGCAGACGCCACATCCTGCATGGTGTCCTTTGTATGTTGAACTTCATATACTGAGCATTCTTGGCTAAACTTTAAAAAACTGAACATTTCTGCCAACAGACTTCGCTTGCCAGGAGTCAGGGGAACCTGATGTGTCAGGAAAAGGGCACACCAGGACAATGATTCCTCAACATCCACTTTGTTGGACTGGTCATGTTGTGCGGATGCCGGATGATTGTCTTCCAAAGCAACTGCTCTATTCCAAACTTAAAAATGGAAAGCGTAATGCTGGTGGTCAACAAAAGAGGTTTAAAGATGCTCTCAAGGCAAATCTAAAAAAAAAATGCAGTATAAACACCGACAACTGGGAAACACTGGTCTGCAAGTGCTCCAGTTGGAGAACAGCCTTTACCAAAGGTGTCATGGGCTTTGAAGACGCTCAAACTCAGGACAAAAGGGAGAAACATGCTAAGAGGAAGGCACGCTTGGCAAACCATCACCGTGATCAACTCCCACCTGACAACTTATGTCCCCACTGTGGAAGGACACATGGATCCAGAATTGGCCTCCACAGTCACTTACAGACTCACTGTTAAGACCGTGTTCATGGAAGACAATCTTACTTGGCTATGAGTGATCGTTAAAGAAGAAGAAGAAGAGGAAGATGACGAAGACGATGACCCTGGGACCATATTCCGCAACAATAGCATTGGGAATGCACAAGAAAAAACAAAGTTTATGTCTATGAATATGGGGAGGGGGTAATAATTTTCAGCGAGGCATGCTCAATGGATTGTGCTCTTATAAACACACTCCAAAATTTAAAACCGTACAACTGACATACAAACTTCATTGTGCAGCTTCCAGAGAAGGTGGTTTAAAGTTATTTTAAATTGTTGTTAATGTTCCGTTTCAGTTGTTGTAACCTGCCACGGGGCCTTGGGTTGAAAGGCAAGTAATAAATTGTCACCGTCCTCATCATTCATTGTACAGTGATACCTCTGGTTATGCACGCTTTGGGTTACGAGCTCCGCTAACCCGGAAGTAGTTGCTCCTGGTTGCAAACTTTGCCCCATGATGTGAGTGGAAGTTGCGCACCAGAGGCGTGCGCACAGTGGGAGGCGCCATTAGCGAAATCACACCGCAGGATAAGAACGGTTTGAGCTTAAGAATGGACCTCCAGAATGAATTAAGTTCGTAATCAGAGGTACCACTGAACAGTGGTACCTCGGGTTACATACGCTTCAGGTTACATATGCTTCAGGTTACATACGCTTCAGGTTACAGACTCTGCTAACCCAGAAATATTGCTTCAGGTTAAGAACTGGATAGAGCCAACCAGATGCCGATGACAAAGGTTTTCTCAAAACTTTCTTCTCTGGGCCACACTTGTAGAATAAAAATCTGCTCGCGCCACAACACATTTTTTATTGATAGGAAATGCATTGGAAAACATTCTGCAAATAATAATAATAAAATTAATACCATGCTATTGTCATGGAATTCTACTCCATGTTGATCCAGAACAGATTCCAATGTATAGTTAGCGGAGTAAAAACTTAAAACACATTGCAGGATTCCCCAAAAACAGACAATTGTATTTCATCCAGCAGAGCTTTCTGCTCCTGAAGGCAAATGAGCATAATGGTCACAAATTCAATACAGTGGTACCTCGGGTTACATACGCTTCAGGTTACATACGCTTCAGGTTACAGACTCTGCTAATGTAGAAATAGTACCTCGGGTTAAGAACTTTGCTTCAGGATGAGAACAGAAATTGTGCTCTGGCAGCACAGCGGCAGCAGGAGGCCCCATTAGCTAAAGTGGTGTTTCAGGTTAAGAACGGTTTCAGCTTAAGAACGGACCTCCGGAATGAATTAAGTTCGTAACCAGAGGTACCACTGTACAGTGGTACCTCGGGTTACATACGCTTCAGGTTACATACGCTTCAGGTTACAGACTCTGCTAACCCAGAAATAATGCTTCAGGTTAAGAACTTTGCTTCAGGATAAGAACAGAAATCGTGCTCTGGCGGCACAGCGGCAGCAGGAGGCCCCATTAGCTAAAGTGGTGCTTCAGGCTAAGAACAGTTTCAGGTTAAGAATGGACCTCCGGAACGAATTAAGTACTTAACCAGAGATACCACTGTACTGTGTTTACAGAAACTGCACCGTGTACAGGACCTGCTTCCCAAGGGAACTGCAAACCCAGGAATGTTTTGCTCTGTGTTAGTGCAGCCTATGGGCTTGACGCCCTGTTGCTGCTTGCTCACAGCCTGTGAAAAGCTACCGGAAATCTGCTGCCGTCCTGTAAACCCAGCTACATGGGACACTTGTGGTACTCCGTGCTGAGGGGAAGGTATTCTGCAGTTGCTCAAGGCGCTCTCCCTTCGTGTTTCAAGGCTGGGCCTTGATATTACAATTCATGCACATCCCTGGCTGTTACCACAAGTGATCTCTGCTTTATATTAAGCTTTGGAAATGGCTACTCTCCCGTAATGTGAATTTATTATTTCCATCTGGCAAGTGGCATTTGATATATGCAGGGTTTCTTTCTTTTGGTTCCTTTGCATCGGGCCTTGGGTTTTTCTCTCTAATTGCCTAACAGCTCAGCTCCTCAGAATAACTCGCAAGTGCTATTTTTTAAGCAAGAAGAGGGTCGTGGATTTGGTGGGACCTAGCCTTGCGTCGGTTCCGCTTCCCTCTCTGCTCCTGAGCCTCCTGCAGGAGGAATTAGGGATCCATCGCTTGCTGAAGGTTGCAGCCTTTCGAAGCGAGCCATTGCCTTGACCTTGTGGAAGGAGCGCTGGAGGCACGTCCCCCCCCTCCCTGCTGGTGCCTCGTGCAACATGCTGTCACTCAGACAAGCCACATTCTTAATGGGTTTGTGGGAAAGGCCCGTCCAGCCTTTCCATCTGCTGGCTCTCCTCACAAAGCACCGGCTCAACAGACGACATTGCCTTGAATTATTTAGCTAGCTAAATCTTCCTGCATCTCACATCTTGGGTCCATCTGTTAGCTGGGACCTTGCCTTTCTGTAGGAACTGTCCTTTATGCATGCCGGCATCTGTCAGCGGTGCAGTTGCCTCTTTTATTCATGATCTTCTCTGGGAGATGGTACAAGCTGCAGAAATGCCGCGTTCCTGGTATGCATTTCATTTTAATGGAAGATTACATGACTGGGGCCCGCTTTATTACCTCTCGCCCTGAACGTCCATCCATCACGGCCCCATTCGCTGAGCTTGCACTGGGATGTTGGCCCTCAGCAGCTACTGCCGAGTCCTTTCGTGAAACCCTCCCCTCCCCCTGCGAGCCGGGAAGAAAATGCACTGGCTGTAAAAGGGAAAAAACGGAAAGGGAGAAAGGAGAAGGGAGTTGGGGGTTGGGAGAGAGATAGAGAGAGATTGGATCAGACTACAGGGAAAGGAATATGTCTCCAACTCAGCCAAAACAGAACCAAGAGGAATTTGTCCTGGCTAGCTGGCATGTGGGAAAGTGCCCAGCGTCAGAGTCGTAGGCCAATCACAACGAGGAACAGGCGAATCTGACAATATCTGTTTCTCATTCTCAAATCTTCAGTTCAGTTTTCCGCATTTCTGCATCTTGTTCTGCTATTTTTTATTTTTACAGTGGTACCTCGGGTTACTGTATTTTTAGCTCTATTTCGTATTTGCAGAATATGGGTAGATATCTTTTCAAAATACAGTGGTACCTCAGGTTACATACGTTTCAGCTTACAGACTCTGCGAACCCAGAAATAGTGCTTCAGGTTAAGAACTTTGCTTCAGGATGAGAACAGAAATCGTGCTCCGGCGGCGCGGTGGCAACAGGAGGCTCCATTAGCTAAAGTGGTGCTTCAGGTTAAGAACGGACCCCCGGAACGAATTAAGTACTTAACCCGAGGTACCACTGTATTTTAAAGTGGTCCTGAAAATTCTGTGGCAGCCCCTGGGCAGTTGAAATTTGGGGGGGGGGGAGCCTCAAAATTATCTCCTAATACACTTTCATCATTTCCTTTCAAAGTCAAATTGACATTATTTTGATCCGTCGTTGCGGGGCTGTTGCCTACCCGGCCCATTCAGTAATCCAGCATTACTCCCTGGGGAAGCCAGACCGGCTCCCTCCTTGCTGCCACACCGCCCCCCCCCCCAGCAGGTGAAAACAGGCTTTTGGGAACTAATTGCTTTTAATGAAAGGGCTGGTGCGATGCTGCCTTTACTGTAATTATCTGCATATTGTGTGTCCATGTGTGTTTATGTTTTAAATCTTTAATGTTTACTTGTTTCTTAATCATTTGTCCAACCCGCCCCCCCATGTTTCTAGATGTTTCTATTTTATCTGCAAGCCCTACCCAGCCCCGCCTGCCCCTGCAGCTGCCCCACTGCCAAGTTCCCCTCCTAGCCATGCAGCCATGGGGAGTCCATGCATAGCTTCCCAGGTAGCTCTGGCGCAGCCGTGTAGCCCAGAGAAGCTGGCAATGCATTCTTAACGTGTGTTTGAAAAGGTACCTTCAGGAGTAACTATTTGATCACGGAAATGGGAGACTCCTCCTTCAGAACCCGCCCTGTCCCTACAGCAAGAGGACGACTCTAAATCCATTTGACCTCTGTCACAAAAATATCGTACAGGTACAATGTGCCCTTTGAAAGATGATCTGAACCATAACTGGCAACGTAGTTGAACCCAAGGGGAGCCGTGAGAGAAAAACCGAGCCGTCGTATATTCGCCTCCCGTGCATCAAAGCATCGCCTATTTGCATGCAAACTTCAAAGCCTCGTTCTGTGCCCCCATCGTGTGGCTCTCCAGAAGCAACAGACTTCTTTTTGATCCAGTCTTCCTGTCAAACAGGGATACAAACAAATTGCTGGGGAATAAGGCAGCTTTGGTTAAAAAGCCATCTCCTTTTCTTGAAACTCACCTAAGTCCCAAATTGGATCTGGCCTCCCATTTCCCATGGTTCCTGCATATTCGCTATGATACACTGTAGGGCAGGCTTGCCGCCAAGAGCTTGTTGTGTGTCAAGGCTGCAGCAAAATTTTACCATCTGTAGGGCTCTTCTTTCATGTGACATCCAGCCACACCAGGATACAAAATTCCTCCCCCAACTCACCCCACAGACACTCAGCACTGAGCACAGATGCCTTCCTGTTTAGGAGGGTTTTTTTGTACTCCTGCAAACTTTGGGGGCAGGTGTGGAGGCAGGCAGGTGTGGAGGACTCCCTGGTCCTGAATGGGGTAACCCTAAAGGACCAGGTGCGCAGCCTGGGAGTCATTTTGGACTCACAGCTGTCCATGGAGGTGCAGGTCAATTCTGTGTCCAGGGCAGCTGTTTATCAGCTCCATCTGGTACGCAGGCTGAGACCCTATCTGCCCACAGACTGCCTCGCCAGAGTGGT
Organism: Podarcis filfolensis; assembly: GCF_964270895.1. Classification (NCBI taxonomy): domain Eukaryota; kingdom Metazoa; phylum Chordata; class Lepidosauria; order Squamata; family Lacertidae; genus Podarcis; species Podarcis filfolensis. The sequence goes on from NC_139609.1 coordinate 8,915,917, forward strand.
GCATGCTCTAGTTATCTCCCGCTTGGACTACTGCAATGTGCTCTACGTGGGGCTACCTTTGAAGGTGACCCGGGAACTACAACTAATCCAGAATGCGGCAGCTAGCCTGTTGCCTGGGAGCGGCCGCCGAGACCACATAACACCGGTCTTGAAAAACCTGCATTGGCTCCCAGTACGTTTCCGAGCACAATTCAAAGTGTTGGTGCTGACCTTTAAAGCCCTAAACGGCCTCAGCCCAGTATACCTGAAGGAGCGTCTCCACCCCATTGTTCTGCCCAGACACTGAGGTCCAGCACCGAGGACCTTCTGGCGGTTCCCTCCCTGTGAGAAGCCAAGTTACAGAACCAGGCAGAGGGCCTTCTCGGTAGTGGCACCCGCCCTGTGGAATGCCCTCCCATCAGATGTCAAGGAAATAAACAACTATCTGACTTTTAGAAGACATCTGAAGGCAGCCCTGTTTAGGGAAGCTGTTAATGTTTAATAGACTATTGTATTTTAATGTTTTGCTGGAAGCCGGCCAGAGTGGCTGGGGAAACCCAGCTAGATGGGCGGGGTATAAAGAATAATACCGCAATACTTCAAGGACCGCCTCTTTCCATATGAACCTACCCGGACCCTGAGATCATCTTCTGAGGCCCTCCTTTGTGTGCCTCCTCCTCAAGAGGCCCGGAGGGTGGCAACACGAGAACAGGGCCTTCTCTGCAGTGGCTCCCCGCCTGTGGAATGCTCTCCCCAGGGAAGTTCGCCTGGCGCCTTCATTATACACCTTTAGGCGCCAGGCAAAAATGTTCCTTTTTAACCAAACCTTTCGTCGATCTGATTTACATCCTATGCTCTTTTAAAATGTTTTTCTTTTGTGTGTGGGGGGGGGAGCTATTGGTTTTTTTGTTTTGTTTTTATTATGTATTTTGTGGTTTTATATCTTGATTTTATTCTGTGAACCACCCTGAGGAGCACCACCCCCTGGTATAGGGCGGTATATAAATTCATTAAAATAATAAAATAAAAATATTAGTTCATGGGATTTTGGGTAGAAACACCTGGACTTCAGTCTGGAATACAAAACTCAGGGAACTCTCTCAGGTGCTGAAACAGCCAAGTTCCTGAGGTCAGAGTAGCTCCCAGTTGGATCCATGGTTTGTACCCCATGAGCACGAACGTGAGCAAGTAAAGTAAATTTAAAGCTAAAGAGTAGCAGGAGTTTAAAATTCACTTTTACCTTTTATTTCTTAATGTCTGGTCTGTTTGCTTTCCTCTCCATGTTCCTATTCCAGTTGGGGATTCATTCAATATTGTCTGCCACCTCATGAGGTGTCTTGGTGGTGTGGTGAGCTAAGCTGTTAAAAGGGAAATTATAATGAAAGAATTTCAGAGTTGAATTAATATGGGCAAATGCTGGGCACAGAATTTTTGACAGAATCCCAGGCATTCCTGTTTGGTATCTTCCAAAGCAGTGGCGGTTGTTCTGGAATGGTAGTGGATCATTGCTGGCACTGAGTTTGGTTTTCGTTAATGAGGGTAAGCCATATCGTCTCCTGCTCTTGAAAACTTTGCCTCAGGAATGTGTCTTTCCACACATAGGGAAAGATCCTGCAAAGTATCTCGCATTACTGCAACCTTTTTCAGCAGCTGGGGATTGAAGAATCTCATTTTCATTCGTACCACATGGAGCAAAGCTATTGGGCAGCTCCCAACAGAATATTAAAAACACAATAAAACATCAAACATTAAAAACTTCCCTAAACAGGGCTTCCTTCAGATGTCTTCTAAAAGTCAGATAGTTCTTTATTTCCTTGACATCTGATGAGAGGGCGTTCCACAGGGCGGGCGCCACTACCAAGAAGGCCCTCTGCCTGGTTACCTGCAGCTTCACTTCTCGCAGGGAGGGAACCGCCAGAAGGCCCTAGGAGCTGGACCTCAGTGTCTGGGATTAACAATGGGGGTGGAGACACTCCTTCAGGTACACTGGGCCGAGGCCGTTTAGGGCCTTTGTCATAGCTCTGATTTGGGTGTGTGTGTGTGATTTGCTATCCTATATCTCTGGTTTTCTCTAGAGAGATTTCACAATTTCCCAGGGGGATACCAAGTTAGGCAGTTGGGGGGCTATAAAGGAACTGATCCCCCAAATGGCCAATGGCAGCCAGGCCTGGGTCCGGGGATTCCCCAGGGTGTGGCCCCAACCAGCCAATTAGCATTGCTTGGGTCCACCCCCGGGGGAATAAATTCATGCCAGCATTTCTCACCAGGTTTTTTTGATGGGGGCTAGGGCCATAGAACTCCTCCAGTAGGGACCCCTTGTGGGACACCCCTATTTGATGTAGGTCATAGGCCCTCCCATGCTGTGGTTTACACTTACAAACTTTCCCAGCAGATGGGCCAAAGTTAATTAAATGAAGATTGGGAAAGATTGTGGAAAACCAATTTAAAATTTACAGATTGCTCTTTGCTGAAAGAAAATTACATGAAAATGATGTATAGATGGTGTATAACACCAGTGCAGATAGCAAGAATGTACAAAACTGGTTCAAATATATGTTGGAAATGTAAGGAAAACGAAGGGACTTTTTATCATATGTGGTGGGATTGTAGTGAAATTAAAAAATTCTGGGCAATGATATACAATGAATTTAAGAAAATGTTCCAACTAACATTTGTAAAAAAGCCTGAAGCATTTTTGTTAGGGAATGTAGGAAAAGACCTGCCAAGGAAACTGAAGAACATATTCATGAATGCGGCAACGGAGGCAAGAGTCTTAATAGCACAAGGATGGAAGAATGATGAAATCCCGACAAAAGAACTGTGGCAAGGGAAACTGATGGACTATGCGGAATTGGCGAAATTGACGCACAAACTGCACGATAAGGACAACTGTGACTTTAAAGAAGAATGGGAACCTTTCACAAAGTATTTAAAGAAACAACAAAATGAACTGGACTCCTTGGCAGGTTTTGAATAAACATGCACAAATTAATTATTGGTAACATACAGACAGATAACTTAAGGATCTTTTAGAATTTTATAATATGCAGAGACATGTGCTGAAAAATCAGAGAGAGGAGCTGAGGAAAGTCTGGGGGAGGGGGGAGGGGAAAACAGAGGGGAATGAGGATAATATGTTTTTGATAAATTGTTATGTTGAAATTCCAAATAAAAACTATTTAAAAAAACAAAAAACAAAGTTACCGTATTTTTCGCTCTATAGGACGCATTTTTTCCCCTCCAAAAATTAAGGAGAAATGTGTGTGCGTCCTATGGAGCGAATGCAGGCTCCTTGGCTTCAGCGATAGCAACGTGAAGCCTCCGAAGCACAGAGGGAGCGCTCCCTCCGCGCTCCGAGGCTTCGCATTGCTTTACCTGAGGCCTGGAGAGCGAGAGGGGTCAGTGCGCACCAACCCCTCTCACTCTCCAGGCTTCAGGGATAGCCGCCTGAAGCCTTCGGAGCACAACGCGAGTTCCTGCTGCGCTCCGGAGGCTTCAGGTTCCTTTCGCTGAAGCCAGGAAAGTCTTGCTCTCCCGGCTTCAGCAAAAGGAACCCAAAGCCTGCAAAGTGCAGCGGGAACTCGCGCTGTGCTCTGAAGGCAGCAGGTCGGAGAGCAGCGGAAAGGCTGGCGGTGAGGGAAGCTCGGCTTTCCCCACCGCCAGCCACACAAACTGCGGGGAGCAGCGGGAAGGCTGTGCGCAGCCTTCGTGCAGCCTTCCTGCTGCTCCCCGGGGCTGGCGGTGAGGGAAGCTCAGCTGAAGCCTGGAGACTCGCTCTCCAAATAGCTACCTGAAGCCTCCAGAGTGCGGTGGGAGCTCCCGCTGCGCTTCGGAGGCTTCGGGTTCCTTTCGCTGAAGGATAGGTGCCCCTTCGGCTAAGGCGCAGCGCCCCTTCAGCTAAGCGGGAGGAGAAATGGATGGGGCTCCATTTCTCCTGCCGCTTCGCTGAAGGGGCGCTGCGCAGAGCGGGGGATATATTTTTTTTCTTGTTCTCCCCCTCTAAAACAAGGTGCGTCCTATGGTCGGGTGCATCCTATAGAGCAAAAAATACGGTAATTAAATGGCTTCACTCAATGCCTATGCCAAATCTTTCACATCCGTAACCAATAAAGTTGTGGTCTATTTGAACCCAAATCTATATGCCGCTGCCTTGCCTGGTTATTTCATTACATAGAGAGCTACTGGATCACAGGGTCTTTTCCTGGAGCTGTTCTGGACTTTGTTTATCTTTTAAGCTAAGCATGTACCAGGCAACTCCTTATCTCCAGAGAACCTGCTGTTTTGCAAATGCATATGTGAAGTCATCCACTTGCATTCGGTGTGGCATCGCTCTGTAATGCATTCCTCGCAAGCCCAACCTGCCCTACCCTGAGCCATTAGTAGTAACAGGACATTAATAAGGAGGGGTCTTTGGTATCTTGCGCAGAGGCTGACCTGTTTCGGGAGAAGCAGGGCACCCATTACAGTGCAATGATCAATCACAGCCTCTCCCTTCCTTTCCCTCTCACATGCACTTCCTTGACTGAATACAGAGAAAGCAAGAATCGCGTACCTTTGCCCAAGTATATCAGCCTGGTTTGTATGGGCCTATGGCCGTAATAAATGATATTCTATCAGCCTGGTTCGCGGGCTGACAGAGATTAGCGTATTTCCGTTCACATATTTTGCTTGTTGATTTATATCAATCAAATGGTTCCCGGGATGGTTCCTAACAAGATAAACAACAATATAAAATCATGATTTCAAAAACAGAAAATTGATATACAGTACGTTTCCCTTAAGACACTCCAAGTAGGTTACAAGGAGGAGAGGGACTCACATTAATCTTCTATTCAAGCATGGATCAGGCCCACAACTGCTTAGGCTTGCTAGGTAATAGGTAGGCTCCTCGCTTCCCCTGGACAGCCCAGATTTGTGACTGATTGATAAACTGTCCAGAGGACATCTGCAGTCTACGAGTACTCTTGGGTCCCGCTTTCTTTCTTTGTTTTTTAATATGATTTTTATTAAATTTCCTGTTTTACATTTTCAGATAAACATTTTACAGATTTAAGATATCAATGACTTCCCTTCTTTTCTTTCCATGGTTCATTTTACACTGCCAGAAGGCCCTCAGAGCTGGACCTCAGTGTCCGGGCTGAATGATGGGGGTGGAGATGCTCCTTCAGATATACTGGACCGAGGCCATTTAGGGCTTTAAAGGTCAGCACCAACACTTTGAATTGTGCTCGGAAACGTACTGGGAGCCAATGTAGGTCTTTCAAGACCGGTGTTATGTGGTCTCGGCAGCCACTCCCAGTCACCAGTCTAGCTGCCACATTCTGGATTAGTTGTAGTTTCTGGGTCACCTTCAAAGGTAGCCCCATGTAGAGCACATTGCAGTAGCCCAAGCCACTGTGTTGCATTGGCTCCCACAACACGTAGGAAACACAAAAGGGGTACTTACCTGCACACCCAAAAATCCAATATGTGAAGGTGACCAGATCTATGTATTTGCTTAACTTCAGGAGCCAGCAATGTGGTGGATCTGGGGCATTGCCATATCTTGAAGGCCAGATACTCAGTTCTGGGATGTTTTGTGTAGGATGTAAAGATGCAGTCAAGTGCAACATTTTGACAGAGGACGAATGGCCTCCATGTTCTAACCGGTTGCTGTGACAACCAGTTTGTTGGTTGCTGGTAGTTTTGAAAGGTAACTGCTCAGTTGCAGTCACTTCAGGACCAGCTTCCCTCTAGTATACCGTATTTTTCACTCTATAGGACGCACTTTTTCCCCCTCCAAAAATTAAGGGGAAATGTGTGTGCGTCCTATGGAGCGAATGCAGGCTCCTTGGCTTCAGCAATAGCAACGCGAAGCCTCCGAAGCGCAGAGAGAGCACTCCCTCTGCGCTCCGGAGGCTTCGCATTGCTTTCGCTGAAGCCTGGAGAACGAGAGGGGTCAGTGCGCACCGACCCCTCTTGCTCTCCAGGCTTCAGGAATAGCCGCCTGAAGCCTCCGGAGCACAGTGGGAGGTCCCGCTGCGCTCCGGAGGCTTTGGGTTCCTTTTGCTGAAGCTGGGAGAGAAAGACTCTCCTGAAGCCTGAAGGGGGAGAATTTTTTTTCTTGTTCTCCCCCTCTAAAACAAGGTGTGTCCTATGGTCGGGTGCGTCCTATAGAGCGAAAAATACGGTAATTTATTTGCTTGTTATGTAACCTAAGCCTGCCTTCAGGTACAGTTCTGTAAACCTGAATGAATCTGAGAGTATATACTATACTATCCATGTTATACTAACATGAATCAGATTTGTGTTTGTATTCTTTAAGAGGGATTCAAAGGGATTTTCAACCAGGAAGGAATCTTAATTTGTAGAACTCAGACGAGTCAGCAACAAGTTGATCGCTGCATAAACTTAAAAAGGGGGTTGTTTAACACTGCTAAAGTAAACCTTCCCACATTTTGATCATTTCCTAAGACTATGAGAGGTCATTTTTGTCACCAGGTGGGTCTGGCCACTGTGACAAGTGAGGAAGGTACAGTTAGTCTCCTTCGTGCCAATTTCTCTCACCTTTTTCCTTTCTCCTGTTGGTCCAAGTAAGACCAAAAAAGAAGAAAAAAGCCAGCAGTCCCTTTCAAGAGGGACATTAGCTCCTTTCACACTTAATGAAGCCGGAGAAATAGTGACAGGTACAGCTGGCGCCATTTAATAGGGATGTTCACAGGGAAGGCACAGCTGGGGGATTATTTCCTGCCATACGCTGCACGGGTCTTAAAATCATTTTTATTGGGACATGTCTGGGACTTGGTACTAGTTTTAGAAGCTGGTTTATGTCCCGTAAGCATTGTAAGCAAATTGTGAAGTTGAATGAAAACACATGATGGAAGATATTCCGCATCACATGTTTTATCCTCCTAATATATTCAGGTAGGAAGCCGTGTTGGTCTGACACAGTCGAAATATAAATAAAAAATAAATAAAATTGTCTAGTAGCACCTTAGAGACCAACTAAGTTTGATCTTGGTATAAGCTTTCGTGTGCATGCACATTTCTTCAGATACGATATATATGATCATAACCACACACCCATACAGAACGATGGTAGGTTTCTCCTGCCATCAAGGAAAAGGTCATGATTTGTGGTCAATTTTACAAAAAGTGAAAGTAACAAAGAAATCACTCAAGCGGTGACTATATTTTTTTTCTTTCAGCTGCTGCAAAGGTCAAAATCTTCATTATTATTTTTTTGCCCTTGTTGTGACTTGGACATCTGAAATATTGAAATAGTATTGAAAAATCGGTGCATGTGAGCTTTGAGTTTCTGGTTTGCTCTGCAGTTCCATGATATGGGTCCAGAGGGTGGCAACATGAGAAAGGGCCTTTTCTGCAGTGGCTCCCCATTTCTGGAGTACTCTCCCCAGGGAGGCTAAGCTGGTGCCCTCATCACATATCTCTAGGCACCAGGCAAAAACATTCCTCTACAGTGTGGTGTAGTGGTTAAGAGCAGTAGACTCTGGTGAACTGGGTTTAATTCCCCGCTCCTCCATATGCAGCTGCTGGGTGACCTTGGGCTAGTCACACTTCTCTGAAGTCTCTCAGCCCCACTCACCTCACAGAGTGTTTGTTGTGGGGGAGGAAGGGAAAGGAGAATGTTAGCCGCTTTGAGACTCCTTCGGGTAGTGATAAAGTGGGATATCAAATCCAAACTCTTCTCTTCTCCTCCCAGGCCTTTGGCTAATTAAACAATCTATGGCCTTTTGTGGGCATGTTTAGCCTGGAGAAGAGGAGGTTAAGGGGTGATATGATAGCCATGTTCAAATATATAAAAGGATGTCACATAGAGGAGGGAGAAAGGTTGTTTTCTGCTGCTCCAGAGAAGCGGACACAGAGCAATGGATCCAAACTACAAGAAAGAAGATTCCACCTAAACATTAGGAAGAACTTCCTGACAGTAAGAGCTGTTCGACAGTGGAATTTGCTGCCAAGGAGTGTGGTGGAGTCTCCTTCTTTGGAGGTCTTTAAGCAGAGGCTTGACAACCATATGTCAGGAGTGCTCTGATGGTGTTTCCTGCTTGGCAGGGGGTTGGACTCGATGGCCCTTGTGGTCTCTCCCAACTCTATGATTCTATGATTCTATGTGTGACCAGGCGCAACAGCCCCAGCCCCAAGGGAACATGGGAAAAGAAATAAAGGCTCTGACAACGTTATGGAATTAAAATTAGGCCACCACTTTATTAAACTTCTGAATCTAGGAAGACCTTGGCTGAGGCCTTGGGTGTGTATCCCTCCCAGCCCCCCAGCCGGGGGGAACTGGGGCTCATCAGGGTAAATGGGATATGGGGGTGCTCTGCAAGACGTAAGTGTAGCAGGCAACCCAGCCCATATCCCCGCACACAGGGTAGTTCACCGACGACCTTTCAGTGTATGGCCAGTGACACCCATATATACAACCCCTTTAAGAGGGGGACCCTGGAATCGCCGCCACAGGGGGATGAGTCACCACTTCACACACACACACACACACACACACACGCACACACACACGCACACACACCATTATAGTATAGGGAAGAAAAGACTAAAGGATTCCACCCAAGGCCATAACCACCAAAGTTGTGACAAATTGCTATGGGTATTATAGTTGCAAGGAATAGATCCCATTGCCCTAAATGGAACTTGATTCTGACTAGCATGCTTGTCAAAATATGAGGATTAGCTTTTCCCCATGAACATTTGAATCAGCTTTTTGTTGATGAATTATGAGTTGGTTAATTATGTCACTGGAGGACTAATATAACGGCCTCATCTGTAAAAATGAAAGTTAAGTAAGAAATAAGGAAGACATTACCCCTTGATTCCACCAGCCTCGGGGAATTTTCATTGCTACCTGCCTCCATCCAGCTGCAGCCCGTATAACTCAAGGTGAAAATACTTCTGGGTAGTCAAACAAATCGTGCTTTATGGATGCATGCGAAGAAATTATTATGATGAGCGGTATAGGAGAACTTTCAGCCTAGTTCCTAGTCAGGTTAATCCAAATCAAGGTTCTGGATTTGTATCTGTTGAATGACTCCTCACTTGAGCTGAAATGTTTTCATTTGTACAGTGGTCTAAACCACTGAGCCTAGGACTTGTCGATCAGAAGGTCGGCGGTTCGAATCCCCATGATGGGGTGAGCTCCCGTTGTTCGGTCTCAGCTCCTGCCCACCTAGCAGTTCGAAAGCACATCAAAGTGCAAGTAGATAAATAGGTACTGCTCCGGCAGGAAGGTAAACGGCGTTTCCGTGCGCTGCTCTGGTTCGCCAGAAGCAGCTTAGTAATGCTGGCCACATGACCCAGAAGCTATCTGTGGACAAACGCTGGCTACCTCGGCCAGTAAAGCGAGATGAGCGCCACAACCCGAGAGTCGTCCGCAACTGGACCTAACAGTCAGGGGTCCCTTTACCTTTACCTAAGGAGCAAGTAAAATCTACTTGTTTGGGGGCTTCTGGTTAATTTCCTTTGACCCAGGTACCAAAGAACTCCCACCCATTGAGATGAATGGACTGGGTGTCATCACAGCCGCCATCTCCAGCCTCAAAGAAACAACCCAAAGGCTGATAAAGATTTAGAACTCTGTGAGTTTATCAACTAAACATTGCGTTCTGGTTTATTAATGAGAGGCATTGGCTGCATTCGGATGTAACACTAAACTATGGTTTGTCATCAACATTATCGGGGGGTTTCAAGGCAGCTTACAAATCATTACTGGAAGGCCTTATCTCAAGTTTGCATGCTCCTCCTCTCCACAGGCACAGCCCCAGGGAGGAGACTAGAAGCTCCCATTTGCATTTCAATTTACTACCGTTTACTGTTATGCAGTGTCAAACCCTGAACTGTAGTTAATTTTAATGATGGCTTACTATAGTTAACTACAGAAAAGGGAGTGTGCAAGCACAAGGCTTGCCTTGGCTCATTTTGAAACAATAAATCATAGCTTATTGTTAGATCCAATTTCAGGCCCTGTCTGCAATTCTCCCAATGGAAATATTAAATGATATGGTTTTGACTTAGAAGAGGCACCTCTACTGGCAGTACCCTGTGTTTTTTTCCTGGGGGTTACGCAGGGGTACGCATACCCCTAATTTTTGTGTGAATCTTTGTACTTTTGTCCATTTACTGTATTTATTTCCCCCGATTTGAACTATAAAATGGTGATTTTCTGGAGTCAAAATGAGAGTCCTGCTAAACATTTTTAAAGAAAAAAAGCACTGGTAGTACCCCTTGCACGTAGTATATGTGAAAAGGATCAAGGAGTCCTAATAGACTGAGCCTTAATATCAAGGAGTGTTAATATCATGAGCCAACAATGTGATGCAGCAGCAAAAAAAGCGAAATCTATTCTAGGCTGCATCAACGGAGGTATATTGCCCAGATCAAAGGAAGTAATAGTCCCACTCTATTCTGCCTTGGTCAGACCACACCTGGAAAACTGTGTCCATTTCTGGGCACCACAATTTAAGAAGGATATTGACAAACTGGAACGTGTGCAGAGGAGGGTAACCAATATGATCAAGGGTCTGGAAACCACGCCTTATGAAGGGCGGTCTCCTGGACATGAGAAGAGAAACTCCCTGGAAAAGACCTTGATTTTGGGAAAGATGGAGGGCACAAGGAGAAGGGGACGACAGAGGACGAGATGGTTGGATAGTGTTCTCGAAGCTACCAGCATGAGTTTGTCCAAACTGCAGGAGGCAGTGGAAGACAGGAGGGACTGGCGTGCTCTGGTCCAGGGGGTGACGAAGAGTCAGACACGACTAAACAACAACAAGCCTGGATAAGAGGAGACTGAAGGAGGTGTGATAGCCATCTTCAAATATCTAAAGGGCTGTCACATGGAAGATGGACCCAAACCAATGGCTTTATAAGAAAATATGGATGGATTTATTAATGGGTTTATAAGAAAATGGATTATAAATGGGTTTATAAGAAAAAGGTCAGGAAGAACTTTCTCACTGTAAGAGTTGTTTGACAGTGGAACAAACTCCCTCGGAATGTGGTGGACTCTCCTTCCTTGGAGATTTTTAAGCAGAGGTTGGGTGGCCATGGATGATTCAGTTGAGATTCCTGCATTGCAGGGGGTTGGACTAGATGACCCCTGGGTCCCTTCCAACTCCATGATTCTACGCTAAAAAAAATCAGGACATTAGTAACTGCAACTACCAAGCTCATTGTAGTGATATCTGCCAGGAGTCAGCGGGGGAACCAATGTTCTAGGTGGCCACCAGAGGGACCAAAGACACGACCTTCATTCAAAGGAGGTCCAAGGTGGCGCGATGTGTGAACGCAACCATGGGGTGTTAGCTCTTCAGAGCAAGGGCTACAGTGTTGTGTTAGGAGTCTAGTGCTAGGGAAGCAGGCTTGAAAATAGCAAAAAGCTGTCACATACAAAAGGCACGGAGGAGAAATGTGCTGTCAGAAAACGTAATCTCTTCCAAGTGCAGAAATCCAACAGTGGGAGGATTTACGGGAGTTCAGATCCAGGGGACGCCAGGAAAGACAGCTAAATAAACACATAGATCATGCATCTTGAAAGCTGATGTCAGGCCCATAAAAAATCAACTTGATTATAGGAGCAGACAGGTGGTGATTGGTGCAACCCCTGCGCATTTTGTCCTAGAGCCTTTGGCTGGCCTTGTCCGGTGGAAACATCACTGAGCAGATGTTTTCCTGATTGCAAATGTTGTGAAATTTATAATCCACATCCTCCTTCTCAAACAATCTTAGAGCCGTTTGGAAGAGGAAAGTGCATGTTCATCCAATTTGCGCTCTGCCAAAACTACAGTGTTACCGGAGATGTGGGAGGAAATTCATCTCAGACAGGGAGCTGAAGAACGGTCCTGGAATTCTCCAAGGCACCGGGCATTTGAAGCCCATAGTCCTTCAGTGTATTTGCAGGCTTAGTGATTCTGCTGGGTTCAGGGAAAGACTACAGAACGGGGACAGTTAGATCTCTGCCTCTGCTTGGGTTGCTGCAAGTTCTGGAAAAAAAGATATCAGAATGTGTTGTGTAATAAACAAAAATCTGCCCTTATTCCCTTATGGGGAACACAAGAGCCCTGATAGAGTCCTTTGTAGGTTCTCCATCGGTCAGAGAAAATAACAAAGGCCAACCAGAGAATATTGAGAAGCAAAGCAGCTAGTAAGCCTGATCTTTATTGAACTGTTGCAACAGGGTCTTCACTCACCACACGCAGGAGGGAGGAGGAACCCAGAACAAAAGTGTGCCTGCCCTTATATAGACATTTTAAATTGACTGCCCTGGAGTTCAAGACCACCCCCAGAAACATCATACATACATCACAGAAGGGGTGTAGCTCAAGACCACCCCCAGATACATCATACGTACATCACAGAAAGGGCGGTCTACAACAGAAATCTGAGTGCATTGTTTATCTCCTGTTTGGCAGACCTGTTAATGGTCACTTGATTGGATACCCTGCGGAGCTTGGCCAGTCTTTTGTAATGACAAATACTTAGTTCCTGAGCCAGGTCACAGGCTCACCCTATTCATACACAGATATACCCTTAAGACAGGATTTCTGGACGAAAAGACAATGGGGAGGCTTTTCCATTTTCCTTCGACCTTGCAGAGAAATATTTGAGGTCAATTTGGGAGGGACAAAATGGTTTCAGGACTTTTTCTGTGGGGTTTCAGACATGTGGTTTATATATGCAGTTATGAACATTTATAATATATATATATATATATATATATATATATATATATATATAACCTGAATTTTTTTTATTTTAGTTGCATTAAATTAAAAGAAAGGTGGCTGGCTTTTGTTGCTTTTATTGGCTGAAATGTTTAATTTGTCCAGAATTAAGAGGTCCTCTTAAAGTTTTGCAGAGATTCAGCATCCACTGCCTTCAGAATTTGAGCTAGCCAACAACTGGGAGTGGCTGCCGAGAACATATAACACTGGTCCTGAAAGATCTACATTGGCTCCTAATATGTTTCTGAGCACAATTCAAAGTGTTGGTGCTGACCTTTAAAGCTCTAAATCAGGGGTCAGCAACCTAAGGCCCATGGGCCCCCGCTCAGTCGGCTCCAGTGCGCCGCACTAAACTAGCACAGAGCAGAGTGGAGAACGCCTTCCGTGATGCTGGCTGGCTTTCCATTGGCTGCAGGAAGCTCCTACGGCCAATGGGAAGCTGTGCATGCCTCCTCTACCGCAGGAAGGAGCATCAGAAATAGCATTTGCGCATGCGTGTGCGCACACACACACACACACACTCTGGCCCACCGCGGCGTCTGCGCGACCATGAACTGGCGCAAGCCACAAAAACTCTGCTGACCTCTGCTTATACAGCCTCGGCCCAGTATACCTGAAGGAGCGTCTCCAGCCCCATCATTCAACCTGGACACTGAGGTCCAGTGCCGAGGGCCTTCTGGCGGTTCCCTTGCTGCGAGAAGTGAGGTTACAGGGAACCAGGCAGAGGGCCTTCTTTTAATATTCTGTTGGGAGCTGCCCAGAGTGGCAGGGGAAACCCAGCCAGATGAGCGAGGTATAAATAATAAATTGTTGTTGTTATATAGGAGGCTGCCTTAGATTGAGTCAAACCACCAAGCCTCAGTATTATCTACACTAACTAGCAGTGAATCTCCATGTTTTCAGACAGGGAACATTATCCCCAACAGAAAGGACTCAGGGTTTTTTGGAAAGTACTTTTAAACATTTTTTTTTCCAATTCATTACACTGGGGAACAATTTTTTTTTTCATTTTCTGTTGCATGAGATTTTTTAACTGTTCTTATATGTTCTTTCAATGCTGATTTCAAATCTGAAATCGATTTCCATGTACATATTATAGTTATTTTGCAATTTCCGACTTTTGCCGATATGTCATATTTACACTGGGGATAAGTGGACACTGACACGTTGATCTACCCTAACCACATGGCAATTATTGTTTTGCAAACTTAATTTTTCTTTATTTTTATAGTTTTGTAACCCAAATATTTGTATTTTTCAGATCGGTCCATGGCTTCTTCAAGTAGACAAAAATGTGTAAACACGCCTAATTTGAAAGATAACTATAGCATGTACACGAAAATTCATTTCAGATTTGAAGTCAGCATTGAAAGAACATATAAGAACAGTTGAAAAATCTCATGCAAAAGAAAATGAAAAGAAAATTGTTCCTAGTATACTGTGTATCCCAAGGGAATACTTTTTTTGTGTACCTCCAACTGTACATGTCATTTTCAACGCTATACATGTCATGTTCAATGCTATAAAAGTCACTTACATTTATACATTTATACTCATATTCTACTATTTTGCTATGTGTTTAATAAAATATTGAATTCTTGCATTGTGAAAAACAAAGATTATGGTGAAAAGTGAAAAACATGAATCGCAAAAAAAAAACCCCTAGAGCTTGCAGAACAAAACCAACTTGAGATATGAAATCAGCACGCCGAAATTAGGTTAGAACAACTGCAGGTGTCAATGCAACAAAAATTTTGTTCCCCGGTGTTATGGATCATTTCCCAATACTCTTTTTCCCTGTTACAAGTCCACCACATGTGAAGGAATGTTCCCTCCACCTCTTTGCATCTCTCTGCAAATCCTTGGAGTGCTTTGTTGAGCTGCAAGCTACCTGTTTGCATCTGCTATAAGCCTCTCCAGAACTGAGGGAACCCAAAGAATACCCTCCCTGCCCCCTGTGGTTTCCAGCAACTGGTATTCAGAAGCATTTTTATGTTCTTTAATTTATAAAAAAGAATAAATATTACTTATATATATAAAAAAGCCATCCAAAGTTGGTAACTATCACTGCCGGCCAGGGGAGCAAGTTCCATAGTTTAACTACGCGCTACGTGAAGATGGAGTTTATTTTCTCTGTCCTGACTCCCAACATTCAACTTCCTAGGACGTCCACCAGAGAGGAAGAAAAACGTTTCTCCTTCCGCTTTCTCGTGTCAGGCATAATTTCACAAACTTATTTCTTGTTGCCTCTTACTCATATTTTCCCTCAGCCGAAAAGTCCCAGATGTTTCTGTTGCTGTTTTAATATAGTTTTATTGATTTCCAATGTATAACAATAACCAAAAAGAAAGAAAGAAAGGAATACAAAAACCAAATCCCAACTCGCCCCCCTCCAGGACAGATCAATGTAATGAACTCTGTCAAAGTTCAATCTGTGATGGTTTTGTCATTATTCTTACACTATGTCTTTTGTATTTCTCTACACAAGAACCCACGTACGTATGGGACCGCCTCTCCTGGTATGCCCCGCGGAGAACCTTAAGGCCCACAAATGACAACACTTTGGGGGTCCCAAGTCGCAAGGTGGTTAGATTGGTCTCAACTAGGGCCAGGGCCTTTTCAGTACTGGTCCCAACTTGGTGGAACGCTCTGTCACAAGAGACTAGGGCCCTGCAGGACTTGACATCTTTCCGCAGGGCCTGCAAGACAGAGCTGTTCCGCCTGGCCTTTGGTTTGGACTCAGTCTGACCCTTATGTTTTCCCTCCCCTTACGGTTGTGATCCATGGGCTACTTTTAAAATGAGGCTGCTTTTTAAATTGCATTTTAACCTGTATTTTAAATTGGGGGTTTTCCCCTATTATGTTTTTATTGTCATTTTACTGGTGTTAGCTGCCCTGAGCCCGGCTCTGGCCGGGAAGGGTGGGGTATAAATAAAATGTTGTTATTATTATTATTATTATTATTATTATTATTATTATTATTATTAACAGCCCTGCGATCTTTGGTATATAAATTTAATATATAATAATAATTTGAAATTTTCATTCTAAAAAGCTTCATGCTGAACTCAAGGATTCTCCTCTGCCTGAACTATGCAAGTGCAGCCTAATAGTCTTTTGGGGAGCTCCAGGGTAATAATAATAATAATAATAATAATAATAATAATAATAATATATTCAATCTGGCTGGGTTTCCCCATCAATTTCTCAGGACTTATAGGACCACCTTTGCTTGGATGCACTGAAATCATCTGGAGGGCACCAGGTTGGCAAAGACCATCTTAAGCCACCAGTCCCTGGTATTCTCTTGCATTTTCCTGTTGGCACATTTTTAAATGGCACCCAGGATTTTCTGGGTGCCTTGGCTAAAAATACGACTCAATGGCGACTGCATTCACTCTCCGTGGCTATCTCATCCCTATCTGAAGATGAGGCTAGATGTAGTCTGGTATTGTCAACTTTTAAAAAGGTAAAGAGACCCCTGACCATTAGGTCCAGTCGCGGACGACTCTGGGGTTGCAGCGCTCATCTCACTTTACTGGCTGAGGGAGCCAACGTTTGTCCCACAGACAGTTGTTCTGGGTCATGTGGCCAGCATGACTAAGCCACTTCTGGTGAAGCAGAGCAGCACATGGAAACGCCGTTTACCTTCCCTCCAGAGCGGTACCTATTTATCTACTTGCACATTGACATGTTTTTGAACTGCTACATTGGCAGGAGCAGGGACCGAGCAACGGGAACTAACCCAATCTTCTGATCAGCAAGCCCTAGGCTCTGTGGTTTAGACCACAGCGCCACCCGCGTCCCATTGTCAACTTTTAGGCCTAGCTAAATGTGATGTTGGCAGACCCATGGTCTCTTCATCTCTCTGCATAAAACCACGGGGACGTCTTACTTCAGCAGTAGAAAGAGAACGCAGGAGGGAGACCTTGAATTCTGTCCACTTCTGTCGGAGACGTAGCTATGGGGTGGGGGTTTTTTTGCCCCATGTGAAGTCTCCCCAGAGGTGCCATTGAAGCTCTCAGTTTGTGTGTGTGTGTGTGTACACAAATGCGCCTAGTAAAGGTAAAGGTAAAGGGACCCCTGACCGTTAAGTCCAGTCGCAAACGACTCTGGGGTTGCGGCACTCATCTCGCTTTATTGGCTGAGAGAGCCGGCGTTTGTCCTCAGACAGTTTTTCTGAGTCATATGGCCAGCATGACTAAGTCGCTTCTGGTGAACCAGAGCAGTGCACGGAAACGCCGTTTACCTTCCCACCAGAGTGGTACCTATTTATCTACTTGCACTGTGTTGTTTTGAACTGCTAGGTTGGCAGGAGCAGGGACCGAACAACGGGAGCTCACCCTGTCGCGGGGATTCAAACCTCTGACCTTTCAATCGGCAAGCCCAAGCAGCACAGTGGTGCCAAACGGGATCTTTGACTCAGGTGAAATAAAGGCTAGTTTCAACCCTGCCTCCTGGGCCTTATCTCCCTGCAGTCAGTTGTGTTAAAAGGGGCGGGGAATCTGCTCCCTGTCCTTTATGGTGTACCCAAGAGCCCATAGAAAGTCATTTTGTAGGTTCTCTATCAGTAGGAAAAAATAACAGAGGCCAGCCAGAGAATATTGAGAAGCAAAGCACCTAGTAAGCCTGATCTTTATTGATCTGTTGCAACAGGGTCCTCACTCACCACTCGCAGAAGGGAGGAGGCACCCAGAACAATAGTGTGCCAGCCCTTATATAGACTTTTTGAAATTGCCACCCTCTAGCTCAAGACCACTCCCCCCAATACATCATACATACATCACAGAAGAGGCTCTCTACAGCAGAAAACCTGTCTGCCAGGTTACCTGAGAATATTCACTGAATGCCTTATTTGGGCAGTCTGGCGATTCCTTTGTGATGGTAACTACTCAGTTCCTGAATCCAGATCACAGGCTCACCCTATTCATACACAGAAACCCCTTAAGACAGGATTTGTGAGCAGAGAGACAATGGGGAGGTTTCCCCATCTCCTTTGTCCTTGCAGAGAAACATTTGAAGTCAGTTTGGGAGAGACAAAATGGTTTTTGGACTATTCCTGTACTGATTCAGACATGTGGTTTATATATTTATGTGTATATATATATATATATATATATATATATACATGTATATATGTATGTGTTTCCCCGGTACATTTATGAACATTTATTTTATAATTATAATTCTACCTGCCAAAAAAGTTGAAAAACATCTTCATGTATGCGACAACGGCTGCGAGAGTTCTGGTAGCACAAGGATGGAAGACTGAAGAAACCCCAACTAAAGAATCATGGCAAGAAAAATTGACAGACTATGCAGAACTGGCAAAACTGACATATAAGCTACGGGACAAGGAAAACTGTGACTTTAAGGATGAATGGGAACCCTTTACAAAGTATCTGAGGAGGCAACAAAGTGAACCGGATTCCCTGGCAGGTTTTGAATAAACATTCACAAACCTTTTATTGATAATAATCAGCTAAATAGTTTGAGGATCTATACAACTTTGTAACATGCAGAAAACAGCATTCTTAGAGAAACCAAAGACTGGAACTGAGGGAAGTCGGGGGGTGGGGTGGGGGTGGGTGGGTTTTGTGTGGGAGGGGGAGGGGGGAAAAATGGGGGGAATAAGGATGATATGTTTCTGGATAATATGTCTTGTTATAATTTTGAATACAATTTTTTTAAAAAAAAATATAATTCTTTTAACAGTCGCTATAAGCAATACGCTTC
Organism: Podarcis filfolensis; assembly: GCF_964270895.1. Taxonomy (NCBI): domain Eukaryota; kingdom Metazoa; phylum Chordata; class Lepidosauria; order Squamata; family Lacertidae; genus Podarcis; species Podarcis filfolensis. The sequence goes on from NC_139609.1 coordinate 8,934,369, forward strand.
TGCTGTCAGCTAGGAAGGGAAAAGGGGCCTTAGAGCAGCTGGTCTGCATGAGGGAAGGTTTGGATTGGGGAAGATATCAACGTGCCTCTCCTGAACACTCTGCGCCCTGTTAGAGCAAAGTTCCTTCTCCCAGCCCCACTTCATACGTGAATTGTGCAAATACATGAATGACAGCTGCAGCCCATCCACTTCTGCTTTTACTGGCAATGGGTCCCTGGGGCCTGTCTCTCTCCCTGCTCTATTACCAGAAATCTTTTTTAAACAGGAAATGCCAAGGCCTGAGCCAGGGCCCCTTCTAGGCTTTCGTTTTGCATGTGGCGAAATGGTCCTTGCCATAAATAAGGAACGCAAATGGTCACTAGCCCTACGGCGAGCTGAATGCCCGCTTGCAGCTCCTTAGCGACACACAAGATCACCGCAGTCCATTACCTTGGCAGGCACACCCGCCAACGTTTATCCAAAGGATAGGGAGACAGATAGGGAGTCGTTCGATCCAGCCGCACGCATAGACGGCACCTGCACATCGACATCAGTCACCTTGAGCCAAGTTGAACCTCTCCTACCTACCTCGCGGGACGCGGGTGGCGCTGTGGGTTAAACCACAGAGCCTAGGACTTGCCGATCAGAAGGTCAGCGGTTCGAATCCCCGCAACAGGGTGAGCTCCCATTGCTCGGTCCCTGTTCCTGCCAGCCTAGCAATTCAAAAGCACGTCAAAGTGCAAGTAGATAAATAGGTACCTCTCCGGCGGGAAGGTAAACGGCGTTTCCGTGCGCTGCTCTGGTTCGCCAGAAGCGGCTTAGTCATGCCGGCCACATGACCCAGAAGTTGTACGCCGGCTCCCTCGGCCAATAAAGTGAGATGAGCGCCGCAACCCCAGAGTCGGTCACGACTGGACCTAATGGTCAGGGGTCCCTTTACCTTTACTTTACCTACCTCGCAGGAGTGTTGTAAAGGGGGAAAAAAGTGTGAGGGAAGGGATTGTGTACAACCACCTTCCGCAGATAAACGGAATGAAATAAAACTGTAGCTGTAAACTGCCTTGAGTCCCTGTTATAGAAAAAGGTGGGATATACTAATACTAATACTGGAAACTGTGAGAATGGTCAGGAAAATATCACAGAGTAAATCCTGTTGAACTCAGTGGGATTTAGATCTGGGTCAAAATGCTTTGCATTGCTGTGTAAGGCTGGACAGTCTTTTATCCCATTTTTAATTTTCTTTTTTTTCCTTTTACAATTTTAACTTCACCAAGTATTCTCCATAGAGATAATACAATTCTTAAAAAAAAAAATTAACCCCCAAGGCCCCCCCCCCCAAATGAGAATATAAATAAACCTTAATCATGACACATTTTCAGTATATATAAACATATTTTGGAGGTTCTCTTTAACCTCCTGACTTCCCTCCATTTCTTTTTCTTAGTTTCCTCACATTATCAGTATTTAACTAATTACCATCATACCTTAATAGTTCGGATTGCCTATGTTAGACTTTATCTAACTAAGCCACTTCTGGCGAACCAGAGCAGCGCAGAGAAACGCCGTTTACCTTCCCGCCGGAGTGGTACCTATTTATCTACTTGCACTTTGACGTGCTTTCAAACTGCTAGGTTGGCAGGAGTAGTTACCTGGGAGTAAACTCCATTGAATTCAGTGGGACTTACTTCTGAGGAGACAGTGTAAGGCTCCATTTACAATAAAGGAAGAAACACTCCCTGTGTTTTCTAAGAAATCGCTGGCTGCGGAAGCTTTGCAATTAAAGATTTTAAAGCAGATTGGGGACCTTTTCCTTCAGAAATATAGGAAGGGTTTCTTATGCCAGCTTCACCATTACTTTCATTTGGTGCAGGTATTCCCCGCCTCCAATAGAAACAGGACTCTGTTTTTGCACCTACTCACACACCCCACTTTTAATTGTTCTCCAAGATACGGCAGGGAGCAAAAAGGAAAACTGGGATATTCTGGGATCAAATCAGAAACTGGGATGGCTTCTGTAATTCTGGTACGGTCCCTCAAAAATTGGGACACTTGGAGGATATGGCTATAATACATGACTTGGCGCTCAGGCTGACAGGTGCTTTAACTTACTTTAAAGAAGAAGTTAAAAAAAATTGGGATTCCATTTACAATGAATTGAAAAAAATATTCAAACACACCTTTGTCAAAAAGCCCAAAGCCTTCCTTCTGGGAATGATAGGGGATGAGATCAAGAAAGAAGATTATATAATGTTTCAATACGCAACTGTAGCTGCCAGGATTCTGTTAGCACAAAACTGGAAAACCCCAAATATCCTGACCGTTAAAGATTGGCAAATTAAATTATTTGAGTATATGCATCTGGCAAAAATGACGCAGAACATCAGACAGCAAAAAGGTATAAAGTTTATTGACGATTGGTCCAAATTTATAACATATATGGAAACAAATTCTAGAGATATAAAAATCACAGTAGGTTTAATATAACCCTTGCGATGTGCAGACGTTATAAAAGGAAAAACTGCAGAATGGATTTAATATTTACATAACTCAAAACCGAGATGGAGGGAAGTCAAAACCGAGATGGAGGGAAGTCAATCGTTATTTGTTGTTAATTAACGTTTGTTTTTTGGTTTGTCTATGTGTCTTGTTTTGGTTGATGTTTTCTTCTTTCTTTGGTAGGTGTTGGCTATTTTTCTTTTTCTCTTTTTGTTGTTGTTTGATTATTGAAAATGAATAAAAAGAAGTTTAAAAAACCCTTACTTTAACACCTTCTTGCTTTTTATTAATTATTATTAAATTAAATTATATCCTGCTCTTCCTCCCCAAGAAGCGCAAGATGGCAAATACATCCACTACGTACATCATTTTAATCATATGCCACCTTTCCATAGCTAGAACCATGCTCAAGCGACTTACAACATGAAAATAATTACATAATTGCAAACATATGTGATAGGAATTTTGAGGTCTTAGATATATGTTAAATGTTCATAAGTGTACCAACCAAGAACGTACATAGATCAGCACAGGAAGACCGACCTGAAACCATTTTTGATTCCCAAACTGACCAAATGTTTTCTCTGCAAGGTCAAAGGAAAATGGAAAAGCCTCCCTATTGTCTTTTCCTTCACAAATCCTGTCTTAAGGGCACATTTAAGATATGAATAGGGTGTGAGGCTGTGACCTGGCTCAGGAACTAAGTATTTATCATTACGAAAGACTGGCCAGGCTGCCCAGGCAATCCAAACAAGTGACCATTAAACAGGTAACCTTGCAGACAGGAGGTAAACAAAGCACTCAGATTTCTGCTATAGACCCCCCTTTCTGTGATGTAGGTATGATGTGTCTGGGGGTGGTCTTGGACTCCAGGGAGGGAATTTAAAACGTCTATATAAGGGCAGGCACACTTTTGTTCTGGGTTCCTCATCCCTCCTGCGTGCGATGAGTGAGGACCCTGTTGCAACAGATCAATAAAGATCAGGCTTACTAGCTGCTTTGCTTCTCAATATTCTCTGGTTGGCCTCTGTTATTTTCTCCTACCAATAGGGAACCTACCTAAGGATGCTATATGGGCTCTTGGATACCCCATAAGGGGAAAAAGGGCAGATTTTTGTTTACAACACATAACTAAAGTGGCCATAAATAAAGCATCAAAAAGCACACAACCAATAAGGGAGCTGGGCATGTTTAGCCCGGAGAAGAGGAGGTTAAGGGGTGATATGATAGCCATGTTCAAATATATAAAAGGATGTCACATAGAGAAGGGAGAAAGGTTGTTTTCTGCTGCTCCAGAGAAGCGGACACGGAGCAATGGATCCAAACTACAAGAAAGAAGATTCCACCTAAACATTAGGAAGAACTTCCTGACAGTAAGAGCTGTTCGACAGTGGAATTTGCTGCCAAGGAGTGTGGTGGAGTCTCCTTCTTTGGAGGTCTTTAAGCAGAGGCTTGACAACCATATGTCAGGAGTGCTCTGGTGGTGTTTCCTGCTTGGCAGGGGGTTGGACTCGATGGCCCTTGTGGTCTCTTCCAACTCTATGATTCTATGAGTCTAATAAAGATACCGAAAAAATATATCCAAAACAGCAGCAAAATCAAACTATGCCCCATTATTCTAAAACAGTCAAAACATTCTAGAAACAGTGACAAAACAGGGCTCTCCGGGTTGCCAGGATACAGGGATCCTGCAGTCTGTGAGAATACTCTTTTTCTGATGGGAGAACTCCCTTTCCGTAGGGCCTGAGCCTTCTCAAGTACCTAGCGATCTGCAAAATGCACATTAACCACCCCGGTGTATCAGTCTGAACTCATTCTTATCTTTCAAACACAGCAATAACCACACAGATAAAGAGAGACAAATTGAAGTCTCTGAAGTGTGAGAACCTGACTTCTGCCACTTACATCTTGTTCTGGAGAAGTTTGTGCTCCATTCCTCCCATAATAAGCAAAATTATTTTAGCTGTTTTGCCCTACAGTGAAGGGACACCTGGCACTTTGACTGAGATCCTTCGGAGACTCCAGGCTTAAGTAACTCTTAAACGGCCAGGTTGAGGTGTCCACCTGTATCTAGCTAGCATCTCAGGCATGACCAAAAACAGAATCCAGGAGACTGTCTATGCAGATACATGCATGCTTGATGATAAATAGCTGGGAATGCTCTTAGCTCTGTTAGTGGGATGTTCCCTAGACCAGATGGGTGGGAGGTCACCTGCTTTTGATGGGGTTACACTCCCCCCCCCCAAAAGGAGCAGGTTCGTAGCTTGGGGGTACTCCTGGATCCTTTGCTGTCACTCGAGGCTCAGGTGGCCTCAGTGGCCCAGAGTGCCTTCCATCAGATTCAGCTGGTGGCCCAGCTGCGCCCCTATCTGAACAGGGATAGACTAACTACAGTGGTACCTCGGGTTACATACGCTTCAGGTTACACACTCCGCTAACCCAGAAATAGTGCTTCAGGTTAAGAACTTTGCTTAAGGTAAGAACAGAAATCGGGCTCTGGCGGCGCGGCAGCAGCAGGAGGCCCCATTAGCTAAAGTGGTGCTTCAGGTTAAGAACAGTTTCAGGTTAAGAACAGACCTCCGGAACAAATTAAATACTTAACCTGAGGTACCACTGTACTGTTGTCTATGCTCTGGTAACCTCAAGGTTAGATTACTGCAATGCATTATATGTAGGGCTGCCTCTGAAGACAGTTCGGAAACTTCAGCTAGTACAAAATTCAGCGGCCAGGTTGCTTACCGGAGAAAGATGGTTTGAGCATATGAGATCCTGGTCCGACTGCACTGGCTACTGATTAGTTTCTGGGCCCAATTCAAAGTGCTGGTTTTGACCTATCAAGCCTTAAACGGCTCAGGACTGCAGTACCTCAAGGACTGCCTCTTTCCCTATGAACCTACCAGACCTTGAGATCATCATCTGAGGTCCTCCTTCGTGTGCCTCCTCCTCGAGACGTCTGGAGGGTGGCAGCACGAGAACAGGGCCTTCTCTGCAGTGGCTCCCCGTCTGTGGAATGCTCTCACCAGGGAAGTTCGCCTGGCGCCTTCAATATACAGTGGTGCCTTGGGTTAAGAACTTAATTCGTTCTGGAGGTCCATTCTTAACCTGAAACTGTTCTTAACCTGAAGCACCACATTAGCTAATGGGGCCTCCTACCACCGCCACGTGATTTCTGTTCTCATCCTGAAGCAAAGTTCTTAACCTGAGGTACTATTCCTGGGTTAGCAGAGTCTGTAACCTTCAGCGTCTGTAACCTGAGGTACCACTGTACACCTTTAGGTGCCAGGCAAAAATGTTCCTTTTTAACCAGGCCTTTGGTTGACCTGATTGACATCCTATGCCCATTTAAAATGTGGCTCTTTTGGTGTGTGTGTGTGTTTTTGGGTTATTGTTTTTATTCTGATTACAGTGGTACCTCAGGATGCGAACGGGATCCAATCCGGAGCCCCGTTCGCATCCTGAAGCAAACGCAACCTGCGTATGCACATGCGCAGGTCATGTTTTGCCACTTCCTCGCATGACGTCATTTTGACCATCTGCGCATGCACGCGTTGTGAAACCTGGAAGTGATGCGCTCCGTTACTTCCGAGTCACCGCAGAGCGCAACCCAAAAATACTTAACTTGAAGCACATTTATCCTAAGGTATGACTGTATATATTGTGATCTTTTCTGTGAACTGCCCTGAGACCTCCGGGTATAGGGCGGTATATTAAATAAATAAATTTAAAAACCAAAACAACACTAGGCTAGGGGTGTGTGGATTGGCCCTGCCAGCCTCCACTTGCGGGTTGACACTGGTCTCATTACACCTGAACACGCAGGCAGGCAAAAGTGCTGCCAGCAGCTGCAAGCCGCAAAATGGGGTGTTCCAGGGGTGGGGAGAGGGGGCCTCAGGTCCCATTGGCACAGCAATCTGCCTTCGCTCACCCCCACTTTCTGCTTTGGATTTCATACCAATGAATGGTTGGCAAGGATTCATTGAAGGGGGGGAGAATGCACCTCTTGGAAGAGACTTTTGCATGGGGGGCAGAATGTGCCATTCGCCAGTGACACTGGGTAGCCCATCCCTCACAATACGAGATCCCACAGGACGGCATAATGTGCCACTCTACATACCAAATAATAATAATAAATAATAAATTTTTATTTATACCCTGCCCTTCCCGGTTTAAAAACCGGGCTCAGGGCGGCTAACGGCAATATAAAACATTGACTAAAATGCGACTTAAAAACAGCATAAAATACAACATAAAATGCAGCGTCAATATCAATAAAATTCTAAAATTCAGGGTTCATTTGGGGGGGACCCAGTCAGTAGACATCAAATGATCACCAGGGCTAACTGGCCAAGTTGGTCCTACTAGGGCCAGCAAGGAGACCAGGGAAGAATTTAAATGTGGGGTCCCAGAAAGGGTTTCTTCATAGAAGAGGAAAGGGAAAGGGTAATAGAGGATCAGACTAATTCAAATTGAAGTCCAGGCGGAATAGCTCTGTCTTACAGGCCCTGCGAAAGGAGATCAAGTCCTGCAGGGCTCTAGTCTCGTGGGACAGAGCATTCCACCAGGTCGGAGCCATCACTGAAAAAGCCCTGGCCCTGGTGGAGGATAGTCTGGCTTCCTTAGGGCCCAGGACCTTTAAGCTATTATTATTCATGGACCTTAGGGTCCTCTGCGGGACATACCAGAAGAGGCAGTCCCGTAAGTACAAGGGTCCTAGGCCACATAATCAGTCCTGGTTATCATCAATGGGCACAATCCAGGCATATCCACTGAGCCTCTTAGGCTTGCCGATCAGAAGGTCGGTGGTTCAAATCCCCATGACGGGGTGAGCTCCCGTTGCTCTGTCTCAGCGCCTGCCAACCTAGCAGTTAGAAAGCACGCCAGTGCAAGTAGGTAAATAGTTACCACTGCAGCGGGAAGGTGAACAGCGTTTCCATACACTTTGGCTTCCATTACAGTGTTTCATTGCGCCAGAAGCGGTTTAGTCCTGTTGGCCACATGATCTGGAAAGCTGTCTGTGGCCAACCCCAGCTCCCTTGGCCGGAAAGCGAGATGAACGCTGCAACCCCATAGTTGCCTTTGACTGGACCTAACTGTCCAGGGGTCCTTTACCTTTAACTTTTACAGCTTAAGATACAGCTGTTTGGGAAAGGTATCATATTTATTTGCATATGTTTTTGCTGCTGCTTCATCAAAAAGCAGATATTTATGGCAGATTTGGTTTTGCCAGCCCCCTTTTGATCTCTAGGCAAAACCGCAAGATAAAGTGAAGGGGCCGTGGTCTCTGAGACAAAGATGTACCAAAATGCAGTGACGCTCCCCATCTCAGCAAGGCAGCAACATCTTTTTCACGTATCACCCAGTCAGCATTTTATAGTGCAGGCATGTGACTCCCAACAGCTGGAGCATCTCTCAGAGGCAGAGTCTCCTATACCGCAAAGCCCCATGTATCTCTCTCAAAAGACAAATGCACACACACACACACAACTTCTCCCGTCTCCCTCCCCCAAGATCTTGTGAACAGAAAAGCCACTGATAGAGATCTCTGCTAGCCCATTAATAATGTGTGGCTGCTTTTGCATCTGGACCGTTTTCAAATTGTTCCTTGTATATTAATCATGTATGTTTTCTATTATAAATCCTGCATGTAGCCACAATCTAGGACACCCATACTCCCCAATGGAAATCTTAATGACTCCGCAATGCTAACAGAGCACGCTGCGTCCTTTAGGGAAGCTTCCATCTGAGTCCATCCTGCAGTGAGGTCTTCTGGAGGTAATAAAACACGGAGGAGATGCTATCTGGTAGGTCTGGACTGTTTTGTTCCCCTGAAAGTCAAGCAGGCAGCTGATTTAAAGTTTCCAGCTAGGTCATACAAAAGTCAGGAGCAGCTGCATCCAGCCGGGTTCAGAGTTTGAATATTTATGGTGTCAATCTGAAATCCAGATAACTACAAATAACCTAAAGCCATTAACTCCCCGGCCACAAGAGAAAGCTCTCTGGCTGTTAATGTAGAGGCTGCTTGGAGTTATAAACGGGGGGAAAGAAAAAAGAAAAAGACCCTTCTGCAGAGGTTGTTATATGCTAAAAAAGCAGCCGTCGGTTCCCGCCACAGCAGACTCCCTTCCAGGAAAAGCTATTATGAGTGTCATGTGATCAACGGCAACATTTGGGAGCACCGAGATACTCAAGCGTTCAGGTCAAACCGAGACCACCAAGAGCAAAGCTTGATAAATCAGTCATCAACAGACTGCATTGCAGAAGTAATAATTCTGCCCACTTAAGTCAAATGGCTCGTGGCGCAAGAGCAGGGCTCTCATTTCCCCCGGGCCATTTTGATGGAGAAAAGGGCTGCCACTGACAGGTTAACTAAGGGTGCATTCGGACACGAGGAAGACTGCACTCGCTTTCCTCATTATAATGCCAGGGCTTCTGTCCTGTTTTCCAGTGGTCTTTTCACACTGTGGTGCCTGCTGCGTTGTAGAACTGTGGCTTTTTGAGCATGCTCCATTATGTTTAATTCACACTTGGTGAACATGATTCAGATGCCCAGAGCCAGTGTGGTGTAGTGGTTAAGAGCGGTAGACTCGTAATCTGGTGAACCGGGTTCGCTTTCCCACTCCTCCACATGCAGCTGCTGGGTGACCTTGGGCTAGTCATACTTCTCTCAGCTCCACTCACCTCACAGAGTGTTTGTTGTGGGGGAGGAAGGGAAAAGGAGATTGTTAGCCGCTTTGAGACTCCTTCGGGTAGTGATAAAGCAGGATATCAAATCCAAACTCTAGACACTAGATGGTGACGATGAGCTATGGCAAATTCCATATATTTTTCAAAACGTTTTTTTAAAAAGCATTTTTCAAAGCGTTTTTTTATATGCGTGTAGATTCCACCGAGGTATAGCAGAGGGAAGGCGGTCCTTCACAGAGCAGCGAAGGAAGATGCTCTATGAAGCACCCTACCTCCTTAAACCTTGTTTAACAGACAGATTGTCTTGTTGTCACCAGCACAGGTGTAACTCAGAGGTATCACTAACATGATGAACCTCCTATTTAGGGGAGCTCTTGCCCCCAAGTTCCTCCCTAAAAATAATTTCCCAATGTGACTAGAAGACAGAAGTTCCAGCCTTTGGAGTCACCCACAACCCCCCACTAGTCTTTCCCAATGGAAGTGGGGGTCAGGCGGGCAGTGAGCTGGGCACTGCTGTCAGGATGTGGGCTCTGAGTAGCTTCTGCCAGGAGCATTCAAGACAAACACACTCAAGACTTGGAAGGGAGATGGGGTGGCACAGAGAAAGATTCATAGGAAAAATAAGCTTGATTCAGAAGACGAAGGTTCACTTTTGAGCTCATTTCTTCGTCAAGGAGCAACACGGATGCAGTAGGAAAGGAAGAGTGATCAGGCCAGGGGTGTTCAAGGGAAGCGGCAGAAAAACCTACCTTTGGACCCACTGGGCAAGGGATTCGGTGCATAATATTCAGCTTTCAGACTGGGAAAGGTTATGGAAAACAGACTTGAATTTCTTGGCATGTTGCAAGCTGAAAGAAAATTATATGAAAATGATGTACCGGTAGTATTTGCTAAAAGGTATAAAAGGTATAAAACCCTAAAAGGTATAAAACAAGCACAAATACCCTCTGGAAATGTAAAGAAAAAGCAGGCACCTTTTCTCATATGTGGTGGACGTGCAAAGTAATAAAAGCATTCTGGGAAATGATATATAATGAATTGGGGAAAATTTTAACTTTTAAATTTAAAAATAACTTTTGAATTGGGGAAAAAATGGAGGGAAATGTAACTTTTAAAATAACTTTTGTTAAAAAACAAACAACCCAGAAGCTTTCTTACTAGGAATTGTAGGTACTGATATCCCAAAGGAGCAGAAAAGACTTTTCATGTATTTGATGACAGAAGCACAGATGCTACTAGCCTAGAGATGGGAAGAAGAAAGAGTCCCTAGCAGACAGGAATGGCAAACTGAGCTGATGGACTATGCCGAAATGGCAAAACTGACCGGAAAGCTCAGGAAACAAGAGGACAAAAGCTTTAAGAAAGGATGAAAACAAATTATAATTTATTTAGGAGACCACTGTAAGCAGATGGAAATATTAGCAGGATTGCAGTAACACTTGTAATGTAACAAACACTATGGACAATATGGACAGATACAAAATGTAGATTATGACATACTATGCAGTTGAAAAATGTTGACAATAGAACCCATGGAGGGGATGTTGCAAAGTCTCGAGATTCAGAGAAATTTCTATATATGGATATGTATTTGTTGTTGTTGTTGCTTAGTTGTTTAGTCGTGTCTGACTCTTCATGAACCCATGGACCAGAGCACGCCAGGCACTCCTGTCTTCCACTGCCTCCCGCAGTTTGGTCAAACTCATGTTTGCAGCTTCGAGAACACTGTCCAACCATCTCGTCCTCTGTTGGCCCCTTCTCCTTGTGCCCTCCATCTTTCCCAACATCAGGGTCTTTTCCAGGGAGTCTTTTCTTCTCATGAGGTGGCCAAAGTATTGGAGCCTCAGCTTCACGATCTGTCCTTCCAGTGAGCACTCAGAGCTGATTTCCTTAAGAATGGATAGGTTTGATCTTCTTGCAGTCCATGGGACTCTCAAGAGTCTCCTCCAGCACCATAATTCAAAAGCATCAATTCTTCGGCGATCAGCCTTCTTTATGGTCCAGCTCTCACTTCTATACATCACTACTGGGAAAACCATAGCTTTAACAATACGGGCCTTTGTTGGCAAGGTGATGTCTCTGCTTTTTTGGTATTGTTACAACTTTATATTTGTAAAATCAAATAAAAACGATTTAAAAACAAAAAGAAACAACACCTACCTCTAGACCTGACCACTTTGTTTGGGAGTCACTGTCTATATCTCCACGGCCATGGGGCCAAGAAACATGTAGCTTGCAAGAATAAAAGCAGAGATTTCCAGGAGCCAAAATCCAGCTTTGGACAGAAGATTGCATGTGGATTTGAAGCAGAGGCGCCGCTCTGCGCTGAGGCATTCCGCGGCGAGTGTGTGCCATGCGCTTACCGGTTTACATTAATCATTGATCAGTGTCTGCCATCTTAGAAATCCCTCAAGCTAGCAGGGAGAGATGGTCACTTCACCTTCAGTCTCGCAGTGCTGCCGTCATTTACGGAGCAGGTACTGACAAACCCATGAACCGTGTGTCATGTCATCCATCATCAGAAATGAAGCCAACAAGGCGTGAAGAGACAGGAGTAGGAGGCAACTCCGACTGTCAGTTACTTTGCTATATGGGAAATGCCTACAGCTGGGACACGGCACAAACTGCGGCCGGTGGAAGCTTGTGGGTGCGAGATCCCAGAGCGCAATCGCTAGTTATTTCACTGGGACTCATGGGGGAGACACATAGGATGGCCATGGATGCGCAGCACCGGAAAAGAATTGCATAAAAAGTTCCAGAACATTATTTAAGGTAAATGACCCCTTGGAGGGATGCGGGTGGCACTGTGGGTTAAACCACAGAGTCTAGGACTTGCTGATCAGAAGGTTGGCGGTTCGAATCCCCACGACGGAGTGAGCTCCTGTTGCTAGGTCCCAGCTCCTGCCAACCTAGCAGTTCGAAAGCACATCAAAGTGCAATTAGATGAATACCGTATTTTTTGCTCTATAAGACTCACTTTTTCCCTCCTAAAAAGTAAGGGGAAATGTGTGTGCGTCTTATGGAGCAAATGCATGCTGTGCAACTATCACAGAAGCCAGAACAGCAAGAGGGATTGCTGCTTTCACTGTGCAGCAATCCCTCTTGCTGTTCTGGCTTCGGAGATTCAGAATTCCCCCCCCCCTTGTTTTCCCCCTCCAAAAACTAGGTGCGTCTTGTGGTCTGGTGCGTCTTATAGAGCGAAAAATACGGTAGGTACTCCAGCGGGAAGGTAAACGGCATTTATGTGTACTGCTCTGGTTCGTCAGAAGCGACTTAGTCATGCTGGCCACATCACCCGGAAGCTGTTCCGGCTCCCTCGGCCAGTAAAGCAATATGAGCACCGTAACCCCAGAGTCGGTCACAACTGGACCTAATGGTCAGGGGTCCCTTTACCTTTACTAAGGGACACCTGGATGGTTAAGTCCAGTCAAATGCAACTATGGGGTTGTGGCACTCATCTCGCTTTCAGGCCCAGGGAAGAAGGAGGAGGAGGGTTTGGATTTGATATCCCGCTTTATCACTACCCGAAGGAGTCTCAAAGCAGCTAACAATCTCCTTTCCCTTCCTCCCCCACAACTCTGTGAGGTGAGTGAGGCTGAGAGACTTCAGAGAAGTGTGACTGGCCCAAGGTCACCCAGCAGCCGCATGTGGAGGAGCAGGGAAGCGAACCTGGTTCACCAGATTACGAGTCTACCACTCTTAACCAGTGTACCACACTGGCGTTTGTCCACAGACAGCTTTCCGGGTCATGTGGCCAGCAGGACTAAACCACTTCTGGCGCAACAGAACACTGTAATGGAAGCCAGAGCACACTGAAACACCATTTACCTTCCCGCTGCAATGGTACCTATTTATCTACTTGCACTGGTGTGCTTTTGAACTTCTAGGTTGGCAGGAGCTGGGAACAAGCAACGGGAGCTCACCCCACTGCGGGGAGTCGAACCACCGACCTTTTGATTGGCAAGCCCAAGAGGCTCAGTGGTTTAGACCACAGCGCCACCCATCACAGTGTTCCAGGTCAAAAAGGGTTTTTTTTATTGATCCCAGAGACCCATCTTCCCCATCTGGAAGGGGCCATGGAAGATGAGCTGCAAGGAAGCCCAATTTGTGACATTCTACAACAGAAAGATTAGGAGACATTAGCACTAAGGTGCTGAAGAACTTTCCCGAGGATTCTTTTTTCCTAAAAATGAATAAAAATAAATCACAAATTGCTGCATAAATGTGAAGAACTGAATTGAAGATTTTTATTTTATTTTTTAATGAGAAACAGAGAGAACTAAAATTGTAAAGATCCATCCCTGGAATACACTGTTTTTGATCAATTTCCTCAGTAAAGTGTTATCAGAAAGGTTGTCCCCCCCCCCTCTCTGGACTCCTGTTTTGTTTCAGTGGCTTTGTAAACAAATCCCAGTGATGTTGACGGAATCAGAGAGTCAAGACAAGCTGACCTCTGAAAAGCTGCCTTCTCTGGGCCAGCTTGAGGCCTAGGGTGGATCTTACAATTTGGATGGGGGGGACACTATAAATAAGTCAGAAATCAAATTGTTATAACAATGGGGGTGGGGGAACGCTACATAAAAATCACATGGATTTTTTAAATTAATTTTTTTTTGCTCTCTAGCACCATCTGGTGTCACATGTTTATAAGGCATTAAAAACATTGTTTTTTGACTAATGTAGATGAGTCCCTAGTCCAAGGGAGGCCAGTCTGAAGGGAATTAGAGATTTGGACACATAGTGTTTCAGGAAGGAAATTGTAGTGAAAAGCTTCTATAATCTGATCAATCCTTTTGGCTTTTATAAAAACTATCAGGTGAGTATGAAATAAAAATTTGCACCCCCTGGCTGTATTTTCACTCAGAAGCCCTGGCTATGAGCTGAGGAGGTTGTTGTTTTTTGGCTGAAACCGACTTTTGATTCATCTAGTTCAAAAGGTGATCAGCACCTGTACTGGCTGTTTTTATCTTTCCCTAAAATAATGTTTTCAGCAAAACCCACATTTGTCAGAAACTGGCTGCTCAGCATGATTTTCTACATTTCAACATAAAATAGTCCTCACAGCTGTGGAATAATTCAAGTGCAGCCACAGAGCTATGGTGGATTTTTGAATGAAAAGTGAGGTGGTTGTTCTTCAAATACTGACAAACATTCATCTATTATAATAAAAGTAACCAACATTTTTCTCAGTGTGTCCAAACCAGTAAGGTCTACAGCAGGCACAGGCAAACTCTGGCCCTCCAGATGTTTGGGACTACAATTCCCATCATCCCTAGCTAACAGGACCAGTGGTCAGGGATGATGGGAATTGTAGTCCTAAACATCTGGAGGGGCGGAGTTTGCCTATGCCTGGTCTATAGTGCACTCAGTTGCACCAACCAAAGACCCACAGATGAAAGCTATTGATTCTTATAAAACACACTTATTTGTTTCAACCAGCAGAAATCAGTTTATCAAACAACTTGGCCAGAATGGAGCTTCTAGCAGGGAGAGCCAACTTGCTTCTATCTACGGAGATGAAAAAAGTTATATTATTCCACAGTCATTTGTGAATTTTCTTTCCTCAGCAGGACATAGTAAGAGAGAGGCAGTTCTTTGTCCTCTTTCAAGCACTGTTTTATGTTTCCATCAGCAGTAAATGGTGGCATCACAGACTTTGTAAAAATGGCTGCCAAATCAGAGACACCCAGAACAATAAAATAATAGAGTTGGGAGACTCCCTGGTCCTGAATAGGTTAACTGTGCCCCTGAAGGACCAGGAGCACAGCCTGGGAACCATCTTGGACCATGAAGGTTGGTCCATGAAGGTTCAGGTTAACTCTGTGTCTATCAGCTTCCTGTGGTATGCAGGCTAAGATCCTACCTGCCCACAGACCGTCTTGCCAGAATGGTTCATGCCCTGGTACATGCCAGTACGCAGATGATACCCAGTTGTACCTCTCTTTTAATTCAGAACCAGTGAAGGCGGTGAAGGTCCTGTGTGAGTGTCTGGAGGCAGTTGGAGGATGGATGGCAGCTAACAGATTGAGGCAAGACAGAAGTACTGTTCTTGGGGGACAGGAGGCGGGCAGGTGTGGGGGACTCCCTGGTCCTCAATGGGGCAAC
This sequence comes from Podarcis filfolensis, assembly GCF_964270895.1. Lineage (NCBI taxonomy): Eukaryota > Metazoa > Chordata > Lepidosauria > Squamata > Lacertidae > Podarcis > Podarcis filfolensis. The sequence continues at coordinate 8,949,633 of NC_139609.1, forward strand.
TGTGCCCCTGAAGGACCAGGTGCGCGGCCTGGGAGTCATTTTGGACTCACAGCTGTCCATGGAGGCACAGGTCAATTCTGTGTCCAGGGCAGCTGTTTACCAGCTCCACCTGGTACGCAGGCTGAGACCCTACCTGCCTGCAGACTGTCTCGCCAGAGTGGTGCATGCTCTGGTTATCTCCCGCTTGGACTACTGCAATGCACTCTACGTGGGGCTAACTTTGAAGGCGACCCAGAAACTACAACAAATCTAGAATGCAGCAGCTAGACTGGTGACTGGGAGTGGCCGCTGGGACTATATAACACCGGTCCTAAAGGATCTTCATTGGCTCCCAGTACGTTTCCGAGCACAATTCAAAGTGTTGGTGCTGACCTTTAAAGCCCTAAACGGCCTCGGTCCAGTATACCTAAAGGAGCGTCTCCACCCCCATCATTCTGCCAGGACACTGAGGTCCAGCGCCGAGGGCCTTCTGGCAGTTCCCGCACTGTGAAAACTGAGGCTACAGGGAACCAGGCAGAGAACCTTCTCGGTAGTAAATAATAATAATAATAATAATAATAATAATAATAATAATAATTATTATTATTATTATTATTATTATTATTGGAAGGGACTGTGAGGGTCATCTACTCAACCCCCCTGCAATGAATGAATCTTAATCTCAGGGTTGTGGGGTTTGAACCCACATCCCTGAGATTAAGTGTCTCATGCTCTACCGACAAAGCTAAGTTAGGTTATCCCCCACTTTTTCTGTTTAAAACAACAACATTACTCAATGTGACCTAAAGTGTCAGAGGTTAAAAACAACCCATCAACAAGCATGCTAAAAACGAAGTAATTAAAGGAATGGAGTGGATGCAATTAAAAAGAACAGGGACAGCTTTTTTAAAAAATCACTAAAATTCCAGGGAGCATGTAAGCAGTTAGCAATAGGGCAGATATCTCTCGGAATAAAAATATATTCACAAGGGGACAGAATAACACTGGGGAATGGGGAAGGCCAGTCTACCTTTGCAGAGAGTTCCATAGCCTGGATGTGGGAAGGACAGTCTCCTAGCATATAGCAATGAGTGAGCAGGCTGCTTAGTGGTTTGGGTAATGCAACCAGTTCTTTGAATTAGCCATGGAAGCCTTGAGAAAAATGCTTGATAACGTGCTTATGTTCCATGCTGCCTCCATTGCCTCTTCATTATGTCATCCAGCAGAGCTTTTTCAGGTTGTACGGGGCCTTTTACAGGCCGGCCCAAAGGAGGTGGTAGAACCAACGGTAGCTCGCTGTGACTTGTTTGCAAAGCATTTTGAGAATAAAATCGCTTGCATCCACTGAGATTTTGACTCCGCTGTTGTAGCTGATGAATCTCATGGGGTGTCCAGAACACTGTCTAGTCATGCTGTGTTGGATGAGTTTCAGATAGAAAAGCCTGAGGATGTGGACAGGGTGCTCGGATCAGTCAAGGCAACCACTTGTGCTCTAGACTATGGGTAGGCAAACTAAGACCCGAGGGCCGGATCCTGCCCAATTGCCGTCTAAATCCAGCCCACGGATGGTCCGGGAATCAGCGTGTTTTTACATGAGTAGAATGTGTCCTTTTCTTTAAAATGCGTTTCTGGGTTATTTGTGGGGCACAGGAATTTGTTCATTATTATTTTTTCAAAATATAGTCCGCCCCCCCCCCAAGGTCTGAGGGACAGTGGACTGGCCCCTTGCTGAAAAAGTTTGCTGACCCCTGCTCTAGACCCTTTGTGGGGCATAGGAATTTGTTCATTTCCCCTAAAAAAATATAGTCCAGCCCCCCACAAGTTCTGAGGGACTGCTGAAAAAGTTTGCTGACCCCTGGGCTACGCTGTACACAAGCCAGGAGGAAAAATCTGAATGGTTCCCCCACTAGGTACCATCATATCCATGGGTAGGCAAACTAAGGCCTGGGGGCCAAATCCTGCCCAATCGCCTCTAAATCTGGCCCGCAGACGGTATGGGAATCAGCATGTTTTTACATGAGTAGAATGTGTGCTTTTATTTAAAATGCATCTCTGGGTTATTTGTGGGGCACAGGAATTTGTTCATTATTATTTTTTCAAAATATAGTCCGCCCCCCCCCCACAAGGTCTGAGGGACAGTGGACTGGCCCCTTGCTGAAAAAGTTTGCTGACCCCTGCTCTAGACCCTTGCCCCTCTTGACTGATAAAAACCAGCAGGGAGGGAATTCCTGGCTGGACCAGGGACTTGATCAATGCCCCTTTACGAGAGGGGGTGGTCCTTTCCTGCTTGAAGGAGGCAGTGCTAAAACCACTCCTTAAGAAACCTTCCCTGGATTACAAAAATCTAACTCACCACTGGCCAGCTGCTAATCTTCCTTTCCTGGGCAAGGTTCCAGAGCGGGTGGTCGCAGACCAGATCCAGGCAATCTCTTCTAGGAAACTGATGTTCCAGATCTATTTCAGTTGGGATTTAGGCCTGGTTTGGGCACAGAAATTGCTTTGGTCACCCTGTATGATGACCCCTGTCAGGAGAGAGGGGAAATGAGTCCCTGCTAATTCTCCTCAACCTCTCAGTGGCTTTCAGTACCATCAACCATGGTATCCTTTTCGGAATGGCTGTCTGAGTAAGGGGTTGGTGGCTTTGCAGTATTTCCGGTCCTACTTGGATGGTCATTCCCAGGTGTTGCTTGTTAAATTTGCTGTCTAGTGTCTGGTCTTTGACTGCAATAAAGATTGGTTGATTGGTTGGAGTGTTTTTCAGCCCCTTGATGCCTTCAGTGTGGGGTTCTGCAGTGTTTGATTCTATCCCCTATGCTGTTTAACATCTACATGAAACCACTGAGTTGGGTTACGCAGAGGTTTAGAGTACAATGTCAGCAATATGCTGATGACACACAGCTCTACTTCTCCTTTACATCTGCAAGTGAGCAGGTGAATGTGCTGGGCCGTTGTCTTGCCTTAGGGACACGGGTGGCGCTGTGGTCTAAACCACTGAGCCTCTTGGGCTTGCCAATCAGAAGGTCAGCGGTTTGAGTCCCCATGATCGGGTGAGCTCCCGTTGTTCTGTCCCAGCTCCTGCCAACCTAGCAGTTCGAAAGCATGCCAGTGCAAGTAGATAAATAGGTACCACTGTGGCAGGAAGGTAAACAGTGTTTTGGGCGCTCTGGCTTCCATCACAGTGTTCTGCTGCGCCATAAGCAGTTTAGTCCTCCTGGCCACATGACCCAGAAAGCTGTCTGTGGACAAACGCTGGCTCCCTCGGCCTGAGAGCGAGATGAGTGCTGCAACCCCAAAGCATCTTTGACTGGACTTAACTGTCCAGGGGTCCTTTACCTTTACCTTTACCTTCTGTCTGAGCCAGAGTGACACCTCTAATGATGAGCCCACCGACATGAAATCCAAAGACCTTCTGCGGTCTCCTGACTGCTAGACATCACCAGAGAAGCCACCGCAGGTCCCCCTCTGCTCATGTGCTGTGAGGTCCTACCCTGACCGACCTTCTGCTATTGATCTCCTGCTGTGCCGTGTCTGTGTGTGCTCAGAGGTAGATGTACCACTATTAACTCAGTGTGCAACGTACTAATAAATGGGCCGTTTTTAAGAACTCCGCAGATATGTATGCAGGGCCACAGTGGGTTCCCTCTCAAAAGGGATACAATTAGTAAAACAAAACAAAAAACCAGCTTTTTTCCTTCTCTTGGTTAAAATGCCCTTTCACCGTGACTCATAAGCTGCTCTGAACGACACTGTTATCTATTTCAGCAGAACATTTCTGAAAGTAAAGAAAAGCCTTGTCTTGGGCTTGATTTCCTTCATCCGTTCCCCTCGTTCCCATCATGCAGCTGAATTGGGTGCCCACCAACCCACCCCTCTCAGCGCAGTACAAAGTAAACTCAAAGAATGCACCTACAGCTGCAACTTACCCTGTGTTTTGGGCAGGGAAGGCGGGTGTTGGCAGCTTCCATTTTAGGAAGTAACTAGCAAATCTTCCGTGCTGTTCTAATCATGCAGGCTCCATGATAATAATAGCTGGCTGTTTAATAAAGACATAATAATAGGATGGATGGAGCTGGTGCAGCTGGGGAAACAATGGGATGTTCTGCAGTGACTGCATAATAGACCTGTGGCAAACATGGACTTCCAAGGCTGGATGTTCAGCTAAGCAGAAAACATGTCACTCCTTTTCAACTTATATAGCCCCTTTCTCTTCATTTTTCTTTTCTTTTGGCATAGTATTTTGATTCGTCTAGCCACTCTGCTTTAAGCGATGCATTTTAATTAGGTTCCTTTGCAGCCAGGCCCACAATCAGCCTATTACTGTTGAGAATGTTTTGGTTGGAGCAGCTGAGTGCATGGCCTTTCTATATATAAAAAAGGTAAAAAGGTAAAGGACCCCTGGGCGGTTAAGTCCAGTCAAAAGCGACTATGGGGTTGCAGTGCTCATCTTGCTTTTCAGGCTGAAGGAGCAGGTGTTTGTCTACAGACACCTTTCCGGGTCATGTGGCCAGCAGGACTAAATCGCTTCTGGCACATCAGAGCACCGTGACAGAAACCAGAGCGTGTGGAAATACTATTTACCTTCCCACCACAGTGGTACCTATTTATCTACTTGCACTGATATGCTTTCGAACTGCCAGGTTGGCAGGAACTGGGGCAGAGCAACAGGAGCTCACCCCATTGCGGGGATTCAAACTGCAAACCTTATGATTGGCAAGCCCAAGAGGCTCATTGGTTTAGACCACAGCGCCACCCACGTCCCTTTCTATATATTAGGCAGCAGCAACCTCAGTTCTGCTACAGAGGGTATGCTTGGCACAGCTCCCTGATGACAGTGTGCAGGAAGTGTGCTGATATCCAAATTCATGTTTGCATACCACCCAACAGTCCCCCTTTGAGCAGGACATCCCTGATTCACAGAAACCACCCCGCATGTCCTGGTTCCCGCCTCCCCCAGGGCAGCTATGACAGCCTTTGCCATTGTCTCCACTGCTCTGGACACCTGGAAGTCAGTGCAGCACATCCGAAAGCACAATTCCAGCAGCCGGCACACCATTTGTGATGTAGGATGTGAAACACAGAGCAGTCAAGTACAACATCCCTAGAGTGGACATAAAAAGGGGGATGTCTGGACCAGCCAGTCAGAACTTCCTATTTACTCCTAGGCTGGGACAGACTTCCTCTGCATGTGACTAGAGGTGGGTGTGGCCTCACCTGTACAGGTAACAAAAGCATAGGAATGGCCGCCATCTCTCTCTCTGACGCCATTCGTCGAAGAAGCAACATCTGCTTAGCCTAAGATGCTCACTTGGCTTCCAGTCAAGAGAGGACAAAGGGACTATCTCTTTGTGGGATAGAGAATGTTACTCTGCTAAATTGTAGAACTTGTTAACACAAGTTGGAAAGGATATAATCAAACAATATATCCTCTCCTGCATCCCTGAACATTCCCATATGGGATGGCCATGGCAAGCCCAAGGAGGACACGAGGGGGCTGAGGCCCAGCTGCTGTGGTGGCAGTGGAAGAGGAGGAAGAGAGAAAGGTGGTGGTGGTAAGGCTGCATCAGTGGGGCAAGGTGGCATTGATGTGAAGTTTGGACAGGTGGGGGCATCACACCGGAGTAATTGTAGCCAGTCTCTTATGCACGAGGCATCCAAGACTTCCTTCCTGGTTTGGGGAAGCACGGCGAGTCAGTGTGCTATCCAGACAGGCGTAAAGGCTAAACTTTTCATTTTAGAAATTCATATACATACGAAAAAGCAAGCAAGAAATAGCAGTGGCAGCAGCACCACACCCCCCCATTCTGCATTTCACATATTCTGAGCTAGGGAGGCAGGGGCAGAGGAAGGGGAGTGCGGTAGGGGTGGTTTGCCCCGGTTGTCATCACTGAGGGGGGTGACATTCGGCAGGCTGCCCGCCTGCGACTCCCAAGCCTACCCCAAGCCTTTGGGGGAAGGGACGGAGCTGCGCTGTCTTGCTGGTGGCCTTCCCCCCTTCCCCCTTTCTTTTGACAGCTCGGGGGAGGCTGTGGAGTCACGGGCGGGCGGTGCACTGTTGCCCTCCGCTCCCAGGCTGCTTCCTGGGGAGGGGGGAGCCTCCCCCGAGGTGTCAAAAGGAAGAGGGAAGGGAGAAAGGCTGGCAAAGCGGCACAGCTCCCTCTCCCAGCCCCCGCCCAGGAAGCAGCCCATCATGGGCGACTTGCTCCACCCCCCCCCCCGGGCAGCTCACCCACTGGGATGCTCACCCCCTGCCCCCGCCCCCAGGTGTACAGTATGTGCGCCGGTCCGGGTGCCGGAGCAGCTAGCTCCGCCTCTGTAGGGAGGGGGTTGTTGGAAGCATATTTTACACCTCTTTTCTGGAAATACTATGGTATTGCAGAGGGATCAGATCCACCTACCTTGCTCTACCCAGCAGGGAAATTGTCAATACAGATTTGACAACTCTATATGCATCTGCCACTTCACTTCCCAAACCAATTCACGAAATGCGTAAGTTAAAAACAAACAGATATTTATTATAGGAAGAGACCTACGCTGTGCTATCTCTTTTCTCTCTCTAGCAAGATCAGAAAATAGAAAACCAAGTAGAAAAGGCTCCCTATTGCTTCTCTGGTTACCTAAGCACTATGAGGAGATGTGGCTTTCAAGGAAACCACTCTGAGCATGCTCAGAACTAATGAGCCCTTCAACAGGCTACCTACCACTTGGCTATTATTCAAGCAGTCCTCCCTAATCGGATCGGAGGCAGCTGGATGGCCCTCCTAACAACAGAGAGAGTGGGAATCTGCCCGGCAGGCAGTCCTCCTAATATTCAAATGGCAACCATATGTATGGCTTTTCGGCCCAGAGTGGTGCAAACAGCTGACTGGCCAGTACACGAGACTGACAGAAAGAGTGTTTGTGGCATCAAGAGTTGTGGAATTCTTATTGAGAAGGCTGTACCCCAATAGCCCTAATGGAAGAGCTATTGTACGTTTTCTGCCTTGGACACAAAAGAATGTAACGGGCTGGTCCACACGATTACTCTTTGTTTAGATGCATAAAGTCACAGGTTTAAATTCCTGTCCTGTGCCATCACTCGGTATAAATTCACTCAAGGCAGCTACAATAATAAGAAAAATGCAACCATGAAAACACAACGGATTGTGTCCACAGGAACCTCAAGTCCAAGATTCTGGGGGGATGTAAACAGGCCATATTTGGAGAATTGCATCCAGCCTCTCCCTTCCCCTTGGTTCCTGCACCCACAAAATTCCAGACAGGCCTTGCACTTTGGCTGACATTCAAAACTATCACCTCTTTGTGCAAATTAACTTCAAGGGCTCTGTCATCCCTCATATTTAAAATGCTATTACGGGGAATCAGCACAGCTTGGCAAAGGCAGCTTAAGGGGCTCGCTGTGACTGAATTCATGGACAGTGCACCTTGCTGTATGCCCACAAGGTCCTCAATGTTTCAATAATGGACACACCATGCTGAGGCCACCGCCAATCTATCCTAGCCAGGTGGGAGCCTGCACAGACTTTGCCTTGCTCCAGAGAAGGCAAAATGCACCATATTAAACCCCCTGGTTGATGTTGTTGTTTTTAAAATATTTTTTATTTGATTTTACAAGCATAGAGCTATAACAGCACCAAGTAAATATCCATATCTAGAGATTTCTCTGAAACTCCAGACTTCCCACCATCCCCTCCATGGGTCCTATAGTCAACATTTTCAACTGCATATTATTTCATAATTCATATTTTGTATCTGTCTATATTGTCCATTGTGATTGTTACATTTCAAGTGAGATTAAAATCCTGCTAGTGGTTTTCCCAGTAGTGATGTTTGGAAGTGAGAGCTGGACCATAAAGAAGGCTGATCACCAAAGAATTGATGGTTTTGAATTATGGTGCTGGAGGAGACTCTTGAGAGTCCCATGGACTGCAAGAAGATCAAACTTCTCCATTCTGAAGGAAATCAGCCCTGAGTGCTCACTGGAAGGACAGATCGTGAAGCTGGGGCTCCAATACGTTGGCCACCTCATGAGAGGAGAAGACTCCCTGGAAAGGCCCTGATGTTGGGAAAGATGGAGGGCACAAGGAGAAGGGGACGACAGAGGACGAGATGGTTGGGCAGTGTTCTTGAAGCTACCAGCATGAGTTTGACCAAACTGCGGGAGGCAGTGGAAGACAGGAGTGCCTGGCGTGGTCTTATTCGTCACAGGTTTGTCAATTTACAAGGGCGAGGTACAGGGGTGCAGGGTGCAAAAGGGAGGTTCAGGTGCAAGGTAGAAAGTGGGGTGCAAATCCTATCTACATGAGTAAGGTCATGGCTAGAAATCCAGGAAGGGATGGCAAATGAGATGGATCTCGTTGCCTGGCACTTTATGAAAGGAGGAAGCAGAGCTGAGTGGAAGTGATTAGGTTGAAGCTAAAAATAACATTTATTACTTTCATCGTTACAATAAAGTGATGCAATTTAGATACATGGGTTCCATTTCTTATTGTCCTAAAAGTAGTTACAATCATTGAGAAGTTGAACAAACACTGATAAGGCACAAGGATACAAAGGGGTCAATGCCATTTGCAAAAGCGCCAAATGTAGCAATTGCATGAGGGTCACAGTAAGGATTCACATTTACAAGGAGTAAAGACACAATTACAAGAGAAAAAACAAAAACAAAACTGGATACAATTGAAAATTACCTGGATACTATCATTAAAATAAAACTTGGATACAATTACAAAAATAGGGTAAATTGAGGAAGTAGGGCAATGGGCAGTGCAGGGAGGGAAGAAAAATGTTTTATTTGACAGAAAGGAAAGAAAGGATTCGAAGGAGGGGAATAATGGGAGAAGCGAATTAAAAAGAGAGCAGACTGAAGGCAAAATTGAAGGAAAGGTTTATATATCTCTTAGGTAGTCTTCATTTGGGTTATTTGGTCTTGGTTTTCAGCTTCTTTATCTATTTTCTTACATCAGTTATGACAGGCAACAAGTCCGGAGGTTGAGAGCTGGGCTGGGGTTATTGATTTGGTTTGTTCTAGTTTTTATTATACATTTTGTGTTTTTTATCTTGCATTTTTATCTTGTGAAGTACCCTGAGATCAACGGATGAAGGTGATATAATAATAATAATAATAATAATAATAATAATAATAATAATAATAGGTGGTTATTGCTGCCCATTTAAATGCTATTTCCTTTGTGATTTTGTGCAGCTTCTGCAGAATAACGTGCCGTGCCCTTTGCCTGTAGCAATCAAAGGTGTGGGTGTTTGGGGATGTGTTACAAAGTCTCATCCATAGCTTTGTTGTTTAGTCGTTTAGTCGTGTCCAACTCTTCATGACCCCATTGACCAGAGCACGACAGGCACTCCTGTCTTCCACTGCCTCCCGCAGCTTGGTCAAACTCATGCTGGTAGCTTCGAGAACACTGTCCAGCCATCTCATCCTCTGTCGTCCCCTTCTCCTTGTGCCCTCCATCTTTCCCAACATCAGGGTCTTTTCCAGGGAGTCTTGTCTTCTCATGAGGTGGCCAAAGTATTGGAGCCTCAGCTTCAGGATCTGTCCTTCCAGTGAGCACTCAGGGCTGATTTCCTTAAGAATGGATCGGTTTGATCTTCTTGCAGTCCATGGGACTCTCAAGAGTCTTCTTCAGCACCATAATTCAAAAGCATCAATTCTTTGGCGATCAGCCTTCTTTATGGTCCAGCTCTCACTTCCATACATCACTACTGGGAAAACCATAGCTTTAACTATATGGACCTTTGTTGGCAAAGTGATGTCTCTCATCCATAGCTACTCGGCCCATATTAATAAAGTCCAGAACAAGGGTCCCCAACCTGCAGTCCATGGGCAGGAAGCGGCCCACAAAGGCTTGGCAAGTCCCCGCATGCTGCGCTAAACTGGCACAGCACGGCGCGGGTACTCTCTTCCGCAGCTCCAGAAATCGTTTCTGCGCATACCCAGATGCCGGAAATTCCTTCTGCGCAGATGCAATTTCTGGCATCTGGGCATGTGCAGAAGTGATTTTCGGTGCCACGGACATGCACAGACACGATTTCCGGTGTCATGGTGCACCTGTCTGGCCCACAGAGGATCTCCGCAGGAGTGATCCGGTCCATGCCCAGTAAGCCTTGCCAACCCCTGGTCTAGAAACTTCCTCTTCTTTGACCATATTTCACTTTCAGCTTCAATAAAGCAGGAATGGTTTGTGCAACAAGTTGCAGTGCATTCTGCCAAGTCTGAGAACCTGTTCCAATGGGGAAATAAATGCACACCAGAGAGAATGTTTGAACACCTCAGATGCACTTTCCGCACCTCTTTGCTGGCTGGATAAATACATCTTTGCAAATTATTCCACTAATTTTTGAAGTAACTGTTCAAATACATCAGAGAGAAGATTCCAGGATGAATGAATGAGAATCTTCCAGGTTTTAGGTGGCCTGTGTTTCGTTAGCTCAAAAATGGAAAACGAGCGAGGTCCCAACCAAAGAAGAATGGCAAGTTAAATTGATGGAATATGTGCAGCTTGCGGACTTAGCATATAGAAGAATAGAACAAGAAGAACATATGTTTAAAGAAGATTGGAAAACGTTTATTGAATATATGGGAAATAATTGTGTACAGCTGAAAACGCTGGCAACATTAAGATAAATTCAACAGTGTAAATAAGTTTTGATGGATGCAATAATGGAATACGGAATGGTATAGTTTTTGTAAAATACGCAGGGATTTATATATGTGAAATGAACCATGGAAAGAGAAGAAGGGAAGTCATTGATATCTTAAGGATGTAAAATGAGTATTTGTAAAACAGAAAACTTAATAAAATTATATACAAAAAAAAGAGAATCTTCCAGTTTTTGTGCATGTGTAATGTGGGCCAAGGGACGCGGGTGGCACTGTGGGTTAAACCACAGAGCCTAGGACTTGCCGATCAGAAGGTCGTCGGTTCGAATCCCCACTACGGGGTGTGCTCCCGTTGCTCGGTCCCTGCTCCTGCCAAGCTAGCAGTTCGAAAGCACGTCAAAATGCAAGTAGATAAATAGGTACCACTCCAGCGGGAAGGTAAACGGCATTTCCGTGCGCTGCTCTGGTTCACCAGAAGCGGCTTAGTCATGCTGGCCATATGACCCGGAAGCGGTATGCCAGCTCCCTTGGCCAATAAAGCGAGATGAGTGCCGCAACCCCAGAGTCGGCCGCGACTGGACCTAATGGTCAGGGGTCCCTTTACCCTTTACCTAATGCGGGCCAAATCAGGGGAGATTCTCTGGCCGTGTAAGAGCCAGGATGAGGCAGCTTTTTTTCTCTCTTGCTGGTGGCTGCAACGCCCAGTCAGATTTGGGTTGAGGTTCACTCATACTTCTCCAAATCTCAAGCATTTACCCTACTTGCACACGCACAGAGGCATAGTTCAAGGGTCTGTTAAAACGTTTGGGCTTGTGGTGAAAGCCTCTAGCAAAAAAAACCCCCCAAAACAGTTTTCTGAAAATCCTGACCTTTTCTTAGACAGGAGGAAAAGGAGGAGGGGGCTCTCCTCCCGGTTTTCGATTCGCAGTGCATGAGCTGAAGAGTCACGGGAAGGGCACACTGACTGATGGGTTTTGGGTTGTGAGGTCAGCACAAGGCGTCATGATGTGGGCTCAGACAGAGCTATTTCCTCTGCGATTTCTATCTTTTGTCTGTTCACACATCGAGCCACCTGGATTTAATTCCCAAATAGCTGAAACCTACCCCCCACCCACAACACACTTACCTTAACCCTTTCCCTTCTCTGCTTTGAAGAAGGAGAGCTGCAGGGCTTGAAAGCAAAGCCCATTCGTGGGTTTTCTGCCTGGCGACCAGAGGTTTCTCTTTATGGGGGACTGTAAATAACGCAACAAGTCACCTTTTTATTACCTCAGACAAGCACAAGTAGCAACTTTCTCTCTCTTTGCTCAGCCTTTGGCCTCGGTTATGATTTACCTGTAACATTCTCAATTTTTTTTGACTAGTTGTGAAAGTAGCCACTGGAGTTTTATGGCTTTCTGGGGGCCTTTACGCCTTCCCAGTTGCCTTTAGGCTTCCAGCTGTTCCCTCATAATTCTAGATTGGCCCCAGGGGTGGGGCAAAGGCAGGGCCAATCGCCTCACCGAATATCCAGCTACTGAAGAAATGCATCCCAAGAGGTTCCCCACTTTTTTTTCCTTTTGGGGGTTTCTGTGCTTTCAACCACAGAGCCTAGGACTTGCTGATCAGAAGGTCAGTGGTTCGAATCCCCGCGATGGGGTGAGCTCCCGTTGCTCGGTCCCTGCTCCTGCCAACCTAGCAATTTGAAATCACGTCAAGGTGCAAGTAGATAAATTGGTACTGCTCCGACGGGAAGGTAAACGGCGTTTCCATGCGCTGCTCTGGTTTCACCAGAAGCGGCTTAGTCATGCTGGCCACATGACCCGGAAGCTGTACGCCGGCTCCCTCGGTCAGTAAAGCAAGATGAGTGCCGCAACCCCAGAGTCGGTCATGACTGGACCTAATGGTCAGGGGGGGTGCTTTCAACTGCTGCATGGCAGGCAGAAATTCAACAGGTGCAGTATCCCCGCTCCAAAAAAAAAAAGGGAGGGGGAGGTCAAAATCTACATGCTAAGAGAAAGTTGCTTGTTGGTCTTTTGTACAGGGCCCCTATGGGGAAAGATGGGGAAATTGCTGCATAATGATAATAAACCACCTGTTTGCATATTGAAATGACACCTAGGCTCAAGGCAGTTTCTGTGGTGAGGTAAAATGACCTCGTATTTGGCTCTGCTTTTGCAGCAGCGGTTACGACACCCCCCCAGCTGTTTCCTAAGATGGCAGCTCATATTTGGAATATAAAGGTAAAGGGACCCCTGACCATTAGGTCCAGTCGTGACCGACTCTGGGGTTGCGACGCTCATCTCGCTTTATTGGCCAAGGGAGCCGGCGTACAGCTTCCGGCTCATGTGGCCAGCATGACTCAGCTGCTTCTGGCGAACCAGAGCAGTGCACAGAAACGCCGTTTACCTTCCTGCTGAAGCGGTACCTATTTATCTACTAGCACTTTGACGTGCTTTCGAACTGCTAGGTTGGCAGGAGCAGGGACCGAGCAACAGGAGCTCACCCCGTCGCAGGGATTCGAACCGCTAACCTTCTGATCGGTAAGTCCTAGGCTCTGTGGTTTAACCCGCAGTGCCACCTGTGTCCCTATTTGAAATTTATGAGGCTCCTATTTGTTTGTTTGTTTTTTTGTTTGCAATTTTATTACTTGAACAAGAGGACACCCAACAAAATTAGCAGCAGAGTTTTCAATCAAATTGCAAAGAGTCGTCTTGCCTGTTGATCAGTGATTTCTGAGCCTAGAAAAAATAAGACCCAGCTTAAAAGAAGTCTAGAAAGGACTCGCGTTACCTATAAGGTGGGATCCCTCCGACACAGCATAATCATCTCTAATATTTTACATTGTCAGAGCCAAGTAGTGAATTTCAGTGAGCAAATTATTCTATTAGTGATTTGTGCTCTTGACATGTTCTGAATGATCTGGAATGATCTGCCACCCCCCTCCTCTGGATAGAAACTGGTTTGGGGGAAAACACATCAAAATGTAGTTTTACATTCAAAACAGCAGGATAGGTATGGATTGTGGTCAATGTACAGAGTTTTCCAAACCAGCAATGGGAGAACCCTGGATGCAAATACTTTTGACTGATTTATTATTTTGATTATTTTTAGTCTGAGTTAATTTAGGATAGGCAGTTTGTATAATGTCCTACTCTGAGATCTACAATGGTGAAGCCCAGGCCATAAATAGAGGTAATAAATAAATGAGACCAACAAAGCATTATACCACCATAAAGACAAACATTTTACTATGAACTGTAATCCACTTCATGCATCTGGTAACAAAAATTGCTAGCCTTTAAGTCGCCACAAAACATTTTACTGATTTTGCTAGCAAAAAACACAGCTACTCCAACGAATACCTGAAATAATTTTTTTTTTTAATCAATCGGTGGAATTTAAAACATGCAAAATGCTTTAGAATAACATTTTTACTCCTTCCAGTAAAGCCTATGAGATAGGTTCTTGTTTATTTATTGATCATTTAGTGTGACAGAAGATCCTTTGGAAGTCCCTGCCTCTTGATACCAAGCAGGTGCCTTCACTGTGTTCTTTTCAGCATCTGCTAAAAACATTCTTGTTTAGACAAGCCAACCCAGATGCTTAGAAAGTTGATGTGAATTTTAATCTGTTTCAGTATTTTGACTTTTTACATGTTTCAAAGTGTTAGTATTTTGTTCTTGATTTTGCCATTTTATCTTTGGGTAAACGAATTTGAGCATCTTAAAAAGCAGAGACATCACCTTGCCAACAAAGGTCCGTATAGTAAAAGCTATGGTTTTCCCAGTAGTGATGTATGGAAGTGAGAGCTGGACCATAAAGAAGGCTGATCGCCAAAGAATTGATGCTTTTGAATTATGGTGCTGGAAGAGACTCTTGAGAGTCCCATGGACTGCAAGAAGATCAACCCTCTCCATTCTTAAGGAAATCAGCCCTGAGTGCTCACTGGAAGGACAGATCCTGAAGCTGAGGCTCCAATACTTTGGCCACCTCATGAGAAGAGAAGACTCCCTGGAAAAGACCCTGATGTTGGTAAAGATGGAGGGCACAAGGAGAAGGGGACGACAGAGGACGAGATGCTTGGACAGTGTTCTCAAAGCTACAAACATGAGTCTGACTAAACTGCGGGAGGCAGTGGAAGACAGGAGTGCCTGGCGTGCTCTGGTCCAGGGGGTCACGAAGAGTCGGACACGACTAAACGACTAAACAACAACAAACGGGTTTGAGAGGGGTTGTTGCTGCTGCTGTTTTTACAATCAAGCAATCTATAAATTTAATGAAGTAAATGAATAAAACAAACGTATCTCCTTTGTATTCCCCCAAATCCATGTGCGGAGAGAAGCCCCCACCCACCCACCAATGAACCTTGCGATCGTCTTCTTCTTATTTCTTCTTCTTTGGCGATCACTCATAGCCGAGTAAGATTGTCTTCCATCAACACCTTTTTAAAAGTGAGTCTGTAAGTGACTGTGGAGGCCAATTCTGGATCCACGTGTCCTTCCACAGTGGGGACATAGGTAAAAAGTGAGGCAGACTATGTTTGGGGCACCTTTTCTAGCCCCTCCCCTTTTCGGAGTGAGCAGAGTGGATCCTAAACAGGGCTGCTCAGTCATGGATACAGCTGCCGAGCTGCTCAACTGCTTCATTGCTTCAGTCAAGAGCGACTGAATCTGTATCCACTGCCCAGGGGCGAACGAAGGCAAACTGACACCCGCAAACCGCCGGCTGTGCATGCGTTGCGCCACTATGTACGACGCATGTGTGGTGTCACTACGTAGGGTGCATGTGCAGCATCGCTATGTACAGCGCATGCTGTTGGGAAACTGTGTACGTGCAGCTACTCACACAGAGTCCATTAAGGTTTGCAGACAGCCAGAAGGCAATCTGAAGGAGTAAGTCTGCCTGGTGATAACAGAGACATGGAGACAGCTCCCTGATTGGTCAAGCTCTCTCAAGGGAGTGATAATTAATGGCCTACTAACTGGAATGTGTTAGTTCAGAGGTTCAGAGTTCTGTGTCAGTGCAGGAGTTGTGAGACGTGTCAGAGAGAGCTAGCAAAAGATCCGTGTTCTGTTCCTGTAAATAGTCCACTCTATATAATAAACACCTAACTACAAGTTCCTGGTTCCTGCTTCCTCTATCCTGTCTGCAGCCAAGTCGCCAATTGCTTCCATGGATTCTGCATTTACTCTGCTAGGTCTAGCTAAGGTCCTGCAACTAGTCAGAAAGTTGCGAAACACCAAATTGGTTTTGCAAATACATGCGTGTGACACCGCGCATCGTAGCGATTTGCCGCCGGCACCGCCCAAGCGCTGTACGGACGGTGGCAGAATCCTCTGCTCATGGCTGCAGCGATGGTGGTGGAATCCTCTGCCTGCGGCTGTAGCAGCGATGGAGGGATCCCACCCCGCCTGTACGCCACTTGGGTGGCGCCAGCGGCAAACCGCTATGTACAGCACATGTGAACAGAGGATCCTCCTCATGCGGCTGCAGCGGCGTAATGGCTGCTCACGCCACCGCGCCAGGGGGTGGCAGAGTGTGCACATCGCAGGGCGCCTTCTTGTCACACCCCACCGACATGGCACCTGGGGTGCACCTCCCACCGCCCCTTTGAGACGCCACTGCCACTGCCCATGTGCTGGTTCATGACTACAGGCTTCCAGATTTCAAGGTCCTGCCCCCATTTCCATTTGCCGATCACCATGGGACTTTGGGGGTTTGGGTTTGGGATGGGTTTTTGGAAGACGCCTGTGCATGAATTTGTTTTATGTGTGTAGATGTGCTGCAGCCTCTTCATCTGCCTTCACAGACCCTTGGGATCTGAAGGCAGCCCTGTTTAGGGAAGCTTTTAATGTTTGATGTATTACGGTATTTTAATATTTTGTTGGAAGCCGCCCAGAATGGCTGGGGAAGCCTAGCCAGATGGGCGGGGTATAAATAAATTATTATTATTATTATTATTATTATTATTATTATTATTTGGATAACAGGTTCCTTGTTTGGGCATGCCATTCCTGGGGATCCATGATATTGGTTATTCCACCCCAAACCCCAAGAGGACAACATTCTCCCCTTATGGGACACCCACTGCAGACATCATTCTAAAATTTGGCAGCCTTCATTCCCTCCCTCCAGAAGAAGTGTCCATGTCTACACATTCATCCCATTCTGGCAAAGAATCAAGAAGTTATTGATGTTTCCTTTATCTTAAAAAAGCAACAACAACAACCAGACATTAAATGTGCCCTGCTTTAAAACACTTGGAAATATCCACCTACAATTGGGTAGGCTTAATCCACTCTTGGAGGGGCTTGTCGTGCTTGCAGATTGTATCTACTTCTGTGAAAATGGCAAAATGCTATAGTAGTTGATATATTCCCCATTATAGTGAATGGAGGGGAGACAGCGCTTCAGCTTTAACAGATGTAATTTGGTCCTGATTAACAAGTCAAAGTGGAAAGACACAAAGCAGCTCTGAAACAGATTGTGCTGCTTCTGAAAAGTGTGGATACAAATGGAATCTCGAGGCAGGTGCAAACCCCTCATTTTTAATACTATGGTTCTCTTATAGACTGGTAGCTGGTTAAAGAACAAGGCGCAGAGAATAGGAATAAACGGACAGTTCTCACAATGGAGGAATGTAATCAGTGCTTTTTAGCTTGATCTGGAATCAGGGGAGAGCAGTGAGGTTGCTAAGTTTGCAGATGACACCGTATTATTTAGGGTGATTAAAGCAACAAGACATAGCTAGGAGCTCTCTCAACTGGGCGAACGGGCAGTAAAACGGCAAATGTAGCTCAACACAAAAAAGTATAAAGTGATGCATATTGAGGCATGAAATCCCAACTTCACAAGTACATTTTTTCATAGCTGTCAACCGTCCCTTATTTGGCGGGAAACTCCCTTATCCCAGTGCCGTGTCCCGCTGCTGTCCCTTATTGATGATGTCCCTTAAATTTCTCAGGTTTCATGCTCACCCGGCTCAGGAGGGAAGCAGCAGTTCGGGGTCCTCCGTCACGAGAGAGCGAGAGAGAGCGTGCGCATGAGCTACCGTGTCTCCGTCTCTCCCTTTCCCCCCTCAGGGGCGCATCGTGAGGAGACGGGTGGCGGCGGGCGGGTGGGCAGGCAGCCCCTCTCTTGCAAGACTTCCACCGCACTGCCAAGGGAAGCCGGAGGCGGCAGCGGTGGCTGAGGAGGCGGCCTGAGGGAAGAGGAAGAGGAGGGGATGGGGAGGGACGCAGAAGGGCTGGGAAGGGCCGATGGAACTCCTTGCGCCAGGGCGACGGCAGCCCCGACGTGCTGCTTAGCATACCCTCCAACCAGTGCAGCATCTTAATGTAGTGATTTCCCCCTCTGCATCCCTTTCATAACTCTATTTTTATAAATCATTTGTCCATCCATAGTTCAAATTTTTACTACAAGTTTTCTGTCAATCCTACCAATGTATGTAACTTTACAATAGCTTTTCAACTAAATTATAAACTTTCCCCATTCTTTATGAAAGAGGTCCTCTTCCTGGTTTCTAATTCTGCCTGTAAGCTTTGCCATCTCAACGTCGTTCATCAGTTTTGTCTGCCCCTCTTCTTTGGTCGGAGTTGTAGACCCTTAGGATCATCTAGTCCAACCCCCTGCAAAACACAGTCAGTCGCAGCCAAAGCAGCATGGCTCCATGAGTGGCGGATTTATGCATAAGCTAAGCCAAAATCCCTTATTTTGGCTGCTGATCCCTTATTTTTGAGGCTGCTGGGCCCTTATTTTCAAATCTGTAAGTTGACAGCTATGCATTTATTGGGCCCGAAGTGGCAGTGACTGACTAGAAAAGAGATCTCGGGGTCATGGGGCTGCCAGCATCATAAAGCCCTGATATAACCTATGGTGCTACTCCACTTGGAATACAGTGGTACCTTGGTTCTCAAACCCCGAAAACCCCAAAGTAAGTGTTCTGGTTTTCGAACGTTTTTCAGAAGCCGAACGTCCGATGCGTCTGTCAGCTATTTTTTCCGGGGCGCCTGCACCAATTAGAAACCGTGCCTTGATTTTCAAACATTTCAGAAGTCAAACAGAATTCCAGAACGGATTAAGTTTGGCACTTTTGTTTTTGCTACTTATTTTGCGTTTTTGTTTTTGAGGCTTTTTCAGTTAATTTGTTTTTGTGACTGTGTGGAACCCAGTTCAGCTACTGATGGATTGGTTGTGTGACTGCAGAAATGGATAAAAGCCCCCCATCCAAACAATGACTATCATCAGTGCAGGTAATAATTTTTTTTTAAAAAAATTATCATCTACAATACTGTCTTATTTATTTTATAGTACAGTACACTGATTATTGCTTTTTATGGATCAACGGTCTCGTTAGATACTAAAATTCATGTTAAATTGCTGTTTTAGGGGTTGTTTTTAAAAGTCTAGAATGGATTAAACGGTTTTGCATTACTTTCTACGGGAAAGCGCGCCTTGGTTTTGGAACGCTTTGGTTTTGGAACAGATTTCCGGAACAAATTAAGTTTGGGAACCAAGGTACCACTGTACTGTGTACAATTCCAGTCACCGGACATTGCGGGCAGCTGTGGGGGGAGAATTTCAAAACTACCTAACTGCGAACTGGAGTACCCCTATTGTTAAGTTGTACTTATTCAAATTTTACCCTGCAGTTGGTCCAACCAGGCAATTTGTACAAAATTTGTATAGGGGGAGGTGTCATGCACACGTTGCTTATTTATTTCATAAAATCTATGAAATTTTACTTGATTGTAGCAAAAAATCTCAAAGTGATTTCAATTTTTTTGGTGTGAAAATGGCATACAAAAATGCATTGCATTAGGGAAACCTGCTTGCAGAAATGTGTATATTAGTCAAAACTGCATACAAAAATGTGTTTATTGGAAGAAATTCACCAACTTACAGAAATCGCACTTCATGCAACGTGAACAACAAAATGGCAAAGCAGTAGCAAACTCAAATGAGATCACAGCTTCTCTTCCTTCAACTGGGGGATGGGATGTTTCCAGTTTATGAAACCAGAGTCGCAATCTCCACTTTGTGGCTTGAATGTGTCTGTGCTGGTGCAAAGAGACCGCAGTGTTAGTGAGCAAGTAGCTGAACATGGAAACTTACAGTTTCATAACAAGCAACACACACACATGACTCCTGGACAGGCTTGCGACTTTCAGAAGTCCAAATATAAGATATTCAGCTGGGGCAGCAGGCAGAAATAGACAATATGCAAGGAAGAATTTGTCCCAGCAGATCTTTCTAGCATTCCAGCTTTTGTTGGCATAGATGTGCTGGATATTTAAGTATGTAGCTTAACCTCAGCTGGAGGCTAATTGTGAAATACAAACTGGTATTATATACCTGTAAGGTTATATCATATTACAAAATCTGGAAGTAAGAATTGTTGGAGGAAATGTGGAGTGATGGGAACATACAGTCCTATGTGGTGGGATTGTCCGTTAGTTAATGAATTTTGGAAACAGATTGGTATAGAAATATCGGGAATTGTGGGAAGGAAGGTGGAAATATCTAAATTAATGGTTCTTATTAGCCTGAGTAGCTAAAAACGAAAGAGGAATGTAAATGGGTAAAATTGATGGTAATTGCAGCTAGACAGGTTATAGCGAGTAATTGGAAAAATGCAGAAGAGCTAGGGGTGAACCAATGGAGAAAAAACTGAATTATATTACAATTTTAGAATATCTAACTGTGAAGATACACAAAATGAAAGGGTTTAAAGTCAGTGAGAAAGAGGAGGATTGGTTTGAGAAGATATTGAATTATTTGGGTAGGTCTGAACAATTTGGAGCAATTAAAATGTTAAAAGTTAAACAAACCTTGTGGAGGAAAGAATGTTAATGTATATAGAATTGTACATATGGTTGATTTTAATATGCTATTATTGATTATGTATACCCAATGTATCAGCCACCTGGGGGGGTTTCACTGTTTGTGTTTTGGTTGTTGGTAAAATAATAATAATAATAATTGTGAAATACTGTACAGCTATTGTAAGAAAGGGCAATTCCCGTGATAATGGCATCACTTAAATAGTGGGGAAATTGTGGCTGGAAATGCCATATCATCTGATCCATGATTCATTCCTTTGCAACTCATCGAGAAGCAAAAACCCAGCAAGTTCCACAATTATTTCCTAATCAATTACTTGTCGTGCTGCAGATATGCAAAGCAAAATGAAAGGCTGACAGACTTGAATGGCATCTCACTGGATGAAAAGGGATGCAGACTGAGGAGAAAAGAGTTCACAGGAAAACGGTTAGCTGGACCGTAGAGCATCCGAACTACCGAAAGCATCTGTAGGCTAAGTCGTGGAAAAATACCCCAAAACTGAGCAAAGCAAATTTTATTAGCAAGTTGTGGGAACAACTAAACATTCTGAGGTTCACAACATTGGAAAATAAGGAAAAAATACCCTGAAATATTATACAGATAGAACCCAATGTCTTATAACTTTACAAGAAAATCAAGGATATTGGGAAGTCGGATAAATTATATGTTGCTGTAGAAAATGTTGACGTTGCACAATAGTGTACTAAAATGTACATAAGAATTTTATTTTATTGTATAAGAAAAAAAATGGTGCAAATAAACATTTACGCCACTTTATTCTTCTGTTATGCTGTTATTACTAATTGTAATACCGATGACTCTTTTGATTATTTTGTATTAGATTGAATAATAAAAAAAGGTTTTGCTTTTAAAAATAATAATCAAAGATGATGCTTCCCTCCAATGACAGCAAGGGCAGCTTTACCAAATGAATAATGGAAAGCAGTCAGAGGCTCTGAGCAGCAAATTCCTCAGGTAGCAGCCCTGTCTCCTCTCTCACTCTCTCTCTCTCTCTTTTGGCACCGAGATGCTCTGCGAAAGTTTGACTCGCTGAATGTTAAACGAAACTCTGGTACATAAAAGCAGTAATGGGTTAAGAGCAGAGGACCAGAAGGTGTATGGGCCCCTCTAATGTGTCTTTCAACCATGTAAAAACAGTAAAAATGGATCCACAGTTCAATAGGCAGGGAAACAAGGGAAGCCATATTTGCTAAAATTCTCCAAATAATTCAACAGGTAAGGTAAAGGTAAAGGGACCCCTGACCATTAGGTCCAGTCATGGCCAACTCTGGGGTTGTGGCGCTCATCTTGCTTTATTGGCCGAGGGAGCCTGTGTACAGCTTCCGGGTCATGTGGCCAGCATGACTAAGCCGCTTCTGGCGAACCAGAGCTGTGCACAGAAATGCCGTTTACCTTCCCGCCGGAGCGGTACCTATTTATCTACTTGCACTTTGATATGCTTTCGAACTGCTAGGTTGGCAGGAGCAGGAACCGAGCAACGGAAGCTCACTTTGTCATGGGGATTCGAACCGG
The DNA here is from genome assembly GCF_964270895.1 of Podarcis filfolensis. NCBI lineage: Eukaryota > Metazoa > Chordata > Lepidosauria > Squamata > Lacertidae > Podarcis > Podarcis filfolensis. The sequence goes on from NC_139609.1 coordinate 8,971,585, forward strand.
CAACCTTCTGATCGGCAAGTCCTAGGCTCTGTGGTTTAACCCACAGCGCTACCCGCGTCCCAATTCAACAGGTGCTCATATATAAACATGTCTGAAATGTTTAAGTAACCTTGTTTTGAGACCTCCTCATTCAAATCCCTTTTCTTTCTGTCCCTCCCCGCCTGTAAATCAAACACTCAACAAATGGCTTTTATCCTACCTACTTTTGAAGATATATGGGAGGTTGAATCTCAAAACTAAAAATCAGGCATTTAAGGATGCAGGCCTCTATCTACTTACCTGGGAGTAAGCCCCATTAAATGGGACTTACTTTTGAGTGAACATACAGGCGATTGCCTTGTAGTAGTTCATTTTTTTGTTTTGGTGTATTCTGAGGCCAACTGAACGTCCTAGTCACATTTAAAGTCTAGAATATCAATTTTCTAGAAGGCCATCTAGCAGCAGGCTGACTGTGTGTTCAGACCCAGAAACCTCCCCCCTAAATAAATTCACACTTGACTCAAAATTTTGGTTTGGTTTTTGGCAGAATTTAGGCCATAACTTTATTGATTACAGAAAGTGACTGGTTGCATAGGCTCTGGTTCGACTAGCTCCCTGCCATGCAGGTAGCGCTGACCCAGGGTTCCAGCATAGGTCAGCCAAGGGTGAACACCTGGATAAGCGGAAAGCCGGGAACGGGCTATCTCCGCCACCCAAATGTCCCCCTGGACTCAGGCACAGGCACAGCCCCCTCTCAGGGGTTGACCAAACCATCGAGTCCCTGGATTTCTTTAATGGAATACCCTTCACACAGGGAAGGCGAGAGCGTTCTTCCATCCCTATCACCTGAACCAGAGCCTATCTGCAACCTTACAATTTGTGACGATTTGCTACGCGGCAGGCGAAACCCAAATGACAACAGCCAATCAGCCAAGTGGGGAAAATTCCTGCCATGGCCCTGTCCCAACGACAGACAACACACGACGGCATAGCAAGGTCAAGCGCAAAGCCCTAAAAGTAGGGAGAGGTGGGCAGGTGTTCTGAATGCATGTGCCGAAAGAGGAAGCTCTGGGTCATGTGCATGGGCATAAATGGGTCCCTTGATCCATTTAGCCTGCGTCCCATTGGCCTGATTGAACCCATCATCAAGGGACCTACCAGTCGGGTGTTGTGGCTATCCAAACATACCCACCCCACAACACAGGGTTAGGTTGCCCGGTCTCACCGCAACACGCGCCCTCTTTAAGGGAGGACCCGATTTGTATGATCTAGTTAATGCCCAGTACAGTGGACGCTCGGGTTGCGAACATGATCCATGTGGGATGCACGTTTGCAACCTGCATCTGCACATGCACGGGTTGCGATTCAGCACTTCTGCACATGTGCAAAGTGCGATTTAGCGCTTCTGTGCATGCACGACCGCCGAAACCTGGAAGTAACCCGTTCCAGTACTTCTGGGTTTTGGCAGTCCGCAACCCGAAAAAACACAACCCAAAGGGGCTGTAACCCGAGGTATGACTGTCAGAAGCACCTTCGTGCCAGGTTGCCCTCGGCTAGGACTGCTAATGCAACACACGCCACCAACAAGACAAACACATCCCTTGTCATCCTCCGCATCGTAACATCTAGCTGCCCTTGTTCTCCAGTCCCTCCATCCCAAACCTGTTTATTGCTGGCCATTCCCATCAGTGGCACAGATTCATGTGGGTATCATTAAAGAGACACATGGTTTATTTACTCATTAGCATATCCAGCTGTTAGCTTTCCTTCTCCCAATATTTCAGACTAACTAGCACTTTGACATAAATAACACCCATTCAACTAGATGCCGAAGGATATTAAAAGCAGAGAACTCTTAAGCGACTGTGGCTCTTTTTTAAGCGCTCCGGGCGATCTCTGGTTATTTGGGGAGGAGACAGGATGGCAAGCTAAAAACGGACAGGAAGACCTAGCGCTTTTTCTTAAACAGGCCTGTTAAAATGAGTGAAATATCACTTTATTACGCCGATGACATTACATCGGGAACGATGAATCCTAAGTTTCCTTTCACCACTACAATCATACGCAACCCTTTGAACGTTAATCATTCACATCATATTCCCAACAGCCATCAGGTGCCTGGACTCTGTGGTTGATTGAATTAAGATGAGCCAGCTGGGGAATGGTTGACTCCTCTTCCCCGGAGGCTGTGGAGCAGCGGTCAAGGGGAGGTAACAGGAGCTCTTGCCAAAAACAGTCACTTGAATGCCTGCAATGGGCTTCATTGATATTCTACAGGGCTGCCAAGCGGTCTGAGAGTGACCTCCTTGCAAACTGTTGCTGGATTTGCCCCACCAGGGGCCAGGTCTGATCTTTAAAAAAAATCCCCACCTGCCATTTAATTAATGTTATTTAACATTTCTAAGGCAAACAGCATGTTTGGCCGTTTTTAGCTAATTCAGCTTCTGAGCACACAGTTAATGGTCTCATTTCAGATGAGAATCTGAGGCCTTTTTCACATATGAATATTATATATTTGCAAACCTGGCCTCTGTGAATTAACAACAACAACAGCAGCAATCCCTAATTTACACTGAGCTTGTACGTTTGCTTCCAAAACAGCTACCCTCCATGTCCGATACCAAACTACCATGTGACATATTTGTCATGAATGGCTAAAATTAGTATCATGTTTTTTAAAAACCCCAAGCCTTAGAGATGATTTTAAAAATATTATTATTATTTTATTTTATTTTAATAATAATAATTTATTATTTATACCCTGCCCATCTGGCTGGGTTTCCCCAGCCACGCCAGGTGGGTTCCAGCAAAATATTAAAATACAATAATTCATCAAATATTAAAAGCTTCCCTAAACAGGGCTGCCTTCAGATGTCTTCTAAAAGTCAGATAGTTGTTTATCTCTTTGACATCTGGTGGGAGGGCGTTCCACAGGGGAGGCGCCACTACCAAGAAGGCCCTCTGCCTGGTTCCCTGTAGCTTTGCTTCTCGCAGTGAGGGAACCACCAGAAGGCCCTCAGCACTGGACCTCGGTGCCCGGGCTGAACGATGGGGATGGAGACGCTCCTTCAGGTATACTGGGCTGAGGCCATTTAGGGCTTTAAAGGTCAGCACCAACACTTTGAATTGTGCCTGGAAACGTACCGGGAGCCAATGTAGGTCTTTCAGGACCGGTGTTATTGGCAACTAAGAGAGGTAACTGCTGAGCCAAGATCTGAACTTTTGCTTCTCAATTCACAGAACAAGAAGCTAAAAACCGAAGCTGCAATCCTCAGTTTAAATCCATTAAATTCCATACAGCCATTAAATTCAACAGACCTTACTTTGCATGGTTAGGATTGCATTGCAAACCACAGTATGTTTCTAACTTAATTAGTAATATAATCACAGCTTGGAATGCAGGTACCTTAAGGACCCTTCTATAAATGCATGCATGCATTCATAAATCTACAGTTCTGTGCTGGAAAAAACTCAGAGGAGCATTTAGTGAAAATTGTCCTTTTTAGACCTGCTGAACAGAGAAGGCTGGGCAAAATTGTTGCAATCATTTAATGCCAAGTTATTCCGTTTCCTCTGTGATGTCACCTCAGCCAGGACATTTTGATCCACAAGATCAGTGATGTAATTTTTGTTCAAGTCTCCAAAATGTCCATTTTGGAATTTATATATACAAAAAACCCTGTGTTCTCAGTTGGTATATTAGAATTAAATCCAACCATAAAAGGGCGGCTTATATGTCTGGATTGGTTTTCTCCCTCTTATAGACATGCATTTACTCAGCTTAGATTTCAAACCGTTCCCACAGAATATCTGACTGGTAAATTCCGCCTGTGGATCAGGCCAGGCTATGTGCTATATTCTATATTGCTCTCTTTATAACTCATCTGGGGAAAGATTCTTCTCTAGTCACTTCAGAATTTTCTAGAAATAAGCCAGATGACTTAGACAGCATCTTAAAAAGTAGACATCACCTTGCCAACAAAGGTCCGTATAGTAAAAGCTATTGTTTTCCCAGTAGTGATGTATGGAAGTGAGAGCTGGACCATAAAGAACGCTGGTCGCCGAAGAATTGATGCTTTGGAATTATGGTGCTGGAGGAGACTCTTGAGCGTCCCATGGACTGCAAGAAGATCAAACCTCTCCATTCTTAAGGAAATCAGCCCTGAGTGCTCACTGGAAGGACTGATCATGAAGCTGAGTCTCCAATACTTTGGCCACCTCATGAGAAGAGAAGACTCCCTGGAAAAGACCCTGATGCTGGGAAAGATGGAGGGCACAAGGAGAAGGGAACGACGGAGGACGAGATGGTTGGACAGTGTTCTCGAAGCTACCAGCATGAGTCTGACCAAACTGCGGGAGGCAGTGGAAGACAGGAGTGCCTGGTGTGCTCTGGTCCATGGGGTCACGAAGAGTCGGAAACGACTAAACGACTAAACAACAACAACAAGCCAGATGACTTCAAAATTATATGGTTGACTTATGTAGTCATGCCCGTTACCGATAGCTTTGCACACACTAACAGCAGTACATGGGTTTTAATAATAATAATAATAATAATAATAATAATAATAATAATAATAATCTGCATGCAGGTTCATAAATAAGGGCAAATCCACACTTCAGTTTGTCCCCCGATTTCTAGGCACAGGTCTGGGATTTGTAGGCATGCATCCTAGATTCTGTTGTTCCTCCACTTTCACCAGGAAAACCCGCTGTTTACTGCTCAACCCGAACAAATGTCAATTGGCTTTTCCTCAGATTGACATTTGCTCTGATTCAGTAGTAAACAGTGGATTCCCCTGAGAGAAGTGGCGGGACAAAAAACCAACCTCTTGGACCCATTCCTACAATCACGGACCTATGCACAAATGTGGATGAACCCAAAATGTTCATTTAAATGTGCATTTCAAATGCATTGTCTCTCAAAATGCATTTTATCTCAGAATATACATTGTGAAACACATTTTGATATATGTTTTTTGAGACACGGAGGGCATTGTAGCACTCAAATAAATGAGAAACCCAGTGGATGTTCTGGTCCACATATCAGCCTGAAAGATACGGATCAGTACGGTCATTACAGGAATTTGAAAAACTGAATATGCTACAGCTTCCCTAGATGGGAATTATGTTCTTAATTTAAATCTCACTCCAACCACAAACTCACGACATGGCAAGCCACTCTTAGCTCCTTCTGCAACATGAATATATTTCTTTTTATATTTGCCCTCCTTAAAGGGCCATTGCGGAACAACAGGGAGGGGTAGCCTGTGTCTCCGGTTGGAGTGCAACTCCCAGCCGTAAGAATTACTGAGATAATGAATGCGACGCAAGCATTTAGGGGAAATGAGTGCTTAGCGATTGCCAAATGCTGTCAAATATCAACTGTCAAATACCGCTAAATTTCAAATATTGAAATCCAGTCTCAGTAAGAGTAATCACATATTGCGGGGTGTCAAAAGCCAATATCACTGAATATTCTGCAAATATTCGCAGAACATTTGACCTCAAAACCTTCTTTATAACACTTTGCTTAAACTCTTGCTTGCAAAATAGCATAGAAGGAATTAAACCCTACATAGCAGAAGGGAAAGTGGGAAGGGGCACCGCCGGGATTGAGACAAAACCAGCCCGTTGCCCGACACTGCTAAACCCGGTGTCAGAACCTGCAGTAGAACGGATTTCGCCTCCGACTATCGAAAGAGCGTTTTGCTTTGTGTTGCAGAAGTGAATGACTGCCATCCATTTCCGCGGCAGAAACTCTCTGGTGCAGATAATAAAGGAGAAGTGTGCCAACAGGACAGGAGAATGGATGGCCCTGGAAATAAAAATGGAAAAAAACCAGCCAAGAAATATCACAAGCAAGAAGGGGTGGGGGGAAGTCTGGCGTCCTTCCTTTTGCCCCTCCTATTCCACCCCACCCTTAAGGTTTCTCTCCCACCCTCTCGCTTTTAGCTCCTGTCCTTTCCATTTTTTTAAGAAAGATATTTATTAAAGTTTTACAAAAACATAAATTTAAAAAGGTCGTATAAAAAGAAAGAAATACAAAAAACCCCCATAAAAAATAAAGACAAAAGAAGAATAAAAACAAATCCATTTTTTGTAACCCTAACTCATTATCTTATTTCCTTGGCCTCCTCACACCTCCCCTTTTTGTATTCCCATTTAAGTAATCAAATCAGCAAATCCTTACCCTCTTTCGTTTATCTTAACTCTGTATCTTAACATATTATAACTCTATATTTTCATCCATTATCGATTCAATTTTGCATACTCTTATTAACTTTGTTGCTAATGCCACTTATTTTCAATCCAACATCATTTTAACATTCATTAATTTTACAGTATTTCTGAAGATAGTCTTTAAATTTCTTCCAGTCTTCTTCCACCAACTCTTCTCCCAGGTCTCGGATTCTGCCAGTCATTTCCGCCAATTCCATATAATATGTCACTTTCATCTGCCACTCTTCCAGGGTGGGTAGCTCTTGTGTCTTCCAATACTTTGCAATTAGTATTCTTGCTGCTGTTGTAGCGTACATAAAGAAAGTTCTAGCTCCTGTCCTTTCCAGCATTCCTCAGCTCCTTTGACTGCCTGGGAAAGCTGCATTGCGAGATGCTAGCTAAGTGACACAACACTATTGCTGGAGCATCCTTGGAAGGTGAAGGACCGCTGGATGGTTAAGTCCGGACCAAGGCAACTATGGAGTTGCGGCACTGAAATATACTCGGAGTCGAGAGTGGATTTCATGCTCTTTATTCAGCTCATAGTGGTGAGGAGGGATGGAAGTTCCCCCAGAATGTCTGCTTTATATACATTATTTACACAATGGGCCCCACGTGATTGGCTAATTCCAGGATTCACCTGTAGGCCAATCAGGTTACGGATTCACTTCCACCTGGAGCTGGATTGGGTGGCTCCTGTGGACAGACTGCTGCATTCTGAACCCTATTGTTCTAGGACCAATCAGACTGCTACCATTTGGATCCTGTTCAACTCAGTACATAACAGGCACTCATCTCACTTTCAGGCCAAGGGAGCCGGCGTTTCTCCACAGACAGCTTTCTGGGTCATGTGGCCAGCATGACTTAACCACTTCTGGTGCAACAGGACACTGTGACGTAAACCAGAGCAGTGCATGGAAATGCAATTTACCTTCCCGCCGGAGCGGTATCTATTTATCTACTTGTACTGGTGTGCTTTTGAACTGCTAAGATGGCAGGAGCTGGGACAGAGCAACAGGAGCTCACCCCATCGTGGGGATTTGAACCACAGTCATAAATTCCCTCTGAAGGTGGCCACCCACAGTCAGTTTATCTTCATTCCCCCATGCCCTGGCTGTGGGTTTTTTATGATTTTTAAAATGATTTTCGATTTTATACATTTCAACAATTTTGCAATCATTTTAACATTTCAAAACTTGACTTCCTTCCCCCTCTTTCTGTGCTTCCTTCAATATATATATTATATTTTCTGCATATCCAAATTAACTCAATTTATTCATTTATTCATCTGCTTTAAATATATACTCTTATAAAGCTTCAGGTTATTACAATAATCCTGCCAATGTTCTCATCTGTTTACAGTTTGTTCGTAGACATTCAATAAACCATTTCCATTCTTTTATAAAAAGTTTGTTATCTTGATTTCTTATTTTTCCAGTGGAACAAACAGAGCGGACTGGGTCTGTTTAGGACAGAAATGTGTTTTTTTGTGATGAGTACAGTGGTACCTCGGGTTACATACGCTTCAGGTTACAGCCTCCGCTAACCCAGAAATAGTGCTTCAGGTTAAGAACTTTGCTTCAGGATGAGAACAGAAATTGTGCTCCAGTGGTGCAGCAGCAGCAGCAGGAGGCCCCATTAGCTAAAGTGGTGCTTCAGGTTAAGAACAGTTTCAGGTTAAGTACGGACCTCCGGAACAAATTAAGTACTTAACCTGAGGTACCACTGTAAAGGGAATGATATAGGGAGAAATTGTTTTGTTTTTGCAAGTGGGGGCCTTCCATCATGGAGGGCACCTGTTGCACGAGACCACCAGAAACCGCCTACCTGTTGTGGGGAGGGACCGTTTGGATGGCCACAGCACCCCATTGTTTGCCCCTCTGTTGCTGGGGCAAAAATTTGGTCAGATGGGTTGGCTTTTGGCTGCTGAGGGGCTACTTAAGCTGTTGCATGTCACTGGATAGTTTCACTTTCTTGCAACGTGCATCAAATCACCCACCCACCCTCCTTATATTTAGGGCTGTTCTTTGGCCTTGCTATGCCTGTCTAGGGGTCATCTGGTTTGGAGCAGGGGCCCAGTAGGAATTTTGCCATTTGGCTGATTGGCTGCTGCCACTTGGTTTTTGCCTAGGTAAGGTAAAGGGACCCCTGGCCATTAGGTCCAGTCGTGGCTGACTCTGGGGTTGCGGCGCTCATCTCGGTTTATTGGCTGAGGGAGCCAGCGTACAGCTTCCGGGTCATGCGGCCAGCATGACTAAGCCGCTTCTGGCGAACCAGAGCAGTGCACGGAAACACTGTTTACTTTCCCACTGGAGCGGTACCTATTTATCTATTTGCACTTTGACGTGCTTTCGGACTGCTAGGTGGGCAGGAGCTGGGACCAAGCAACAGGAGCTCACCCCGTCGCGGGGATTCAAACCGCCGACCTTTTGACCGGCAAGTCCTAGGCTCTGTTGTTTAACCCACAGCACCACCCGCGTCCCTGGTTTTTGCCTACCGTGTAGCAAATCGTCACAACTTTGTAAGGTTGGCGGTTAGGCATTTGGTTCAATGTTTTAGGAAAGGGACGTGGTTGGCTGTGCCTGCCCCTCCATTGCTGCTGCTAGGGAATTCCGTTAAAGGAATCCAGGGGCTCACCTTTTGTCCAAACCCTGTCCAGGGGCTAGGGCCACACCAGAGCCCCTGGGAGCATCTGGGGTGAGCTGTGAGATCGAACCGGGCTTCTTGCTCCCCCAGAATGCTTTCCCTTACTGACTTCTGGTGGTGCCCAGTGTCAATCCTGCTCCTGCCACCATGCAGGTTCAGGTAGTCTGGAACCAATGCCTAAGCAACCACTCACATGCTGTAATCAATAAAGTTGTGGCCAAAATTTAACGCCAAAAACCTGAAACTAAAATCTGTGTCTATTGTGTTTTCATTTGGGGGTGATTTTGGGGGTCTTCACGCGCAAATCCACTTGCTCTTCTCCAGCTAACGGTCACAACTGCACAGGTTTATGGGACGTTGCCTTGTGGATTTTATCTCACGCAGCCACAAGACAAAATGTGTACACACTGCAGAGCCACACCTGGAATAAACAAGTGAAGAGGCCCAGTGAAGAGGCTATACCCAGATCAATTATGTGTCTACAAGCTCAGAGAGGAAACTGGAGGGAAAGGCAAGGATGCTGTGCTGGGGAGCCTGTAATCATTTCTGAAAATACTCTGCGTTAATCTTCATGGCCCAGTTTTAATTGCACATGCATGCATACATCAGCCTTCTTATTTGCTACACCTGTCATGGCTGACACTTGGTTTTGTGCGCTTGTCATTGTGAGGACTAATTAGAGAGGTTTCAAGTTGTTGGGGAGGTTGTCTTGTTGCGTATGGTTTTCAATTTTTAAAAAATTCTTCTCAAGTCCAGATGAACAGAATAGTAAAACTGCCAATTAGGACGCCGTTTTTCTCAAAATAAGGTTTTTGTTGGGCCTTGCAGGCAGATTTCAAAAGGTTGAAGGGCCAGTTAATTAGGTAGCCCTAGAATATTAAGAAAAAAATATTTATAAGTATTTTAATAATCTGATTCCCAGTTTTTAAGCTTCAGAACTAGAGTTGCCAGTTGGCCAGAAGAAAGCCTGGCCTAGCTTCATCCTGGTACTTTGAAAGGGGCTTGAAATCAGCAGGTGACCATTTTCATGGCATGAAGCGAAAGATTATCAGCTGCTAATTGCTTCCATTGAAGGCAGGGGAATCGGCACTGTTCAGAAGCTGGGAATTTTATTCAAAGCTATCTGCTTAATATTGGGTTGGGAGATTTAATTGTCCCCTTAATGATGAATCTATGGTTTTACACACATGGAGAGAGAGTCTCAGAGCCCAAATCTCATCAGGAAATGAGCAACCCTGGAAGCGGTGGCTTAAAAGGTCATTTTCTGGGGCATCATCAGAATGATACGCACTGCTTTGGTCAGACCTCACCTCTGTGGGATAAAGCGTGTCCTCCCTAAAAGAGGGCACGAGTTGTGGTGAGATCTGGAGACTGACCTCTTGGTTGTGGGTGGATATATTGGACAGCCACAATGCCCGATTGGTAGGTCCCTCGTTGCTGGGTTTAATCTGGCCAATGGGACGCAGTCTAACTGGATCAAGGGACCTATATATACCTATGCACGTGACCCAGAGCTTCCTCTTTCGGCTCGTGCATCAGAACACCTGCCCACCTCTCCCTATATTTAGGGCATTTTGCGATTGACTTTGCTATGCCGTCATGTGTCATCTGTCGTTGGGTCAGGGGCACGGCAGGAATTTTCCTTCACTTGGCTGATTGGCTGTTGCCATTTGGGTTTCGCCTGCCACGTAGCAAATCATCACAACTTGTAAGGTTGCGGATAGGCTCTGGTTCAGGTGATAGGGATGGGAGAATGCTCTCGCCATCCCTGTGAAGGGTATTCCATTAAAGGAATCCAGGGACTCAATGGTTTGGTCAACCCCTGAGAGGGGGCTGTGCCTGTGCCTGAGTCCAGGGGGACATTTGGGTGGCAGAGATAGCCTGTTCCCAGCTTTCCGCTTATCCAGGTGTTCACCCTTGGTTGAGCTATGCTGGAACCCTGGGTCAGCGCTACCTGCATGGCAGGGAGCTAGTCGAACCAGAGCCTGTGCAACCAGTCACTTTCTGTAATCAATAAAGTTGTGGCCTAACTTCTGCCAAAAAACCAAAACTAAATTTTGAGTCAAATGTGTTTTTATTTAGGGGGGAGGTCTCTGGGTCTGAACACACAACCGGTCTCGTATAACCAATATGCTTAAATCTAATTAATTCATGAAGGGGTTACCATAGGATAAACGGTCCTGCTAGGCTTACATCACCTTGGGAGAGACCAGGTTCCCTTTCAGTCTACCTGAGAAGTTCAGCGTGTGAAGAGGCTAAGCTGGTTGCTGCAGCTCAGCCGCATGGCTCTCACAAGCCACTCTTGAATTCCCATCCCAATAATTTAGGAATTTTCATTTTGTTATTCTGCCTTTGCAACTTTTCTGACTGACGTGTGGGGAAAGCACATGAACCTGACCTTGGGAGAGTTTGTAAGTAAACCGTTTTTAACTTACTGAATGTGTGGTCTTTTCCTATGCTGGGTGAAAAGCAGAACTTTGGGAGGAACTCAGAGCATATTTTTAAAGGTCTAACAGCCTGTATTCCCACACTTTACTTTGCTGCATATGTGATTTTAAATCTCTGCTGGGGTTCTCTCGCGAAAGAGCACTTGCCCCAGACTTGAATCTTGGCATCCAGGAATTCTCCCTTTATAGACCTTTCCCCCTCCTTGCACCAGCAACCTGGAGTACAGAACAGTTCCAGGTACTGCAGTTTAAAGAGAATATTGACAAACTGTAACATGTCCAGCAGAGGGTGACTGAGGACTTATCCATACTTACATTTTGTCCTGCTATTTCAAGGCACAGATTCACACTTAAAATTTCCATGTCTAGGGTTGCCATATTTCCAAAGTTGAAAATCCGGACAGAGTTCTTGAGCTTCTTCTTTTTCTTTTGCTGAGATTTGTTGAGCATTTGGGGCTTTAAAAAAAATTGATTCTTTTAAAATTATTTACACACACACCCTCTTTCCATACGTCTGGGTTTCCCCAGACATTTTACTGATTTCGCAAAAATCTGCCCGGATGCCAAAATGCTGCCTGAATCCCAGACCTGTGGCAGCCCTATCCATGTCTGAGTGTGTTTGTTTGTTTTGTGTTTTTTTTTTAAAAGAAGATATTTATTAGAGTTTTACAAAAACAAAGGTTCACAGAATAAAAGAAAAACCAAGAAAAATAAAAAATTCAAAAATACATAAAAAAGAAAAAAGAGAAAAATACAAAACACAAATCCATTTTTTGATATTTTTAAGCTCATTTGCTTGTTTCCTTGACCTCCTCACACCTCCCCTTTTTGCATTCCCATTTACATAATCAGTTCAGCAAATCCTTACCCTCTTTCATTTATCTTAACTCTACTTCATAACATATTATAACTCTATATTTTCCTCCATTTATCAATTCATTTTTGCATATTCTTAATAACTTTTCTTAATAACTTTTGTTGCTAAATACCACTTATTGCCAATCCGAACATAATTTTAACATTCATTAATTTTACAATATTTCTGAAGATAGTCTTTAAATTTCTTCCAGTCTGTTTGTTTGTTTTGCCCTGGAGCTTTCCCTGCAAAAAAGACCCCACTCTTAGTTGGAGCAAACATCAGTCTGGGTTTTCTGTGGATAGCCATTTGCTCCGACTGAGCTTTAAAGAGCGGGTTTTTGCGAGGAAAGCTCTGGAGCAAAAAAAAAAGGGGGGGTGGTGGTTCTCAAACGCAGAGTTGTGAACCGTGCCTGGAAAGAGTGGAAGAAACTTAAGGATGGATGAGCCCAGAGGCAGTGACCTAGAGACCAAGTCCTAGGAGGAGAGGCTAAAGGAGTTGTGCATATCTAGCCTAGAGGTGAGATGATGGGCATCTTCACTCTTGCGAAGGGCTGTCTCAAAAAGGATGGAGAACATTTGTTTTCTGTTGTTCTGGAGGGGAGGACACAAACCAACTCAAGGCATTCGGATAACAAGAAAGGGGATTCCATCTATGAATGGGAGCAGAAGAAATAAATATGAATGGAAGAACGCTAGATGTTCTTAAAAGCACATCTCCGAGCGCTTTCTTCAAAGTTGGTTTCAGTCGTGTGAAATTTAAACACTATGCTGGCCCCAAATTGTCAAATATCTCTTCTTTCCAAAGGTTTCCCTGTAGTTCTCCCGTGGAATATAAATGGTTCTCTCTTTTCTCAAACAACTGTATCTCTGCCCCTCGATCTGACAGCCCTGCTTGGCCCAGTCACCACAAACGGCATGTAAACTTTCCCCTGCAAGCTTCTTAAATCAGCCAGGCCTTGTGGTTTGCCTCATGTAGCTTTACATTTTACAAATACCCTGGGGGTATACCATAGACTAGAGGCTCTATCTAAATTCTAGACCAGGCTGCGCCTGCCAATTGTTGGCTGTTGGTGCTTTTTTTTTTTTATCTTATTCAGAAAACAAGAACATGGAAATCAATTTTTCCCCATCTCAGTTATGGCTCTGAACCCATCACTTTCAGCTCAGCTACAGGATTAATCTATTGAAGAGTTTGCAGGAGTTTTGCTGACATGTAAGCATTTTCAGAATATATTACGTTGCTCCCCCTCCCAACTGCACTACTTTATAAAAACTGGTCTGCCTTTGTCCTGGCACTTGGCAAGGAAGAGGCAGCAGGAGAAGGAGAGAGGAGAAAAGGGGTGTCGGTGCACATGCATGCCTGCCTATATGCACACGCATGCTTTCCTGTGCTAAGGTTAGTAAAAAATTAAAATAAAGGTAAAGAACCCCTGGACGGTTAAGTCCAGTCAAAGGCGACTATGGGGTGGTGGTGCTCATCTCACTTTCAGGCCAAGGGAGCCGGCGTTTGTCCACAGAAAGCTTTCCAGATCATGGGGCCAGAAGGACTAAACCAGTTCAGGTGCAACAGGACACCGTGACAGAAACCAGAGTGCACATAAACACCGTTTCCCTTCCTACCACAGTGAATCCCTGTGACGGAGTGAGCTCCTGTTGCTCTGTCCCAGCTCCTGCCAACCTAGCAGTTCGAAAGCATGCCAGTGCAAGTAGATCAATAGGTACCACTGTAACAATGAGGTAAATGGTATTTCCGGGCACTCTGGTTACCCTCGCGGTGCTCCATTATGCCAGAAGCGGTTTAGTCCTGCTGGCCACATTACCCAGAAAGCTGTCTGTGGACAAACGCTGGCTCCCTTGGCCTGAAAGTGAGATGAACGCCGCAACCCCATAGTCGCCTTTGACTGGACTTAACTGTCCAGGGGTCCTTTGCCTTTACCTTTTACCCAAACATGTATCAATGGGGAGTTGCCAGTGCATAACATAAAGGTAAAGGTAAAGGGACCCCTGACCATTAGGTCCAGTCATGGCCGACTCTGGGGTTGCGGCGCTCATCTCGCTTTATTGGCCGAGGGAGCCGGCGTACAGCTTCCGGGTCATGTGGCCAGCATGACTAAGCCGCTTCTGGCAAACCAGAGCAGCGCACGGAAACACCGTTTACCTTCCCACCGGAGCGGTACCTATTTATCTACTTGCACTTTGACGTGCTTTCGAACTGCTAGGTTGGCAGGAGCAGGGACCGAGCAACGGGAGCTCAACCCGTCGCGGGGATTCGAACCGCCGACCTTCTGATCGGCAAGTCCTAGGCTCTGTGGTTTAACCCACAGCACCACCTGCGTCCCTTAGTGCATAACATAGATTTAATTTAAATATTGGGAAAGCTTCCCAGTTATAAGAGCAGCAACAATAGGATCAAATTCTCTTATTGCAATTCAGGACCATTCACAGAATGCGATCATGTACACGGAGCCTATGTCTAAACTAAGCATGTTTCATCGTACCTACGGGACTGCCTCTCCTGGTATGTCCCACAGAGGAACTTACGGTCTTCAAACAAAAACATCCTGAAGGTCCCAGGCCACAGAGAGGTTAGGCTGGCCTCAACTAGAGCCAAGGGCTTTTTCGGCTGTGGCTCCAATCTGGTGGAACGCTCTGTCACAAGAGACTAAGGCCCTGCAGGACTTGACATCTTTCCGCAGGGCCTGCAAGACAGAAGTGTTCCACCAGGCCTTTGGCCAGGGCACAGCCTGACTCCCTCCTTTGGTAATCCTCACAGAACTCTAGCCTAATGGTTGCCATCAATTTGATTTGAATTAATTTTATAATGAAATTATTTTAGAATGTTGTACTATTTTATTGTTGTTAGCCGCCCTGAGCCCGGCTCTGGCTGGTGAGGGCGGGATATAAATAAAATTTATTATTATTATTATTATTATTATTATTATTATCATCATCATCATCATCAAGAGAAACATCAAGGTGTCGGGGGCACTTGTTCTTTCTCTCACTCTCTAATGTGGGACCAAACTTTCTTTATTGTTGTTTTATGAATCCAGCACTGGAGGATCTCGATACGGTTCCCTCATCCAGGCATTGGAGAAAGAGGCATAGCAACTGAATAATCAATTAATTACCCAGCTGAGCTCTATTTACATAATGAAAAATACAACCTCCTGCTATTTTGCAGAGGTTGCTTTCATTTGCCAAGGCTGCAAATATGTTGCACCTTCTCTTGCTGAGCTATTCATGGAAGTGAATCACTACCGGGTGTTTGTGAGTATTTTGCTGATGTTTCTGTTTAAGTTCACGAGATGGGTTCGTATGTTTATCCTAAGTTGTAACCTGCAGTGTATTCTTGGCTTAAACCGGGTTAAAACGTTTTAAAACAAGGTTAAAAGTTATTGAATATAGCACATACTGTACCCTTTTTTTGTTCATACTCTGTCTGCACTTATCATAACTATTTCCCCAGGTCTGTTTCCTACATTATCCCAATGATGTAGTTGCCACTGGGAAGTTAAATCTCTCCACCAAACAGTTAACCCTTTGTATTTTATCCTTTGTTTCCTCAACTGGCAAATCTTCCAACTTTTCATCAAGAGGAATGGAAACAGCTAGAACATTTATCTGAAGTGAGAAAGTGAAGCCACCAAAACTCTTAACTGGTCAGTCTGTAAATCAAATATAACATGTTCGTAACTCCCATAGGTGACTTTGATTTTACCATTAAAGCGAATATTTGTTACTAGTCATTTTTTCCTGCATCTCTGGGGTGTGTGTGGCTGGCCTGATTCTACTCAAGGCAGAGTGTGAAGCGCAGACCACACTTTAAAATGGTGGCACTCTGCAACCATACAGATGACTGAAAGGCACAACTCTGCAACAACTTGCCACTACACTGCAGAGATCAGGTTGTTCCTACTGTTAGGATCGTCCTACTCTCATGTAGGACCCTGGTAGAGACACATGCCTGACTGGCATGTTCTCTCCCTCCTGGTCGGTCGTTCAGGGGCTTCAAAAGCTTTCTCCAGTCTGAACATCACAGCGACTGATACCAAAAGGCATTAGCACACTTATGATTCTGCAGAGTAACAGAACCCAGTAGCACAGCATTTTGGCTAATCTACTTTTATTTACATGTAATACACGGAGCATTCTGACTTAGCTCCTTCCTCTTTCTCATCAGACAGCAAAGAGAAAGAAACAAAGGACAATATTCCTACATTCCGGAACACAGTAACACAAACATCCTGTCTCCGTCACTTCCCACACTGTGGAATGAAAACATACACCGTCATGTGATAGACAACAATCCCATGACTGCAAACACGGAGCAAGAATCCTAACATGCTGAAATATCACTCTCTAAATGGTGGTGTGCTTCTGCGAAAAGTGCAGGGCAATTGCTGGGGATTTTGTTTTAGGACAACGGTGACTTGCAGCTCACCCCAGGTGCATTCTGCACCAGCGATATATCTACCACGGGACATGCATGAAGTTCTTTGAAAAGGGTTTGAGGAAGACACTACACTGAAGATGACAGGGATAGGGGCTGTCTTCCCACAGGCTGATGATTGTCTTTCTAGTACAGCTACGGACCATCAGACATATCAAGGCAGTTCAGGGGTACCTTGTCTATAGGACTGCTAGCCTTCTTGATACAAGGTTCTGCAAAACCTTGGGTGACTATATGTGGTGGAAATGTCATGTGCAAATGATGTTGATGGACACCTGACTGGTTTTGGAATTGAGCTTCCAGATTGCAACAGGGTCAGTTCACCCACCACCCCTGACAATAGTGAAGGTTCGCAAATGGAACCAAACAAGATTCTAAAAGGCAGTTGGCTTTTCGGCAGAAATCTGCTGCTCAAAGCCTGCAGCATGGAAATCTCCTACCTGTGGTTTCATGCATGCCTGTTTGTGCCTTTTCTTTCACCCATACAAACCTGCCAATTCCCTTAGCAGCTGTCATCCTCTCCTTAAAGGAAACCAAATGTCTACCTGACCCTTCTCACTACTTCTCATTCTCTCATTAAGATCAACAGTGCTTACATTCGGCCTATGTGTTCTTTCTAAATCAGTGCCATATTTCAAGAACGTGCTACTTCAAAAGTTTTTTCCTGGTTGGTTTTGTAGAAAGAGTAAATTTGAAACTGAAAAAGGGGAGTTGTTCCCACAATCCTTTTGCATGCACCCAAATTGTCCTTGATTTCCTCCAGCACCCATTTGCTATGAGAGAGAGGCAGGATTGTGGCTCTAATTAATGTAATAGGGATGAGCAAATGAGTCCCAATCAATTATGGTTACATTTGCTTTCATCACACTTGCCTGTGGTTGGTGAATTCTCTGACAGTTTGAGTGCGACGTTTTCAGATGCCTTTAGTGAATCAATAATAAGTGACATTCATAAATATGCACATTCTGCAAAGCCCTCTGCCTGGATTGGTTCAGGAGGCAGGGAGGTATTGGAGAAAATCTCAAGAGGCCTTTGGAGTTGAGAATTTATGCAATCCAGGTATGGAGGTGTGGGGAAGGAGAGAAATGGCAACACAAACTTCAGCGATCCAGGATGGATGACAACACACAGCCTTATCCAAAATAGCTGGAACACTGTGGCTGACAAGGGACTGGATCTGCTTGATGCCTGCTATCCAAAGAATCAAAGGGCATTGCTGCGTCAGAGATTTGAGAATCTTGATTCCCTCTCCTCTTACCCAAAGGGACCATAGATCAATACAGCACAGCTGAGGGGTCTCTAACAGAACTCTCGGCACTGGCACTGAGCTATAGTTCCTAGGGTACTTCGCAGGAAGCCAAGGCAATTAAATTGGTATAAACCAAAACAAAATAAAAAAATTCCTTCCTTAGATACCAACTAAGTTTGTTATTGGTAGAGAGCCAGTGTGGTGTAGTGGTTAAGAGTGGTGGACTCATAATCTGGTGAACCGGGTTCACATCCCCGCTCCTCCACATGCAGCTGCTGGGTGACCTTGGGATAGCCACACTTCTCTGAAGTCTCTCAGCCTCACTTACCTCACAGAGTGTTTGTTGTGGGGGAGGAAGGGAAAGGAGATTGTTAGCTGCTTTGAGACTCCTTAAAAGGTAGGTCCAGTCATGGCCGACTCTGGGATTGCGGCGCTCATCTCGCTTTATTGGCCGAGGGAGCTGGAGTATAGCTTCCGGGTCTTGTGGACAGCATGACTAAGCTGCTTCTGGCGAACCAGAGCAGCACACAGAAACGCCATTTACCTTCCCGCAGGAGCGGTACCTATTGATCTACTTGCACTTTGACATGCTTTCGAACTGCTAGGTTGGCAGGAGCAGGGACTGAGCAACGGGAGCTCACCCTGTCACAGGGATTCGAACCGCCGACCTTCTGATCGGCAAGCCCTAGGCTCAGTGGTTTAACCCACAGCACCACCCGCATCTTAGGGTAATGATAAAGCAGGATGTCAAATCCAAACTCCTCCTCTTCTTCTTCTTCTTCTTCTTCTTCTTGGTATGAGCTTTCGTGTGCATGCACACTTCTTCAGACACGGAAGCTCATACCGATAGCAAACTTAGTTGGTCTCTAAGGTGCTACTGGAAGGAATATTTTTATTTTGTTTTGACTACAGCAGACCAACACTGCTAACTACCTGTAACTAGAACTATGGTATAAACCAAGTTTGCCATGCAAATACACAAGTGTTTGCATTTTGATGCCTGGTTGAAAAACCGTAATAGCCTAAACAATATGCTCACAGGTATTTGCAGACAGGGTGTTTGTGTGTGTTATATGGGGGTCAGAAGAATTTTAATGTTCACTCATGGAATAATTGGGAGAATCCAAAGATTCCTCCCCACTGCCTTAACCAGGGCTATTTCTGCTGCACTAAGCAGCTCTGGGGGATCCTTACATGACTGGAGACTTTGCACTTGAGCACTGCAGAAGATTCTGGAGCTCATTTGCAGGTTTGCTTGTTTACCGGCGTACAACATACAGATAGGGAGCTGACCTTCTATTTCCATGCTTCGTCTTCTGCATTGCAGAACGGGGAGGGCAGAGGGGAGCAAAAACCCTTGCGCGGCTCCAGTGTTTATTTACTGAGATCTGTGTCCTGCCCTGTCCCTGAGCCTCTTTCAGATATGTGGTATAATGCTTGCCTTGTGCCCAAAGGTCTCGGATGATGCAAGGGAAACACCTAAACATGGGTCAGAGCATTTTCCTTCCTTCGCCCTCCATGGACTGGGAGCATGTGCATTGCCTTGCGGGATGAGGCCCTGCGGTATTCTGTTTCTCACAGCGGCCGGCCAGATGCTTCTTTTCTTTGTTTCCTTTGGAAAGCAAAGCTTCGCTTCCTCCTCTCCAAGGAACATCCTCTTTTCTTTACACGGAACAGCTTCGATTCTCCTCCACCTTCTAGTTTTACATCGGCGCGGCCGAGAGCAGGCCTGCGCGATGCGTCTGGCTTTTGTTCGCGATAACAGATGCACCTTGCATCTCCCTTAAATTGGCATATCATTTTCTTTTGCTCGTTCTCTTTTTCTTTGTAGCTGCATTTGCATATGTATGTCAGGGCCCATTCATACATCTCATCTCCATAAACAAAAAGAAAAAACATCTGCTTCCTGTTTTAACTCTCGTTGGGAGATGGCTTTTGTGGGATTAGATCGGGATGTGAGGGCTTCTACGGTTGCATGTGCTGCAGAGCCACCTCCCGGCTGCCAGGAGAACAGGCCACTCTGGTTTTTTGAAATCATTTTTATTTGATTTTACAAATGCAAGGTTATAAAAATCCAAATATAAGTCCATATACAGAGATTCCTCCAAATCTTGCAACTTCCCCCACCCTCTCCATGGGTTTCCATTTTAAACATTTACAACTGCATATTCTTCCATACTCTTTTATATCAATCCATATTGCCCATGGTATTCGTTAGACTACAAGTGGAATCAAAATCCTGCCAATGTTTCCATCTGCTTACAGTGGTCTCCGAAACAACTTTTACATTTCCCCCATTCTTTTATAAAGTTTTTGTCCTCTTGGTTTCTGAGTTTTCCAGTCACTTTTGCCATTTTGGCATAGTCCACCAGCTTGGTTTGCCATTCCTCTCTGGTAGGAACCTTGTCTTCTTTCCATCTATGGGCTAGTAAAATCCGGGCAGAGAACAGGCCACTCTGAAATCTCCTTGTGCTGTGGGCTGGGTTGTCCTCACTGGCTGTGCAGTCTCCGCAGGCCTTTCTTTTCATCACTGAAAATCACTAATATTTTCCTGTTAGTGCTGTGATGGGAGGCTATAGCACAAGCGGAATAATATTGAACGGTATTCAATATTATTTTGAAGGAAGAGGAGAGAAGGAAACCACACTCTGATTTTCTGCTTGTGAGGTTCTCCTGGGGTGTTCCCTTGGAAAACTTATTGAGTGTGGTGGCAGCAGTCTCAGTCTCTCAAAAGGAGCAGGAGTAGACCATCTTTGCCTGGAGACAACACACTGCTCAGGAACATTCAGGCAACATCCCTAGGAACTTCGCACATAGTTGCCCCTTGGAAGAAGACTGGCTTTTCCAGATACATTTCTTTTTACAAAATCATATAATGGAAGTCTGTATCTATTATATCCATTTATGTAGGAAATTGCATTTGAAAGATCTGTGCTTTTGCGCTGGAAACTCAGAATGCAACCTTCAGAGATGTAAATGCGCAAAAAGGGAAAAGGGAAAAAACATGTCTGAGGAAGAAGGATAGCTCAGGTGTAGGACATGTGCTCGGTATTCACAAAGTCCCAGCATCAGCCTCTGGGACAGGGGTCCCCAAACTAAGGCCCGAGGGACTCGTTTATCCGGCCTGTGGCAACCCCTGCTGCCCGCTGCCGCCGCCCACTCTTACCGGCGCTGCGCTGTGTGGATGCCCACTTCCGGGCCAGAGGAACACTGGAAATAGCTTGTGTGCATGCGCAAGCGTTATTTCCGGTGCACATCTGGGTCAGAGGAGGCCCGTGCACATGCGCACAAGCTATTTCCGGTGCTCCTCCGACCCAGAAGTGCACCAGAAATAGCTTGTGCGCACGCGTATGGGCATGCGCTCCCCCACCTTCCGGCCCGCCATGCAATCAGTCCGAGGCATGGTAAGTTTGCTGACCCCGGCTCTGGGGTCTCCAGATAAAGGACCTGAGACAACAGAAAAAGGGAGCATATCAGAGACCTTCATTTTACTTAAGTCTGATTTTAAAAAGAAAAACATACATCCACACAAAATGCAAGTTGAATTAAAAATAAGCATAAATAGTCAAGGCAAAACCAAAGCAAAACAATCAGCAAGTTTTTCCATTTCTCTCTTTTGCAATTAAACAACAGAGAAAAGAAACAATAACAAAATCCGCATAAATAGTAATTTATCCAGTCTTATATCTCTCCTAATAATACCAAACTGTTCAAGGCATCTTGGGTTTTTTTCATGCAGGTAAGACATAAATAGGTTACATTTTTCAAGAAAACAGTTGTCTCTTTGCCTACCTTTTCTAACCCTAGTACATTAGTAAACTTTACCATCTGTACCACGTCTCAAATTTTAGTTAAGTTTCTGAGATGGCTCTGAATTGTTCCTACAAATGACATAAAATCATTTCTTTTCAGACAGATAAATGACCACCTCGAACTGCTTTTTTATGTATATGTGATTTTATGTCATCTTATTTTGTCATGAGTTTTTAAAATTTTGTAATTGGTGTCTTTGTCTTGATACTGGTCCTTGACCATAATAAAACGATTGGATTAGATTTAATATGGGTTGTCATCAGAAGACAGATAATTATTTTTTGATCCTCTTGAGACACCACATAGTTGATGTAACCAATAATATTATTAAAGATTCCCTTGGCAATTCATAACCCAAGATCTTCCTTATTTCGATTATTACTGAATCTCCCCGCAAAAAGAATTATTTGGCGGTATGTCCAGAATATGTGGGAAATATAGACTCCCAGATTTTTACATTGCTTTTACATACAGAGAACCAAGGTTTAAAACACAGGATCACAAGTTAGGGACAGGCCTGGCAGAAGACCTAAATGTCTTGACATTAATGAGAGCCAGTAGTTTGAAACCCTTAAGATCAAGACAGGAGGTATTTCCTCAGATGTTGCCCTGGATAGGTAGGGTTAAAACTGTTCTGGATGGGGCTGCTTCCCTGTAAAGGAGTGGGTGCAGAGTTCGGAAGTACATCTGAATCCACTATTGTCACTGGTGACATAAGTCACCTCAGTGATACAGAGTGGCTTCCATCAGCTTAAGCTGTTGTTGTCAGGTGTGCATGCAGGAGCCAGGCCCTGTGACCAGTAGGACTTTGCAGGACTGGGGCCTTCCTAAATTTGTTCTGAAGAGGCAAGGCATGGCCACACAGGTGAGGCCGATTAGTAATTCACAGCACCTGGTGGCAAGAGCCAAGAAGGGATATAAGATCAGCATTTCCCTTCGGCTCTTTGCCACAGCAACACGTTTTCTGCCTTGCTGCGTTTGGCTCCTTGACCCCTTGCCTCTTGATCCTTGGACCTTTGACTTCAAGACTCCTTGCTTCTTGATCCTCAACCCTTCACTTCGTGACTCCTTGCTTCTTGATCCTCAGACCCTTGACTTCGTGACTTCTTGCTTCCTGACCCTTGGGCCCTTAGTTTCTTGACTCCTGGCTCTCTGATCCTCCGACTCTTGGCTTCCTGACTCCTGGCTTCTGGACTTCCGTTCCTGCTCCCACCCCGCCATCTTGCCCCCAGTCCCGATGTCCCCAGCTGGGACTTTGATAGCCCATGAACCGGACTGTGACTGTTGCTATTGCTGCTGTTATTTATTGAATTTAGGTATATACCACCCTATGCCCTATCTGGACAGGAATCATCTAGTTTCAGACCCTGCAGACTGGAGACAGGCAAATGTTGTCCGCATCTTCCAAAGGGGGGTGGGGGAAGTAGGGTGAGTTTGACATTGATACCAGGAAAGATCCTAGAACAGATAATTCAACAGTTGGTCTGTGAGCACTTAGAAAAGGATGCTGTGATTACTAAGACCCAGCATGGGTTTCTCAAAAACAAGTCATGGCAGATGTATCTCATTTTGATTGGTGGAGTTACAAGCTTGGTGGATCAGGGGGAGGCCGTGGGCATAATATATCTTGATTTCAGTGAGGCTTTTGACAAAGTCCCCCAGGATATACTTGCAGATAAGATGGTAAAATATGGGCTGGATGAGGTATCTGTTAGGTGGATTTGACTGACCGAACCCAAAGAGTACTCATGAATGGTTTCTTGTCATCCTGGAAAAAAGTGACAAGTGGGTGCCACAGGGTTTTGTCCTGGGCCCGTTGTTATAATAATAATAATAATAATAATTTATTATTTATACCCTTCCTATCTGGCTGGGCTTCCCCAGCCACTCTGGGCGGCTTCCAACCAAATATTAAAATACAGTAATACATCAAACATTAAAAGCTTCCCTAAACAGGGCTGCCTTCAGATGTCTTCTAACAGTTTAGTAGTTGTTGTTCTCTTTGACATCTGGTGGGAGGGTGTTCCACAGGGCGGGTGCCACTACCAAGAAGGCCCTCTGCCTGGTTCCCTGTAATTTGGCTTCTCGCAGTGAGGAAACCATCAGAAGGCCCACAGCGCTGGACCTCAGTGTCCAGGCAGAATGGTGGGGGTGGAGACGCTCCTTCAGGTATACTGGGCCGAGGCCATTTAGGGCTTTAAAGGTCAGCACCAGCACTTTGAACTGTGATCAGAAACGTACTGGGAGCCAATGTAGGTCTTTCAAGACCGGTGTTATGTGGTCTCAGTGGCCGCTCCCAGTCACCAGTTTAGCTGCCGCATTCTGGATTAGTTGTAGCTTCCAGGTCACCTTCAAAGGTAGCTCCATAAAGGTGTATATATAAAGGTAGCATCTTTATAAATGACTTGGAATTGAGGGAATGCTCATCAAATTTGGGGGTGACACCCAACTGACAGGGGTAGCTAATGCCACAGAAGACAGAATCAGGATTTAAGATGACCTTAACAGATTGGAGAACTGGGCCCAAACTAACAAAATGAATGTAAATAGGGACAATTGTAAAGTCATACACTTGGGCAGGAAGAACCAGCTGCACAAATAACAACACGGGGGACACCTGACTTAGTACTACTACATGGGAAAAGGATCTAGGAGTCTTAGTAAACCAGAAGTTTAATGTGAGTCAGCAGTGTGATGCAGCAGCAGAAGCAGCAAAAATAATAATAATAAAAAGCTTAGCTCATGGTACATGTCTCGTTGTGGTCTCGTTTTTTGCATCAGAATCACAAACTTTTTTTTACATTCACTTGCCCATGAAATCTTCAAATAATGACGTTTAGTACCTTAATCACAAAGCCACTTCCGACCTCAGGAGGAGGTGGTGTTGCAGGCTTCACGCCCCCAACACCTGCGCGGAGGCTGGTTTCGAGCCCCCACGTGATCAGGGGAATCCTCTGCTGTGTCATCCCTCTGGCCAGCCAACCGGCAAGCTTGTGGGGGTGTGACTTGCCGCATTTAAGGCAGGTGCGGCAGAGGAGCTTCCTCTTTGGACGCCGCTCAGCTGGGTGAATTTTCCCACCCTCCCGCCTTCTAAGGTTCTCCTTCTTGGACCTTGCTATGGACCTCGCTTGGTCGCTGTTAAGGGGCCTGGTAGGAATTTTTCCACTTGGCAAACTGGCACCAGCCACTTTGTTTTTTCGCCTACCCCGCAGCAAATCGTCACAACTTCCTCAGTTAGGTGGTTAGGCATTGGTCGAGGTATTGTTATGTAGATGAATGGGGGGGAGAAGCACCATCACCTCCCCCGGATAGTGAAGAGTAGTCCGGTAAAGGACTCTGGTGGGCGTGGCCCCATCCGAAGCCTATGGAGGCCAGGGCCCAAGGCACGCCCCCGAGCGGTGACCCCGGGGGGTGTGCCTAGTTGATGTGCATCAGCAAGGCTCCCCCTGCTGGTGTTAACCCTTCCCGGCCTTCAGGCAGACAGACTGAAGCCGGATAGTTGGTTAGGACCAGTGCCTAAGCCAATACTGCTCATCACCTGTAACCAATAAAGTTGTGGCCAATTTTAGCCCATTAACCTAAACATCGGTGTCTTGTGTCTTTATTTCTACTGGTGGGAGGCGGGAACTCGCCACGCAATTTAATCCAACTAGCCCTCAATAAAAGCATGAATAGGTACTTGTCTTTCAAAAGGATAGAACTTTCTTTATGTATGCAGCAACAGCAGCAAGAATACTTATTGCAAAGTACTGGAAGACACAAGAGCTACCCACCCTGGAAGAGTGGCAGATGAAGGTGACGGATTATATGGAATTGGCGGAAATGACTGGCAGAATCCGAGACCTGGGAGAAGAGTTGGTGGAAGAAGACTGGAAGAAATTTAAAGACTATCTTCAGACATACTGTAAAATTAATGAATGTTAAAATGATGTTGGATTGAAAATAAGTGGCATTAGCAACAAAGTTAATAAGAATATGCAAAAATGAACTGATATTGGATGAAAATATAGAGTTATAATATGTTGAGATACAGAGTTAAGATAAATGAAAGAGGGTAAGGATTTGCTGATTTGATTATTTAAATGGGAATATAAAAAGGGGAGGTGTGAGGAGGCCAAGGAAATAAGCTAATGAGTACAAAGTTACAAAAAACGGATTTGTTTTTAATTCTTTTTTTAGCTATTTGTCTTTTGTATTTTGTATTTTTATTCATTTTTATTCATCTTTTTTCTTTTTCATGTATTTCTCTATGTTCTTTTTTTTGTATCCTTTTCTTATTATATGACCTTTTCTCATTTTGTAAACTTATGTTTTTGTGAAACTTCAATAAATATCTTTAAAAAAAACAAAACTGGAATCTTATTTCAGGCAAAATAATAATAATAATAATAATAATAATAATAATAATAATAATAATAATGTGACCAAGACCCCCAAAATTGTTTTTAATTGTCCCCCTCCCCCTGACAATTCACACAAAGCATAGATTTTGAAATTACACTAAACGTCACAGCTGCAATGTTTTGATTTAACACTATTCAGCACACTTTTGCAGCTTCACAAATACTGAACCAATTTTCTCAGTACAGGATCTATTTGGTTCTCTGCCCCCCCCCCCGCCGCCGCCCACAACATCACCTTCAGGATGACAATAGCAGCCCTGTGATGTAAACTTCCATCTTACACTGCAGCATGTTGACTTGACAATGTGCCACCACAATTTTAACAATATGGCTCTAAAAACCTTTCTTCCTGTCAAGAAATATTTGAACTTGAAGTGAAGTCAGCAGCTGAGGAGAACAGAATGGAAAGGTAATTACCCACGATCTCCTCCAGGAGATGACAGAAAGCACATTGGGACTTGGTTGCTCCTGGACTGAGCGTGGGCTTATTACGGCTACCCTTCCGATGCAGCAGCTGCTAGTTGCCGCAGAACATTTTGAACTGCACATTTCGGACGTTCAGCCACAGCAGCAACGGAGGCGCACAGAGCCCGTCCGCTCTCAAATTGCTGCAGTGTGATCACAAGCGACATCACAACAGCGTTCGGCACCAAGGATCTTCCCATAGCTTTGTCAGAGTCAACCACGAGGGAGTTAGTGTAGGATATTGGTGCTTCAACTGGATGTGCTGCTTGCATGCAAATGCTACGTGCAGGCAGGTGAGTCAGGAAAAGTGCACTAAGCTCACTAAATCACCACTTAGAAACTGTCTTCTAAATTATGTCAGGAGCCTCTGGGAGTAGAGGAAGATCCATATTTCAGACTTTGCCCTTCAACACATTGGAGGGTTACAAGCATAGCTGGTTTTGACCTATAAAGGCTGAAACAGCTCAGGGCCGCAATACCTCAAGGGCCACCTCTTTCCATATGAACCTACCTGAGATCATCTTCTGAGTCCCTTCTTCCTGTGCCTCCTCCTCAAGAGGTCCAAAGGGAGGCAACATGAGAACAGGGCCTTCCCTGCAGTGGCTCCCTGTTTGTGGAATGCTCTCCCCAGGGAAGTTTGCCTGGCGCCTTCATTATACACAGTTAGGCGCCAGGCAAAAATGTTCCTTTTTAACCACCTTTGGTTGATCTGTTTGACATCCTATACCCTTTTCAAGAGAGCATCTTAAAAAGTAGAGACATCACCTTGCCAACAAAGGTCCGTATAGGAAAAGCTATGGTTTTCTCAGAAGTGATGTATGGAAGTGAAAGCTGGACCATAAAGAAGGCTGATCGCCAAAGAACTGATGCTTTTGAATTATGGTGCTGGAGGAGACTCTTGAGAGTCCCATGGACTGCAAGAAGATCAAACCTATCCATTCTGAAGGCAATCAGCCCTGAGTGCTCACTGGAAGGACAGATCCTGAAGCTGAGGCTCCAATACTTTGGCCACCTCATGAGAAGAGAAGACTCCCTGGAAAAGACCCTGATGTTGGGAAAGATGGAGGGCACAAGGAGAAGGGGACGACAGAGGACGAGATGGTTGGATGGTGTTCTTGAAGCTACCAGCATGAGTTTGACCAAACTGCGGGAGGCAGTGGAAGACAGGAGTGCCTGGCGTGCTCTGGTCCAGGGGGTCACGAAGAGTCAGACACGACTAAATGACTAAACAACAACAACAACCCTTTTCAAATGGGGCTCTTTTCGGGGGGGGGCGGTCTTGGGTTGTTGTTTTTATTCTAATTATATATGTTGTGATCTTTTCTGTGAACCGCCCTGAGACCTGCGGGTATAGGGCAGTATATAAACTCAATAATAATAATAATAATAATAATAATAATAATAATATGGCGGGGAGGAGCCCACCCACCCCTGCTCATCTTCCTCGTGTGCATTTGCACATGAACAGCACATCCAAAGAGAACTTCAATCGTTTGGCAAGTTTGGCATGTGGTGGAGAATTAATTAGCATGTTACGGAGTTGAGCTTTTTATGGTCGTATCTCAAAATATTTTTTGTAGGTGGCTCTTTCTTTTGGGCTCCATTGGGGCCCCTCAAGTCCTACGGTGATGGCTGGCGCTGGTGGGGTCCTATCTGGAGAGACGCAACCTTGGTCTAGTGAATTCGCATCCTTGATAGAACCCAAAAAATAACTTACCGCAGATCTGCATAATGAACAATAAGAAATCTTTCTAAAATAATTCTCTGAGGAAAACGTTCTGTTGAAATGCACTGGGACTTCTGCTTAATTAAGCTATCTCCTCGACTTGCTAAAACAATCCTTTTCATATATTAGGGGAAAAAATTGCCATGGAATAAAATAAATTGCCCCCGGTGAGAATTAGTTGTAAGGATGTGCTTGTGTTCCTGCTCTTTTCACTTCAAGAAGCGGTTAGGAGAAAGCCCGAGGCAGGAGCAACCGGGAGAGATGGGGAGTGAGGAAAAGTCAGTGCAGAAAAGTGACACAAAAGACTGAAGGAGAGGTGTACAATTTTCCTCTCATCCCCCCTTCCACACCTTCCTTTTGCCATATCTCTGAAAGTGTTGGCATGAATAGCAGGGCATCTGATGGGGGCAAATGTGAGGAAATCCTTCAAAGACACCCAAGGCAGTTTAAAGTAGGTTGGATGCATCTGTTGTATACATGTGGCTTCCAAGTGGCAACCCAGACTTTAAACCCATGTACTTCAGATTTTCCTGATTGTGGAAAATGTGGTAAGTGGGCAAAATCCAGCATGAAGTCGCATGTTACCCAACTGCAGTGCATTGCGTGTGCAGTAGAGAGGGAAGGATCTGTCATTTTCCGTCGTCACAGTTTCTCCTTTTTTCACATTTCTGCAGCAATTTACATTTGCTTGTTGTTTTTTGTTGTTTTTAAAAAGCTTCATGAACGTTCTCCAGAATTTGCGTATGAATTTCTCCCAGGAAACCCATTTTAGTATACATGTTTGCCTGATTCACACATTTTTTGCAAGCCATTTCCCAGACATCATGCATTTTTGTATGCTATCTTCACAAACATATTCATCCTCACGTACGCTTTCCCCTGATACGTGCATTTTGTAAACGTTGTTTGGGTGGAGAATTGAACCGCAAAATTCAAATAAGTGTGAATTTCGAAGTATGGCTGCATTTTGTTTTCAGGAATTGTGAATTTGATGGATTGGCTTCAAATTATAACCCACTACAACTTCTTGAAACTTTTCAGATGCAACATCACATAAGTAAAGGACCCCTGGATGGTTAAGTTCAGTCAAAGGCGAATATGGGGTTGCAACACTCATCTCACTTTCAGGCCGAGGGAGCTGGTGTTTGTCCACAGACAGCTTTCCAGGTCATGTGGCCAGCAGGACTAAACAGCTTCTGGTGCAACAGGACACCATGACGGAAACCAGAGTGCACGGAAACGCCATTTACCTTCCTGCTGCAGTGGTACCTATTTATCTACTTGCACTGCTAGGTTGGCAGGAGCTGGGACCGAGCAACGGGAGCTCATCCCGTCACGGGGATTCAAATTGCCGACCTTCTGATCGGCAAGCCCAAGAGGCTCAGTGGTTTAGACCACAGCACCACCCCGCATCTGACATAGAGCATGCTACAGTGCTCCCATCTAGTTGTGACCAGGGCATGTGCCACATGCTTTAACCAGGAAGGAATGGCACAACTAGCACTAGACAATGCGACTGCAGTCCAGGACCCAAGAACCTAAAATGACCATCCAGACCATGGCAAATGATGGGAGCAGCAGCAAACAAACTTGATGCTGGCATTTGGATCTGCTGAGGTCCATGGTCTAAAGTTACCTAGCTAGACCCCTCGGTGTTCCAGACATAACCGCTGAAAACCCCTATGGAATGTTTCAACTCAACTTCCCCCAACAATTTCTCCCCAGCCCCCTTGCTGACAATTTTTGAACATCTCAACGCAGGGTAGATATGGAAATGTTGGGGCAGGCTCATTTGGAGCCACAGGCATACACGGTGGCAATGACATTATTCGCCATTCATGTGGAATTTGTTGCTGGGGCATTGGAAAAACTGAACTTACCTCACTAAAAGTAGGCTTGCTATGATGTATAAGACTGAATCAGATAAGTGTTGGAGATGCAATGAGGTTGAGGGGATGTTCTTTCATATGTGGTGGACCTGTAAAAGGGTAAAAAAGTATTGGGAAATAATTTATAATGAATTGGGGGGGGGTGTTTAAAAGCACTTTTCAAAAAAAAAACAAAAAACCAGAGTCCTTTTTGTTGGGAATAAATCAGATGGAAATTCCCAGGTGTCAAAAAAGGTTATTTATGTATGTCACTACTGCGGCCCGTGTTTTGTTTAGCCCCAAAATGGAGAACAAGCGAGGTCCCCAACCAAAGAAGAATGGCAAATTAAATTGATGGAATATGTGCAGCTTGTGGACTTAACATATAGAATAAGAGAACAAGACGAACATATGTTTAAAGAAGACTGGAAAATGTTTATTGAATATATGGGGGGAAATTGTGTACACTTGAAAATGTTGGCAGCATTAAGATAAATTCAACAGCGTAAATAAGTTTTGGTGGATGCAATAATGGAATACTGAATGGTTTAGTTTATGTAAAATATGCAGGGATTTATGTTATGCAAAATGAACCATGGAAGGAGAAGAAGGGAAGTCGTTGATATCTTAAGGTTGTTTAAATGAATATTCTAAAATGTAAAACAGAAAATTTAATAAAAAATACAGAGAGAGAGAGAGAGAGAGAGAGAGAGAGAGAGAGAAGTATGTGATGGTATGGGTAAGAGACACTGATCTGTACGAATATTGGGAAGCCCAGCCCAGCACTAGGCAGTTCAGACTAAAGGCTTATTTTTCATTGAGATGGTAAATCCAAGATTGAAGCTTGGTGCAGCAGGCCCAAATGTTAAACACACACACACACGATAGAGGGGCAGAAAAAAGGGACCCTAGCCTAGCCTTTTCCCAGACATACCAGTTTTCCAAGTGAAAGAAATTCAGGTTTGTGAGTTCCCACCTGCAGTCTGAATGGTACCGTCCAGAAAGAGGTTTACGTCCTCCATGGGAACAAGGCCAGAACACCCTCTCTTTTCCATCTCTCTCTCTCTCTCTCTCTCTCTCTATATATAATCCCTGAACCCCTGGAGGATTTCTCCAAATGCTTTCAGAAGACTTGAGATGCATGTTCACTAAGGTCTGGTACACCCTCAACTCTCAGTCTCTAAGCACCGCGTCTCCGAAGTGTCAGGATTGTCAGTCACAGAAGTTCTCTCTTTATCCACATCTCAGACTGCGGGGAAGACAGCCCTGCTCAGAGCCTTCCAAGCGCTACTTCGGTAATGGCCTTAACCCTGACCTTTGCAGATCGGGCGGTCTCTAGGGAGGGCAAGGTAATTCAGAATCCATTTTCATTCCGTCCAGAGCAGTGGCTGCCAGTCTGGCAGAGATGCGCCTACGTGGGGAGATTGTGAAAAGCCTGAGATGAACGGCTGTCCACTGGTGGCAAAACTATCTGGTGCACTGACCCCACGTGGCCAACTTCAGGGGGTGAGTGGGTGAGAATGGAAAATACTGTTCATACCGCAGCAGATATATGGGGGGGCATGTTTATATATGGAGGGGGCCTACAACACCGTGGCAGATAAATGCATCATGTTTTACAGAATTGCATCTCCTTCTGTTTTGATTTTTGGTTCAGGGAAGGGGTGCTGAAACATTTCCCCCCAAAACTTCTAAACTGTTAACATCTTCTGGTATGGGATCCTGCAATGCCTTCCGTTTCCCTCTCTGCTACTATAACGACACTATTTTTCCTTCTTATTTCGATGTCATCGTCAGCATCAATTAATTTACATGGGCCTCCCCAGGTAACTGGAGATCACATTGTGGAATGCGGGTGGCCCTGTGGTCTAAACTACTGAGCCTCTTGGGCTTGTCAATCAGAAGATCAGCAGTTCGAATCCCGCGATGGGGTGATCTCCTGTTGCTCTGCCCCAGCTCCTGCCAACCTAGCAGTTCGAAAGCACGCCAGTGCAAGTAGATAAATAGGTACCACTGCAACAGGAAGGTAAATGGCATTTCCGTGCACTCTGGCTTCCATCACGGTGTTCTGTCGCGCCAGAAGCAGTTTAGTCCTGCTGGCCACATGACCCGGAAAGCTGTCTGTGGACAAACGCCGGCTTCCTCGGCCTGAAAGCAAGATGAGTGCCGCACCCCAGAGCCGCCTTGGACTGGACTTAACCATCCAGGGGTACCTTTACTTTTTTTTTACCTGTACATTGTGAATGGGATAGTACTACCCATGCCCTCTATTTGTCTCTATTTTGGAGACAAAGCTGTGCAGGAGCAAATGGTGGAGTCTGGCAGCCATTCTGTGGCATGCCGTGCACAGTGATGGGACCAACATAACCCAGATTCAAATGTGTCTGCAAACCAGTAGCTCCAGATGACAAAATGGCAAGGAAAGTCACGCGCTATATGGTAAAACTGCAGATGAAATATCCTGCACTTATAGCAATGCACAGACCCAAGGATTGATAGGGCACAGCAGTAAACAACTTGGGAGCAGCCCTAGTAGAGTACCTCTGAGCATAAGCTAAGTGCTTTCACCTCACCACAAAATGTTTGCAGCCTGTCCCTTCTCCCATGCTCAGAATTAAGGAGCAGAGTTCTAGTCCCACTGTATGTCTCTATGCAGAGTAATACTCTAAGCTCCTCTGTCATGATGACCCACAACTCTATTGTGGGAGACTCTGGAGGAGCTGAACTGCTGCCCTGAGTCATAGTGGGCTGGACAAACTGAATAAACAGAAGCCGAATCCTGAGGGTGACATGGGGGAGAGAAGAGAGGGGCTCAGCCCACAGCACATGCTTGGGGGTTTCTTACATTCCTGGTCGGCTTCCATTTTTTCAAAGATGTGGGTGGCCACCCACCCACCCAGTCTAGTAAGTGTGTTGTTGTTTAGTCATTCAGTCATGTCCGACTCTTCATGACTCCACGGACCAGAGCATGCCAGGCACTCTTGTCTTCCACTGCCTCCCGCAGTTTGGTCAAACTCATGCTGGTAGCTTCAAGAACACTATCCAACCATCTCGTCCTCTGTCGGCCCCTTCTCCTTGTGCCCTCCATCTTTCCCAACATCAGGGTCTTTTCCAGGGAGTCTTCTCTTCTCATGAGGTGGCCAAAGTATTGGAGCCTCAGCTTCAGGATCTGTCCTTCCAGTGAGCACTCAGGGCTGATTTCCTTCAGAATGGATAGGTTTGATCTTCTTGCAGTCCGTGGGACTCTCAAGAGTCTCCTCCAGCACCATAATTCAAAAGCATGGCTCAAACACCAGGAGGGTGGGGGCTTGGGTGTGCATCCCTCCCACGTGGCATGCTGTTTTGCTGCCCCTTTAACTTGCTGCCCCTTCTCCTTCCACTCCTCAATCCAGGCTTGTTGGGATAGGCACGCCATGGAGATTCACAATCCCGTAACCTCCAAACCGGGTGACTGTAATACATTACATGTCGGGCTGCTCTCCAAGGTGCCCATGGGTCTTCAGTTAGGAGAGAATGCAGCTGCCACAGTTTTGACTGGCACAACCAGCGTTGGTTCACCTATTCTGAAAGAAGCAGATGGGCTGACTCTTCCCTTCCAAGCCCAGTTCATGCTGCTGGTGCTTACCTTTCGATATAAGAAATATCTGGGCTTGGCTCTTACAGCTCAATTACCCATCAAGGGATTCAGAGTCCCCTGTCCATTATTTATCAAAGGCAAATGGGTGTAGGCCGGAGCCCATCAAAGCAAGGCAGGTCATTATTTTTCTGTTGCAATAGAGTCCCTCCCCCGTCTTCCCCATCTTGCATGGAGGCTTCATGGGGGAGATGGCAGCAAACACCCCCGCCAAAGATCAGAAAGAAACAGGGCACCAGCTCACTTCAGCTAGAAGCTCTTTTATTAGCACACAAAGGCTGAATCTAGACACATCAAAAAAGTGAATGTGGCCAAATATTCACTGTGTGCGGCTTCCTGTTTCCAGCAGGGGCCATACGGATGCTTCTGAGAAGCCGACATGAAAGCAATGCATTTCTTCCTCTGTCCTGAATCTGCTGCCAATCAATTTCACTGGGTGACCCAGAGTTCTAATATCATGAGCACCACTTTTTCTCCACACCAGACATGGCCAAGGCAATGATTTCGAGACATTGCTGACTGCAGTTTCCATCAGGGGGCGGACAGGTGTGGGGGACTCCCTGGTCCTGAATGGGGCAACTGTGCCCCTGAAGGACCAAGTGCGCAGCCTGGGAGTCATTTTGGACTCACAGCTGTCCATGGAGGCACAGGTCAATTCTGTGTCCTGGCCGGCTGTTTACCAGCTCCATCTGGTATGCAGGCTGAGACCCTACCTGCCCGTGGACTGTCTCGCAAGAGTGGTGCATGCTCTAGTTATCTCCCGCTTGGACTACTGTAATGCGCTCTACGTGGGGCTACCTTTGAAGGTGACCCAGAAACTGCAACTAATCCAGAATGTGGCAGCTAGACTGGTGACTGGGAGCAGCCACCAAGACCATATAACACCGGTCTTGAAAGATCTACATTGGTTCCCAGTATGTTTCTGAGCACAATTCAAAGTGCTGGTGTTGACCTTTAAAGCTCTAAACGGCCTCGGCCCAGTATACCTGAAGGAGCGTCTCCACCCCCATCGTTCAGCCCGGACACTGAGGTCCAGCTCCGAGGGCCTTCTGGTGGTTCCCTCACTGCAAGAAGTGAGGTTACAGGGAACCAGGCAGAGGACCTTCTCGGTAGTGGCGTCCGCCCTGTGGAATGCCCTCCCATCAGATGTCAAAGCGATAAACAACTACCTGACGTTTAGAAAACATCTGAAGGCAGCCCTGTTTAGGGAAGTTTTTAATGATTGGCGTTTTAATGTACTTTTAATCTTTTGCTGGAAGCCACCTCAAAGTGGTTTGCAAAATGCTCAAACTATAAAACATAGAAAAAAGTTAAAATACTAGAACGGATTACAATTCAGATCAACATTTCTAAGTATCTGGGTAGATATCTGAGTTGCCCGAACAAAAGTCCCCCCCCCCATTCAGCCCTAGTAATTCAAGATTTTTCGCTCTATGAGACACACTTTTTCCCCGCCAAAAATTAAGGGGAAATGTGTGTGCGTCTTATGGAGTGAATGCAGGATCATTGCTTCGCGTTGCTTTCTCTGAAGCCCGGAGAGTGAGAGGGGTCAGTGCACACCGATCCCTCTTGCTCTCCTGGCTTTGCTTCGCTGGAGAGGCGCTGCGCAGCTTTCCCTCTCTGCGCAGCGCCACTTCAGCGAAGCAGGAGGAGAAATGGAAGGGGCTCCGTTTCTCCTGCCGCTTCGCTGAAGGGGCGCTGAGCAGAGAGGGAGAGATTATTTTTTTCTTGTTCTCCCCCTCTAAAACTAGGTGCGTCTTATGGTCGGGTGCATCCTATAGAGCGAAAAATATGGGAATTCATCATGTGCATGTCATTTCTATTTAAAAATAATATTTATTTGGTTTTTCAGATTAAATTTTTACAGTCACATATCCAACATGCAACAATATTAACAAGATTCCAAAGAATCTCCTGGGCTTCCCTCCTCCCCTTTCTTAGGTCCTATTGTTAATCATTTCCTCCTGCATCTTTTATGATAATACAAATCATTTACATCTCCGTTGTGTCCAAAATTCACCATTAAACTACAAGTGAAGTTCCAATTCTGCTAACGATTTTAACTGTTTACAATGGTTTTTAAGCTAAGTTATAAATTTTCCCCATTCCTTATTAAAATTTTGGTCTTCCTGATTTCTGGTTCTTCTGGTCATTTTTGCCATTTCGGCATAATCCATCAACGCCATTCTTCTCTGGTAGGGACTTTATCTTCTTTCCATCTCTGGTATCAATAGGCAGCGAGTTCCAAAGTTCTGCCACACTGAATGGTCAAGTTCTTATAAACGTGGAAGGGATATTATGAGGCTCCTGTAGCAGTGCCAATTCCACCGATCAACCAAAAACACTCAGTATTCCAAATTTGGCTGTACAATAGCTTTATGGAAGAGCATTACCATTGTGGACATTTTATTCTTATTTTCTTTCTTAATACCATCCGGCATGGAATTCGCCTTCATCGCCTCCATCACACACCGAGATGATATTTTTAAGTGTTCTGCCTTCTACGTGCCCAATATCTGTTTCTTGGTCTGGGCTAAACTATCAGATGTGTCCTCAGAGATACCAGTATGCATTTTCGTTGACTTTTTGTTTGTTCGCTGCTAAAAGCATTATCAATTTCCCATTTGGACTATGGGCTGATGGTATTTGGATAGGGAGAAAAATTAGAAGACCCATCCTTTCACATGATAGGCTTGATCCAAAGTGCCCAATTCCTCATGGCTGGTTTTGGTCACAAGGGAAAAGGCTGGACACAGTCGCCACCAGTTTAGGCCCCATCTGTGTGTGCGCGCGCAAAATTAGGATTGAAAGAACTCACACCGAATCTCATTTGCCATTTTGTTGCCCATTCACCTTATTTGGATATCATTTTGCAGTACAGTGATACCTTGGCTCTCAACTGCCTTGGTTCCCAAACGCCAAAAACCTGGAAGTGTTCTGGTTTTCAAACGTTTTTCGGAAGCCGAACGTCCGATGTGACTGTCGGCTATTGGTTCCAGGGCGCCTGCACCAATCAGAAGCTGCGCCTTAGTTTTCAAATGTTTCGGAAGGCAAACGGACTTCCAGAACAGATTAAGTTTGGCGCTTTTGTTTTTGCTATTTATTTTGCGTTTTTGTTTTTGAGGCTTTCTCGGTTAACTTGTTTTTGTGACTGTGTGGAACCCAGTTCAGCTACTGATTGATTGATTGATTGATTGATTGATTGATTGTGTGACTGTGGAAATGGATAAAAGCCCCCCATCCAAACAATGACTATCATCAGTGCAGGTAAGAATTTTTTTTAATTTTTATTTTTATCATCTACAATACTGTCTTGTTTATTTTATAGTACAGTACATTGATTACTGCTTTCATTTTATGGGTCAATGGTCTCGTTAGATACTACTACTACTACTACTACTAATAATAATAATAATAATAATATAACAACAACAACAACAACAACAACAACAACAACAACAACAACATTGGGCAACCATTTTTTACTTTTTGAATGTTGTCTAGATTTCTACAACTGATTTAGGGTATTTTTGCACTGCTGAATTAGGAAATGGCATCCATTTCTCTCCATCAGGTCAGGTTTACTGTAAACTGAATAGTGGGCATGGATAAAGGTAAGTACACGTAAATTGCATGTTGCTTCACCATTTTTCAAACTTCAGGGCTTGAACTTCCGTTTCTTGGAACTCCAGGAATGTTCAGCGGCAGGGAGGTCTCTCTTCAGAGTCCAACAGTAGTCAGCCATCATGACTGCGTCCCAGCGACCCTGATACCTGGTCTCCGTCTCTTTCATGTCCTGATGGAATCTCTCCCCCTGCTCGTCACTCATTGAACCCAGGTTCTCAGGAAATCGGTCCATATGTGAAAATAGGTAGTGCATCTTGACGCTCATGTTGCAGCCCAGGTTTCTGAAAGCAGTCAGCATGTTGTTGACAAATTCCGCGTAGTTTCTGGCCTTATTGTTGCCAAGAAAGTTCTTCACTACCAGAACAAATGCCTTCCACGCTTCCAGTTCCACTTCATTCACTGAGTTTCCGAACTCTGGATCTCTGATGAGCTGGCGGATCTGAGGACCGTCAAAGATGCCAGCTTTCAACTTCTCCATGGTCAATCCTGGAAAAGCCTGGCACAAGTAAGTGAAGCAGTCACCATCCTTGTCCAGAGCCTTGGTGAACTGCTTGATTAAGCAGAGCTTGATGTGCAGCGGTGAGAAGAGTATTCTGTCTCTGTCCACCAGAGGGTCGTTGATGACGTTCCTTTCTTTGCAAGGCACCAATTCCTCCCGCACAGGCCAGTTCTTCTTCGTGTAATACTGAGCACGGTCCCTACTATCCCAAATGCACAGAAAACATGGGTACTTGGTGAAGCCAGACTGTTGTCCCAACAAAAAGTTCACCATCTTCAGGTCAACACAAATAAACCACTTATGCTGATCATAACCAATTTTCTCCAGCACATACTTCACCGCTTCATGGTTCTCCTTCAGTGTACTCGAGTGAGCCAGGGGTATAGAGGCAAACTGGTTGCCGTTGTGTAGCAGAACACATTTCAGTGATCGCTTGCTGCTGTCAATGAACAGTCTCTAATCTTTGGGTTCATACTGTGGCACTCCAAGCTTGAGCAGAAGCTGCGCAATATCTGCACAGTACACAGTACACCAAGTCCTTCTCTTCCGAGAAAAAACGGAGGTACTCTTGATGCCTGTTGCGGAAGAAGCTGATGCGAGCACTGTCAGAGAGGAGGTTTTTTTCCTTCAATCTGGATGCCAACAGTTCGGCAGAGTCCTTTGACAAGCTGAGGTCGCGAACTAGATCATTCAACTCCTTTTGGGAAAATGGATGTGGAGCATCATCTTCAAGAACCACTTCTTCTTCTTCATGTCCTTCAACACTGGAGGCATCTTCGTTACTAATGTCAGGAAGTTCTCCGAAGATAGACACTGGAATTGCATCACAATGAGCTACAGGACAACGTGCTGATTAAAGATCAGGATACTTCGTGGGGCGGCTGCCCCATTAACTTAGTTTTGATCCCCCAACTTTATGCTTTGCCGCACCAATTTATGGAAGATTTCGAGGTTTTATGACTTCAAGCTGATCTCTTTTCGACACAGTCACCCAGAACTATCAGACCTGAATACTTCTTGTCATTAAAATAATCATTTCCAATCAAAACAATTATTCAACATGGCATTTTACCCCCACCAACTTCTTCTAAAATGCTCCACACAAGCGTACATGTGAACAAAAACGTAAAAAAAGACATGTGGCCATAGCTCAAAAACTTGACCTGATTGAGCAAAACCAATGTGATTTTTGGATTCAGCGCAACAGATTCATCCTAAATCAACTGAAAAAACGCAGACAACAAATTTGTTGTTGACCAGTGTAATTTATTACTTCTACCCAGCATCCAGCTGGCTAGGCTTCCCCAGCCACTCTGGGTGGCTTCCAACAGGATATTAAAAATACATTAAAACATCAGTCATTTAAAAACTTCCCTAAACAGGGCTGCCTGTTTAAATAGTAAAATTCATGTTAAATTGCTGTTTTAGGGGTTGTTTTTAAAAGTCTGGAACAGATTAATCCGTTTTGCATTACTTTCTATGGGAAAGGGTGCCTTGGTTTGGGTACTCTTTGGTTTTGGAACGGACTTCCAGAACAGATTAAATTTGAGAACCAAGGTACCACTATATATTGCAATTTGCTTAGGTTTTTTAGCATCCTGGGAAATGTGGTGTCTTTCACAAACGTGGCCTCCTCCTTTGCTACCTCCTGCTTTGAAGACCAATGCAAAAAATTAATTCAGTTTCTCTTCCATCTCCCTAGCCTCCTCCACTTCTGTGCCTGCAGCATCCTGGTTGATTTCCTGCTTCTGTTGTTGTTAAAGAAGTTTGCATTCTTTGTATTTGTATTTTCAGCAATGAGCTGAGTAAATAAATAATAATAATAATACCTTTATTGTCAATGTACGACCTGTGTACAATGAAATTAACCTTGCCTGATGGTTCCTGTATTGCTGATTTGCATCAGTTCTTCCATAACTTTTTGCTCTTTTGTATTTTTCTCACGTGGCCAGGCCTTCTGTGTTTTAAAGGAAGCCTCTTCACTTTTTAATGCGTCCTCGATTCTGCCAGCATCCTCTTAGACTTTCTTCTTCCTCTTTGTATCTTCCATAATCTAATTCATACATTCTACTTGAGCTTCTATTACTGTGGCTGCAACCTCCAAGCCTCCTTGAAGACACACAATCCTATTGACCCTCCCTTTCAATTGCCTTTTAACTAATCCCCTTATCTTTGAGAAGTTTCCTCTTTCGAAGTTGTAGGTGACAGTGTTGGATCTTCTTAACTCTCAGACAAATGTTGAGTTTGACAGCAGCGTGCATTGTCACTGTTCCGGAGTCATTTAACAACTCTTGACGGTGCACGAGATCCTGGGTGCGACATTGCCTTCCCCCCTTTTTGATTTCATGACCCGTTTTTCTGTCACCGCGTGAAACGGTGCCTCTTGTCAAGATTGGAATGTGCCCTTCTCCATTCAATAGGACAGTTGAAACCACCCGTTATTACACCATTTCCCTGATCCCTTTCTCCATCCCAAGATTATCCTCAGAAGATTGTTCAAGGTAGTAGTAATATGCTCCCAATGCTTTTTTTGTATCTTAAATTTCCACCACCAGAGATTCCGTGGAGTTTATTCTTCTTTGGAATGATCTTGGACCAGGAATTCTCACCTACAGTACAACCTGACCCATAATACTTCCCATATTGATCTGCTGCCACCAGAGCTCACATCATATCCCCTGAACCTCAAGAAATCACCTCTGTTACCTGAATTGGATAACTGGAACACCAGCTGGAAAATTAGCCAAGACCTGAGGAGCCCCCCCTCTCTCTTTTTTTCCCTCTCTCTCTCAAATAGTATTTTTATTGATATTTGTCCAAAGATATACAAAAATTCATACTCACAAAGTATCTTTTCAATACAGTGGTGCCTCAGGTTACATACGGTTCAGGTTATATACGCTTCAGGTTACAGACTCCGCTAACCCAGAAATATTACCTCAGGTTAAGAACTTTGCTTCAGGATGAGAACAGAAATTGTGCTCCAGCGGCGCGGCAGCAGCAGGAGGCCCCATTAGCTAAAGTGGTGCTTCAGGTTAAGAACAGTTTCAGGTTAAGAACGGACCTCCGGAACAAATTAAGTACTTAACCCGAGGTATCACTGTACACTGAAATACTTAATACAGTCATACCTCGGGTTACAGACACTTCAGGTTACGCGATTTCGGGTTGCGCACCGTGCCGAACCCGGAAGTACCAGAACAGGTTACTTCTGGGTTTTGGTGCTTGCACATGCGCAAGAACACTAAATCACGCTTTGCGCATGCACAGAAGTGCCAAATCGTGACCTGCACAGACACGGCGCTGCGGGTTGCGAACATGTCTCGCGCATGGATCACGTTTGCAACCCGAGCGTCCACTGTACTTAAACTAAAGAAGAACAAAGGCAAAAAGAATAGGAAGGAAGGAAGGAAGGAAGGAAGG
Organism: Podarcis filfolensis; assembly: GCF_964270895.1. NCBI lineage: Eukaryota > Metazoa > Chordata > Lepidosauria > Squamata > Lacertidae > Podarcis > Podarcis filfolensis. The sequence continues at coordinate 9,012,897 of NC_139609.1, forward strand.
AGGGAAGGAAGGAGAAGAGAGAAAAGAATAAAGAAATCTAAGACTTCTGGTTCTCTGTCCTGCAGCCATACATAGTATCTCACTCCCTGGATCATCACAATCTTACTCGGCTACGAGTGATCGCAAAAGAAGAAGACATACTACAGTGGTACCTCGGGTTACAGACGCTTCAGGTTGCATATGCTTCAGGTTACAGACTCTGCTAACCCAGAAAAAGTACCTTGGGTTAAGAACTTGGCTTCAGGATGAGAACAGAAATCACGCAGCAACGGCGCGGCAGGAGGCCCCATTAGCTAAAGTGGTGCTTCAGGTTAAGAATAGTTTCAAGGTTAAGAACGGACCTCCGGAACGAATTAGTACATAACCAGAGGTACCACTGTATCCAGTCATTAACATCCAACCATTCTATCTTCTATCAACAAGTATTTTTTTCAATCTTCAAATCCAGATATTACAAGTTCATTTTCTCTTTCACGCAAAAAGTCCGTAAGCTGTTTCCAGTCCTATATAAATGTTCTTTGACTTCTGAGGTTTATTCCTACCTGTCACCAGCCAAAGGGAATAGGGCAAGAGGCCGGTCGCATTTCTCCATGAAGTTTTACTACACTCCATGAAGTCTTGTACTTTATTTTACAATGGGAGTGACTGAACAGTGAGTGATGCTCAAAGGGTGTTAAGACTGAAGAGGAGTTGTTCTCTTTGGGAAGACAACAGTCTCACTAAATTGAAGCCTGACCAAATCTACAGTTTTCTATAACTACACCGCAGGGTTCAGCTGAACTTAAAAGTCAGCTGAAGACCAAACCTACTTTTGGGTTTCTAAGCAGCTAAGTTTGCACTGCATCCTTTGGTTGAGAACTACCCAAACTGTATAGAAATTTATTCATGTATGCAACTACAGCGGCAAGAATGTTACTTGCCCAAAAATAGAAAGAAGAAAACGTTCCAGCCAAAGAAGAACGGATACAAAAACTTATGCAGAAATGGTGAAACTTAGCAGAAAAATAAGAAATCAAGATAACAAACTTTTTGTAGAAGAATGGAAATGGTTTGTGGAATATTTACAAACAAACTGTAAACAGGTAAGAACATTGGCAGGATTATTGTAATAACCTGCAGTTTTATAAGAGTATATATATTTAAAGTAGATGAATAAATGAATGAATGGAGTTAATTTGAATATGCAGAAAATATTAAAAATAAATTTAAGGAACCGCAGAAAAGGGAGAAAGGAAGTCAAGTTTTGAAATGTTCAAATGATTGTAAAACTATTGTTGGAATGTATAAAATTGAAAATCTTAAATAAAAAATGAGAGAGAGAGAGAGATCTTAGCTTATCCTCTGTACCAGGGGTGACAACTTAAATAAAATATTGGTGGGGGGAGGTAAGCCCCACCCCGGATAAATATTTTATGGGGGGACAAAGAGACCTCAGCCCCTAGGAGTTGGCTCTGATGTTGTGGACTAGGAGGAAGGGTAACACAGAAGTGGGTCCAGGCCTTGGATGAACAACACAGAAACAAAAGATTTTTGCCTTAGCAGATGCAAATAAGCACATTTTGGCGTTGAGAATCAAAACTCGGGGGGGAGGGGTCTCTGCTCTGCACCAAGCACCCTCATTTTCTCCAAGTGTTTCTTCCTGCAAACAACATCTCTTGCCGTGTGTGCAGCGAGGGGCGAGGGCGGAGGGGGGAGGCTGGTAGGCTCTCCGTTGTTCAGGAGAGCAGAGCAAGGAGAAGATTGATGATCCTCTCTGGGTGTAAGATCTCCTCCTTGTGAAGGCTGCTTATGAGGCCTGATAGACTTGTCATCTCTTAATAAACATCTCTGATATGTTGGAGAGAGGAGAGCGTGGGAGCAAGGGAGGGACACTCTGAAGGTGGCTAACAATTTAGTCAGTAGCAGACTCCTCCCAGCTGCTTTCATGGGGGGGGGGTGAACAGAAGAAAGAAAGAAAGAAAGAAAGAAAGAAAGAAAGAAAGAAAGAAAGAAACCTTTTGCTTAATTTAGTTCTTTGATCCTTTCCTACTTTGGGTGAGAGAAGGAGCCCTGGAAACTCGTTATTTCTTTTTAATACTTCTTTTATTTGCAAATAAAGCAAAGCATAGTGGAAACATAAAGGGACGCGAGTGATGCTGTGGGTTAAACCACAGAGCCTAGGGCTTGCCGATCAAAAGGTCAGCGGTTTCAATCCCCGCAACGGGGTGAGCTCCCATTGCTCAGTCCCTGCTCCTGCCAACCTAGCAGTTCGAAAGCATTTAAGTGCAAGTAGATAAATAGGTACCACACTGGCGGGAAGGTAAACGGCGTTTCCGTGCGCTGCTCTGGTTTGCCAGAAGCGGCCTAGTCATGCTGGCCACATGACCCGGAAGCTGTACGCCGGCTCCCTCAGCCAGTAAAGCGAGATGAGCACCGCAACCCCAGAGTCGGTCATGACTGAAACTAATGGTCAGGGGTCCCTTTACCTTTACTTTTATAGTGGAAACAAAGCAGCAGCTCCTCTCCCCCCCCCCCCCAGTTTTGCACATCCTTGCTACAGGAGAGATGGGGTGGGCCTGCCCCTCAGAGTTTTGCTGGGGTGGGGGAGGATGACAGAGTGAGAGATTAGTGCTGCAAGATTAGTGCCGCAACCCCATAGTCACTTTTGACTGGACATAACCATCCAGGGGTCCTTTACTTTTTTACCTTATAGAATCAACACTGTAGACTTTCCCCTAGTTAATGTGAGTTGCGACTGCTAAGCTTCTTCTTTTTGAGACCAGGCAGAACGGAGCCAGTGTGACAATACTGGCCTGCAATGGGGAAACCCAGATTCAAATCCCTCTTCAGAGATAAAGTGAACTTGGATATCTCTCTCTCTCTCTCTCCAGGGCTTAGATTGCAGGCCAGGGGAGAGGGAACCTTGCCAAATAATAACCTTGCCAAATACCATATTTTTCGCTCCATAGGGCGCACCTGACCATAGGGTACACCTAGTTTTCAGAGGGGGAAATCAAGGAAAAAATATGATTCCCCCCCCCCCCACTGCTCCCAGACCTTCTCCCTGCTTTTGCGGGAGGTGGGGGAATTCCCCCATCTCCCGCAAAAGCCCACAGGAGCCACGCACCCTTTAAGGAGCGCACGGCTCCTGGGGGCTTTTCCCCGAGGAAAACCCCCCAAGAGCGGTGCGCTCTTTAAAGGGTGTGCAGCTCCTGCGGGCTTTTCTACGAGGTGGGGGAAGGGACTGATGCGGCCAGTCAGTCCTTTCTCCCTCCTGGGGAAAAGCCTGCAAGAGCGCACGAAGCTTGTGTGCGGCTCTTGGGGGCTTTTCCCGCCTGCCTCCCCCCTGCATTCGCTCCATAGGATGCACACACATTTTCCCTTGCTTTTTAGGAGGGAAAAAGTGCGTCCTATAGAGCGAAAAATACCGTAATACACAGTGTTTGCTTGCCCTGTTGCCCATTGCGATTAAAAATGTATGCCACTACAGCAGCAAGACTTTTATTAGCCAAAAATTGGAAATCGCAAGAAATACCGACAATAGAAGAATGGCAGATGAAGATGATGGATTTTTCGGAGCTGGCTGACCTGACTGGAAGAATCCGCGACCAGAAAACGGAGGAAACACAAGAAGACTGGAAGAAATTTAAAGAATATTTAGTGAGATATTGTAATATAAGATAATTAAGAAATCCCTAGAAGTAACAGATTAGGCTAAGGGATAGAAAAAGATTAATAATAAAGATTATTATGGATTACAATTGGAATTAAGGTTAAGAAGTATGTAATGAAAGAAGATATGGATGTTATAAATATGAAATTGGGAACTGCTAAATATGTGATATGATGAAATTCAGATTGGAGGGTGTCGAGAAAGTCTTTTAGCAATGTAAATACACCAGGGAATATGAAGAAAAAAATCTTCTTTTATTTTCTGTGTTTTTATTGTTGTTAAGTTTTTATGTTGTGTTAAATGTCATGTTTTTCTTTTGTGTTTTTGTCTGTGTGTTATAAGAGAAAACTAATAAACTTTTTTGGGGAGGGGGAAAATTGTGAAACTTTCAGCGGGAAAGAAGCACTGGGGCAAAGCAGCCCTGATCGAATGCGAACATCGTGTACCGGTATATTGTATGCAGCCGCTGTACCCTGTGCTCCGCATCTGGCAACCCCACAGAGAAAGAGGGGGAGACTGCCAGGCATATAAGCATGGAAGGGAAAGGGAGAGTGCGGATTGGGAGCCAGCCCCCCACAGGGACTGCAGTTGTCAGCTGGAGAAATCAAGGCACAGCCGCTCCCTCCTTAACAATTTGGACTGGGATTTCAGCAAACACATCCACCTCTTCTGGGTATTCAGCTCACTCGTCTTCAGAGGAATCTTAAGAGTTTTACAGACAAGGAGAAGTTTGTGTGCGGAGGCAACAAACGGTACTTCTGCAAGGAATCCTTAGCACTGCCTTGTGCCTGCAGCCACTATTAATTTGTGCATGTTGTTGTTTAGTCGTTTAGTCGTGTCTGACTCCTCGTGACCCCATGGACCAGAGCACGCCAGGCACTCCTGTCTTCCACTGCCTCCCACAGTTTGGTCAAACTCATGCTGGTAGCTTCGAGAACACTGTCCAACCCTCTCGTCCTCTGTCGTCCCCTTCTCCTTATGCCCTCCATCTTTCCCAACATCAGGGTCTTTTCCAGGGAGTCTTCTCTTCTCATGAGGTGGCCAAAGTATTGGAGCCTCAGCTTCAGGATCTGTCCTTCCAGTGAGCACTCAGGGCTGATTTCCTTAAGAATGGATAGGTTTGATCTTCTTGCAGTCCATAGGACTCTCAAGAGTCTCCTCCAGCACCATAATTCAAAAGCATCCGTTCTTCGGCGATCAGCCTTCTTCATGGTCCAGCTCTCACTTCCATACATCACTACTGGGAAAACCATAGCTTTAACAATACGGGCCTTTTACAGATAGGTAGCCGTGTTGGTCTGCCATAGTCAAAACAAAAATTTTTTTCCCCTTCCAGTAGCACCTTAAAGACCAACTAAGTTAGTTCTTGGTATGAGCTTTCGTGTGCATGCACACTTCTTCAGATACCATCTGAAGAAGTGTGCATGCACACGAAAGCTCATACCAAGAACTAACTTAGTTGGTCTTTAAGGTGCTACTGGAAGGGGGAAAAAATTTTTGTTTTGAATACGGGCCTTTGTTGGCAAGGTGATGTCTCTGCTTTTTAAGATGCTGTCTAGGTTTGTCATTGCTTTTCTCCCAAGAAGCAGGCGTCTTGTAATTTCGTGGCTGCTGTCACCATCTGCAGTGAATTTGTGCATATGGAGGATGAAATATTTTAGATTTTCCAGTAAAGAGGCCAAACGCCACGGAAGCTGTACACTCGTCTACCCCATCGTTATATAAAGCAAAGAGTATTGCGGGGTGCTTTTCGGATCAAAACTGGTGCACCGGTGAGAGAAGCTGAACCACCCCCTCTGCCATACTTCACATTACCCCAGGTGCTTTTCTTCCAAGCCAACTCCTGCTAGCAGAATGCACCAAAGATGTGATGATCACAAACTTAGATGGCTTTAAGAAAGGGTTAGTAGTTTATCAAGGCATAGGCCTATCAGTAGGGGGCAGCTATGAAAGCTAAGTGATTCAGACAAACCAGAGTCCTTTCTGTTCAGACTGAAATTCCCAGGTGTCAAAAAAGGTTATTTATTTATGCCACTACTGCGGCCTGTGTTTCGTTAGCTCAAAAATGGAAAACGAGCGAGGTCCCAACTAAAGAAGAGTGGCAACTTAAGTTGAGAGAATATGCGCAGCTTGCAAACTTAACATATAGAATAATAGAACAAGAGGAACATACGTTTAGAGAAGATTGGAAAACGTTTGTTGAATATATGGGAAATAACTGTGTACAGCTGAAAACGTTGGCAGCATTAAGATAAATTCAACAGTGTTAATAAGTTTAAAGGTAAAGGGACCCCTGACCATTAGGTCCAGTCGTGACCGACTCTGGGGTTGTGGCGCTCATCTCGCTTTATTGGCCGAGGGAGCCGGCGTACAGCTTCCAGGTCATGTGGCCAGCATGACTTAAGCTGCTTCTGGTGAACCAGAGCAGTGCATGGTAACACCGTTTACCTTCCCGCTGAAGCAGTACCTATTTATCTTCTTGCACTTTGACGTGCTTTCGAACTGCTAGGTTGGCAGGAGCTGGGACAGAGCAATGGGAGCTCACCCCGTCCCGGGGATTCGAATCGCTGACCTTCTAATTGGCAAGTCCTAGGCTCTGTGGTTTAACCCACAGCACCACCCACATCGTTAATAAGTTTAGATGGATGTAATAATGGATTAGTGATTGGTATAGTTTTTGTAAAATATGCAGGGATTTATGATATGTAAAATGAACCATGGAAAGAGAAGAAGGGAAGTCACTGGTATCTTAAAGATGTAAAATGAGTATTTTAAATTGTAAAACAGAAAATTTTAAAAAGGTATATAATGAAAGCTAGGTGATTCAGAGGAGATTAGCGTCTACATATCAGAACGCTGGGTATAAACATGGGGGCATCACCTCTATGGTCCTGCTTCTGTGCTTCCTGGCTGGTGGGAAAGCAAAAGGTAACTGAGCCTTTCCTTTGATCCAGACAGACAATTCTGGCTTTCTTACACAAAGTGAGCAGATGGGTAGACTCCCCTATAGCTGTAGTATCAGATAGGATCCGGGTGGCGCTGTGGTCTAAACCACTGAGCCTCCTGGGCTTGCAGAAGGTCAATGGTTCGAATCCCCTCAACGGGGTGAGCTCCCATTGCTCGGTCCCAGCTCCTGCCAACCTAGCAGTTCGAAAGCACGCCAATGCAAGTAGATACACTTGACCGGTATGACTGCTATCAGAGTGAGACATTGGAGAACAGCTGTCCGACTTCTTGGCTGTTGTGCTGGGAGGTATTGCAGGGTTTCAGGTTGTTCCAGTGCCGGATTTACCTATAAGCTAAACAAGCAATAGCTTAGGGCCCCACTCTCTTGGGGACCCCCCAAAAAATTTAAAGGGGAAAAAACGGATGTACATTTCCAAAATATAAGATAAGTTCAACAATGACTTTGATAAAATACATATTTTGTTATGTGTAAATGGCTTTAGATACCTGTTAGGTCCATAAATTACCATATAGCAGGCATGTCCAGCTTTCAAGACACTGAGATCTACTCCCACTATAAAAAAAACTGGCAGTGATCTACCAAAGTTTTTGAGCTTTTTTGGGGGGTGAGGAGGGGTTCCCCGCAATCTACCACAGACCCCTCACAATCTACCAGGAGATCTACCTATTGGACATCCCTGCCATATAGCATATGGATTTATAGCATGCCGGATTTACGTATAAGCTAAACAAGCTATAGCTTAGGGCCCCTCAAAAAATTTAAGGGAAAAAAAAACCAATGTACATTTCCAAAATATAAGATAAAGAACAAATAAAATAAAACCTACGTACAGCAACGGTGTTTTGTGTTGTGTAGGCTCCTGTGATGTAAGTCATGGGCCTAGCCTGCTCCCTAAAATATCACTGGTTTGCTCATTTCTATATATAGGGTGCCTACATTCTGCATGTGCAAATGGCTTTACATACCTATTAGGTCCATAAATTACCATATAGCATATATTTAACACAAAAACCAGTGACGATTTGTTGTTGGCAGAGGACAGCTGGACATATAAAGGGTCCCATTACCTTCAGTAGCTCAGGGCATCAGCAAACCTAAATCCGACCCTGGTTTGTCCTGCCCCCCGATCCCCGGAAGGGGGTGAGCTCCCCTTGCTCGGTCCCTGCTCCTGCCAACCTAGCAGTTCAAAAGCACGTCAAAGTGCAAGTAGATAAATAGGTACCGCTCCGGCGGGAAGGTAAACGGCGTTTCCGTGTGCTGCTCTGGTTCGCCAGAAGCGGCTTAGTCATGCTGGCCACATGACCCAGAAGCTGTCTGTGGACAAACGCCGGCTCCCTTGGCCTATAGAGCGAGATGAGCGCGCAACCCCAGAGTCGATCGCGACTGGACCTAATGGTCAGGGGTACCTTTACCTTTACCTTTAAGCTGCTGTGGAATCAGGTCTATGAGGTAGCCCGTATGAGCGTTTCAGGGAATGGAGCACAATGCGACCAGTATGTGGATGACAACCATGGTCTACCCCCGTCTCTCTGAATCATCTCAGTCAGATGGAGCTCTGCAGATGACTGACATCTGCCCTTCCGTGATTCTGCCTAAACCAGGGAGGCTGCCACAAGGCATCCAGAGCAAATGTCTGCAGTTAGTTTGAGGAAAGCAGTGCAGCGGCACTCCTTGCCACAAGAGAAATGGATGGGCAAAGAATTTAACAATTTCTAAGGATGCAGGGACGCGGGTGGCACTGTGGTCTAAACCACTGAGCCTAGGGCTTGCTGATCTGAAGGTCAGCGGTTTGAAACCGCGCGATGGGGTGAGCTCCCGTTGTTCTGTCTCACCTCCTGCCAACCTAGCAGTTCGAAAGCAGGTCAAAGTGCAAGTAGATAAATAGGTACCGCTCCAGCGGGAAGGTAAACGGCGTTTCCGTGCACTGCTCTGGTTTTGCCAGAAGCGGCTTAGTCCTGCTGGCCACATGACCCGGAAGCTGTCTGTGGACAAACGCCGTCTCCCTAGGCCTATAGAGCTAGATGAGTGCGCAACTCCAGAGTCATCTGCGACTGGACCTAACGGTCAGGGGTACCTTTATCTAAGGATGGATGAGATGTCAGAAGACAATTATGCCAAACTCTTGCACCGCTTTGTGACCGGCTCTGCTTTGGCACTACCACTTTGTCTCTGGTGGGTCCACATCGTTCTTTCGCCATCCCAAGTGGAAAGTTTGAGACCCGCTGCCTCTGCCCATTTAAGCAAGGCCTTGTGAATTTCACGTATGGTTAAATGGGGAGGAGAGGCCCCCCACCTCAGCTGTAATCAACCCGTCAAGACACCTCACATGTGCAGAAGAATGGAAAATGTGCGACAGCAAACAAATGCAACCTAAGAAATAATTCACTACAAGCTGAATTACATTTCCTAGGCCAGCCAAGCTCATTGGAAACCGAAGCTGGTTACGGGAAAAGGCAAGTCCGCTACAGAATATGTCGTCCGGGAGGGTGGGGGGTGTCCATTAATCATATTTCTCAGCTGTTTTTAGCCTCGAGGGAGCAAGAATTTTCCAACGTGCGACCAACCTCATCTCTAGCGGATAGATGCAAAAGAAGCAATTTGTACCTTCCATCCCACCTCTCAGCTCATCCTCGCACAGATTTTAATCTCTCACCAAAACACAAGAATAACGACCAACATTCTCTGAAGAATTGCCAGGGGTGGACGAGGGGGAAACACACACACACACACACACACACACACACGAATGTTGCACCCCCGGCAGAGCGGTCTGGGCGGCCGGTGTACAATTTGGAGCTGCCCCCAGACACCCTCCCACCCTCCCTAAATTGCTGGCTGCTGAGATAAAAGGAATATAATGAAAATGTAAACAACAACAAGGGTGGGGGGGGAAATAACTTTATACCAGGCTTGGCCTGACAGAGGGAAGATTGATATCCCGTGATGCTTTGTCTTGATGAGACAATGAAAAATAACCACCCCAGCAGCTGTGTCAATATCAGACTTGGTAATGCACCAGTAGCTGTGGGTTTTATTTAATCCGCTTTGCTTTAAGATGATAACGGTTGTTACTTTTCAGTGCCTGTCTGTCAGCACCCCAGCATTGCAATATTCCTCCGCAGCTCCGCGAGCCGGTTTCATTTATTTTAAAATACCATTTCACACACTGCTGACTTTTAACAGTGTTCCGTGTGAGTTTGTGAGATTGAATGGTGACAGAAACAACACTTTTTATGAGAATACAGAATATTAAAAACGGGGCACAATATACAGATGGCAGTTTTCACTACAGCTTGTTCTCCCCCCGACTCCTGCTCCTGCTACTCAGCTTTCCCACTGAATGCATTTGTAGTAACACCATAAATGTCACTTCCACTGACGGCCTTTTGGCATTTTATTTAAATGGGAATTCAACTCTTGCTCCTGCCGCCGCCGCTGCCGTTCCCTGTGCAGGAGTGTCAGTGCAAGAGCCTCCTTTTTTTCCTCCTTGTTTTTGGTGTCCATTGCATTCCTCAAATGCCACATTTTCAAAAAGCAATATATCCCAATCTCCGAGCAGCACAAGACTCCGTTTGCAATGAGGCACAGAGGAGAGTGCGATGTCTTCAGGATACGTGGTTTATTTACACACATATACAACCTGAGCCTACGATGGAGAGGTCCACAGCATTAACCCCCCCGCAAGAGGGTCTTGCTTCTTGCCTTGGATACCAGCAGAAATCAGGCATGGCTCTCTCTCCAGCTTGCTGCTTTTCTTCTAGCTCACCTCACTCTAAACTCACGCTTTGTCCTAACTATCCAGGAGTCGAAGGAGGGGCTCCACTCATTTGCTGTCTCGCACAGAGCCCCCTTCCTTTGTTCCCCTTAATGGCCCATCGCCCAGGCGATCACCACAACACAGGAAGCTAACCTGGCTTATATTTAACACTTGCTGGATCCAGGGCTTAGAAGGGTCTCGCACACGGTCTGCTTTCTGCCCCACCCCCCAAAATTCATAACAATATGCTTGCTGTGGATGAGTTCATGTATGGTGGGGTGTTCTAGGGCTGATCCAAACTAAACTGCTATTCTGAATAAAATTCATTCCACTTCCCCCCCTACCTTGATACTATAGGTAAGGTAAAGGTAAAGGACCCCTGGATGGTTAAGTCCAGTCAAAGGCAATTATAGGGTTGTGCCGCTTATCTTACTTTCAGGCCGAGGGAGCCGGCATTTGTCCACAGACAGCTTTCCGGGTCATGTAGCCAGCAGGACTGAAGTGCTACTGATGCAACGGGACACCGTGACGGAAGGCATAAACACTGCATGGAAACACTCTTTATCTTCCCACCACAGCGGTACCTATTTATCTACTTGCACTGGTGTGCTTTCGAACTGCTAGGTTGGCAGGAGCCAGGACAGAGCAACGGGAGCTCACCCCATTGCGGAGATCCGAACCGCCGACCTTCCGATCGGCAAGCCCAAGAGGCTCAGTGGTTTAGACCACAGAGCCACTCGGTGGGAGTCCACTGAGCAAGGGCCTTCTTACTCCAAACAGCACTGGCTTTGCAGCAGCTCAGCTTTCTGAGTGAGAGGTCCCAACTGCTAATCCACGTGCTTAACAGCAGCCTAATCAGAAGTCGTGGGAACACGGGTGGTGCTGTGGTCTAAACCACAGAGCCTAGGGCTTGCCGATCAGAAGGTCGGTGGTTCGAATCCCCAAATCGGGGTGAGCTCCCATTGCTCGGTCCCTGCTCCTGCCCACCCAGCAGTTCGAAAACACATCAAAGTGCAAGTAGATAAATAGGTACCGCTCCGGCAGGAAGGTAAAAGCGTTTCCGTGCGCTGCTGTGGTTTGCCAGAAGCGGCTTAGTCATGCTGGCCACATGACCTGGCAGCTGTCTGCGGACAAACGCCAGCTCCCTCGGCCTATAGAGCGAGATGAGCTCGCAATCCAAGGACCTAACGGTCAGGGGTACCTTTACCTTTAATCAGAAGTTACGATGCATTTCCCAGCAATCACAATAAATTGTCATCAGTTTGCTTTAAGTAAAGAGAATTTGCTATAGTGGGTGTGGAGGAGAAAAACAGGAAATGCAGTTTAACCAGTCTTGGCGCACATTTAGTCCCCGACCCCTATGCTCAGTGATACTCTCAAACTTTAAAGGATTGATGAGACTGGATGAACACTGACAGAAGCCATGCTGATTCTTCTTCAGCAGGGCTTTTTCTTCTATATGTTCGGTAATTTTCTTTAGTAATGCTTCTCGCCAATTTATGCAAAACAGGCTACCCAGCCTGTAATTTCCCGGATCTCCCTGATGTGCCAGGAGTGGGGAATCTTTTCAGCCTGACAGCCCAATCCTGAGATCCTTCACCCCCAGAGGGACACTTCAACTGCTGAATGGGGCACATTGAGTGAAAGGTCTGCTGCAGAGGAAGGTCCCAGCAAACCCAAGTGGGGCTTGAAGCCACTGTCAACCAGTCAATTGTAGCTGACTTCAAGCCCTGCATAGATCAGCCGTATTCTGGGTTTCCTGACTGGTGCTGGCTTCAATCAAATACTGAAGAACTAGCTAACCGATTAGAAAGAGTCTCATTCATGCAGGTCAAGTCACTAAGTGTAGATGCATCAAAAGAATATTGGCAGCATCCTCCATATTTAAGGTGTTTGACCCCAGGTGGCCTTGAGTGCCTGGTACAACCAATGGGCAAAAGTCAAACATGGCCAGGAAGGTAATGCAGAGATGGGAAGAGCCTCCAGTCTCTTCCTGGCAGCAGGGGTGGAGGAAGGGGGGGTGCGGTGGGGGTGGTCCACCCTGGTTGTCACCACTGAGGGGGATGACAAAATACCAGGTGGCACTCACTGTGGGGCCTGCAGCGTGCCCGAGCCACGTGTCTCTCCTGGGAGTGATGCAGTGGCTTGGGCGCTCTCAGGCTCCACACTGCCCCAAACGGTCCGCCTGCCGCCTCCCCCTCAGCTGTAGGGCAGCTGAATAGGAGGAGGCAGGCAGACACCTCAGAGGCATAGCTGTCAACTTACAGATTTGAAAATAAGGGACCAGCAGCCTCGAAAATAAGGGATCAGCAGCCAAAATAAGGGATTTTCAGGGCACAGGTAGGTTCAACTTCTGAGCTCCTCTGAGCCAAAGGCAGAAAGCCCAGCCAGCAGCCAAACGAAGCCTCAAGCGGTGGTTCCCACAGCGCAGCAACCTGGCAAAGGGGATGAAGCAAGGGAAACCACCGTCACCTCTCCTCTGGGAAGCGCTGAGCAAAGGCAAGTCCCTAGGCAACGCGGCCGATTTGATCGGCACAAGGCATGCAAGCTCCACCCCCAGTCGTTCTTAGACTCCTTATTGGGTGAGCAACGCAGCCAAACAACACAGTTGGAGCCTCCCTCCTCCCTGGCCGGCAGGGAGGGAGAGGAGCTGCTTCTTTTGAAACCTGGGAAATTTAAGGGACATCATCAATAAGGGACAGCAGCGGGACACGGCACTGGGATAAGGGAGTTTCTGGCCAAATAAGGGACGGTTGACAGCTATGCTCAGAGGCCCTGCAGAGCATCCTGCCCCAGCTTGTTGAGATTTCCATTCCACCTTAAGGAGCAGACGTGTGGGACTGTTGCGTGTCACATGTCTGTTTACATTCCAGCACAGCTTTCTGGGAACTTCCGTTGTGTATAGCTTTTGCTTTTCCTGTTCTCTCTGAGAAGACGAGAGAGAGAGAGAGACGACGTGTTTCTTTGTCCTGATTTATGATTAATAAATCCGTAGTTGTAGTATGCTTCCAAAAGCCTCACGCCTATTCTGTGGTCACAGTTCGCTCTGCTGATAGTGTGCCCTGGCTTTGAAGCCCGGGTCGCTGATTTACGTCAGAGCAGAGGCGATGGTCTTCACAGCGGAACGGCTGGAAGGAAACGGCCCAGCTGGAGCTTGCCAACTGGCCTCCCAGCCCTCTGCATGTCAACACAGCTCGCCCCGCCCTGCGGGCGGCTGCCCCAGGGCGCAGGGCACTCATGCCACCCCACGTGCCCAATTGGCTTGCTCTGCCGCTGCCTGGCAAACAGGGTATCTCAAGTAAGGACTCAGATTGTTAACGCAAAAGTGATGGGAGTTACATGATTTGATTGCTCAGAAGGCTTTGTGACTGCAGAGCTTGGGTGTCTTAAAGAAACATGTTGTTGTTTAGTCGCTTAGTCGTGTCTGACTCTTCATGACCCCATGGACCAGAGCACGCCAGGCACTCCTGTCTTCCACTGCCTCACACAGTTTGGTCAGACTCATGTTCGTAGCTTCTAGAACACTGTCCAACCATCTCGTCCTCTGTCGTCCCCTTCTCCTTGTGCCCTCCATCTTTAGCAACATCAGGGTCTTTTCCAGGGAGTCTTCTCTTCTCATGAGGTGGCCAAAGTATTGGAGCCTCAGCTTCGGGATCTGTCCTTCCAGTGAGCACTGAGGGCTGATTTCCTTAAGAATGGATAGGTTTGATCTTCTTGCAGTCCATGGGACTCTCAGGAGTCTCCTCCAGCACCATAATTCAAAAGCATCAATTCTTCGGCGATCAGCCTTCTTCATGGTCCAGCTCTCACTTCCACACATCACTACTGGGAAAACCATAGCTTTAACTATACGGACCTTTATTGGCAAGGTGATGTCTTTGCTTTTTACCCTGGCACAAAACCAGGAGTGAAAGGGAGGCTGGAATAGGGTGACTGGAACCCTGAACAGAAGCTCTCCACACTGCAACATTTTACTGCAGGGCCCTCACTTATCAGTAAAACTAGGTAGTGCTTGCTTCTCAGCACTCCACTCTTATTGCTGCTTCTTTCTTGTTCCTTAATGAAGCACCCCTTGTTCTGCAGAAAATGTCCTGGTTTTTGGATAAGCCCATGAGATATTAATGGACCCTATGAGGTGTTGGTATTTCTCGGGTCAGTATTTTTATTATTATTTAAGGAATGGAATTTAAATGGCACCCTAACCTGAAGAGAAGTGACCATGCCTTTATGCTGAATATGCGTCCCTCTGGCTGTGTTCTAAGGTGAGAGCAAACTCATTGCACAAAGGGAAATCTCAAAGACTTCAAAGCATTTTTATTAGGACTACAAGCAATGAAAGTGACTGGACACATGCAATTACTAGCGTGTAATCTGCTGGAAATGAAGTCGACCCAATAAGGCAATGTTCTCTTCTCTTATTTTTCAGACTTCAAATAAATGCTTCCCAAATTTCAGCTGAACTTACTGTTAAAATCAATATTGCCAGGACTCTAAGCATAAGACTCAATTAATAAGAAGCTGGCAAAGGCTTGCTATTGATCGCAGCCTGATCTAAAGCGTAAGCCAATCATTCTGCAGAAGCATCTCAAGTTGATAGGGGAAAATGTAGCATTAGCAGTCTTCCAAGCTCTGCAAAAGGGTATTTCTTAAGGTAGCATTTCCTATGGCAGGGAGAGAAAGGCAGAAAGGAAGAGGAGAGAGACATCCACATAGAAGAAATTGAGCTTTGATCTAAAGCAGCCTGGAATACAGTTAAAAGAAGGAGCACGGTTATCCTTCCGTCGTTGCAAACCAAAATGTGTATTTTAAGACAAAATGCACACCAAAATGCCGATTTTATGAATGAAAAATAATTCATTTTCGTGAGGTTTTAAAAGATAATTGCAGATTGGTGTGGAAATGGAAGAGCACTGGAGGAGAACAGAATTAAGAAAGAACGCATGCAGAATTGATATGAACCAAAAAACAGACTGATCCATCTATCCCAAGGCTGTTGCCATGAAATGTCCATTAATTATTGGTTGTTGTTGTTTTGCGATCCTTATGTGCACAAACCGCCAGCCACTCTCCAGCAGGCTCGTTCCACAGAAACTGAAACTTGGGTACGCACTCCATCCTGGAATTCTTCTCTCTGCTCAGAACATCCTTTCCTTGAGCCTCCTTTGGGTAACATGAGCAGAAGAATGTAGTAGCAAAGCCAGAACCATGGAGCAGCTGGCGCAGGAGGAGGAATTCAAGGCAGGCATCAAATCACTACCCGCTGGTGGCGAGGGCCAAGGGCCAAGGGATTCTGGGAAAGCTGGCAGGAGCTCCACTAAACTCAGCACAGAAGTCAGCACAGAAGCAAAGGGGTTAAAGAGAGATGCAGGAGCGTGGCTGGGATCACTTGGTTGAAGGAGACTAATTATTATTATTATTATTATTATTATTATTATTATTATTATGTGAATTTATACACTGCCCTATACTAGAGGTCTCAGGGCAGCTGACAGAATAAAAGGCAGCCCTGTTTAGGGAAGCTTTTAATGTTTGATGCATTACTGTATTTTAATATTTTGTTGAAAGCTGCCCAGAGTGGCTGGGGAAGCCCAGCCAGATGGGCGGGGTATAAATAATAAATTATCATCATCATCATCATCATCAAGATACAAAATCACAAAATACATAATAAAAATAAAAACAGCAACCCAAAAGCCCCCCACAAAAGATCCACATTTTAAAAAGGCATAGGATGTCAATCAGATCAACCTGGTTAAAAAGGAACGTTTTTGCCCGGCGCCTAAAGGTGTATAATGAAGGTGCCAGGCGAACTTTCTTGGGGAGAGCATTCCACAGGCGGGGAGCCACTGCAGAGAAGGCCCCGTTCTTGTGTTGCCACCCTCTGGACCTCTCAAGGAGGAGGCACACGAAGGAGGGCCTCAGAAGATGATCTCAGGGTCCGGGTAGGTTCATATGGAAAAAGGCCGTCCTTGAGGTATTGCAGTCCAGAGCCGTTTAAGGCTTGATAGGCCAAAACCAGCACTTTGAGTAGCCAGTGCAGTTGGACCAGGAACAGTGTAATATGCTCAAACCATCTTGCTCCAGTGAGCAACCTGGCCGCTGAATTCTGCACCGGCTGAAGTTTCCAAACCGTCTTCAAAGGTAGCCCTATGTATAACGCATTGCAGTAGTCTAACCTTGAGGTTACCAGAGCATAGACAACAGTAGTTAGGCTATCCCTGTCCAGATAGGGGCATAGCTGGGCCACCAGCCGAAGCTGATGGAAGGCGCTCTGGGCCACTGAGGCTATACTGAGCCCAGTCTCTCGCCTCCAAGGTAGGACCATTTGTAGGTCAGACCTCTCAAAACTAAAGCATACAGACTTGAGAGGGCCACACAACGAAGCACCGCAAGAAGACTGTTTTGTTTTTTTGTTTTTTTAAATTTATGATGCTTTAGCAACAACCAAGACTCTGCTATTCCTATTTTACGCATAGGAAACCGAGGCTGAGGGGAAGGATCTGTCAATGACCCATAACAAATATGGGGCTTCATCCTGAACCTGCTGGCACCAATTCAACTCCTTAGCTCCTGGATGCTGCTTGGGTCTTGTACCTTTCCTCCCTGCTCATCTGTGATTTATAGACAAAGCGAAGCTAAACCGCAGCGCTCTGAAGGCATAAATTCAGAAAAGAGCAGCAGTAAGTCTTTCGGGAGCACCACCAGGGCTCTGTTCCCCAGAGTAAGGATCCGCAGTTCTTTCCGTGCAGCTCCTTACGGAGGGGGGGGGGAGGGAGGAAAGAACGTATCACGGGCCGCATTGAAATGGAAATTTGTTCAAATTATTTAGCACAAGAGAGCAACTCCTTCCAGCCCTTTGTGCCAGAGCCGGAATGTGTAATCAAGGAGAATAAATAGCATTAGATCTTGGCAAAACACAGAGGCCCAGGCCATACATATTCAGCGCCTCTCATGCTGCTTAAGACATTTCTCCTAGTTCTTCTTGTGCCAGGGCTTGGGTGCTTTCTGTGGCCCAGGCAGACACCCGGCAATTCAGACCGTGCCTTTCAGCTGACGATGGAACGAGTTCAATGGGACTTGCACCCTGAGATAAGCAAATATAGCTGGTGTACCGAACGTGGCACCCTTAAGGGTTTCTCCAGGCATGAAGCCTCTTCGCACACCCCTTTGCCACGAGATGGGGCTGTGGTTACTTTCCCCTCCTGAAAAATACCGTATTTATCGCTCTATAAGACGCATCAGACCACAAGACGCACCTAGTTTTTGGAGGAGGAAAACAAGAAAAAAATATTCTAAATCTCAGAAGCCCGAACAGCAAGAGGGATTGCTGTGCAGTGAAAGCAGCAACCCCTCTTGCTGTTCTGGCTTCTGGGATAGCTGTGCAGCCTGCATTCGCTCCATAAGATGCACACACATTTCCCCTTACTTTTTAGGAGGGAAAAAGTGAGTCTTATAGAGCAAAAAATACAGTATATCCAGTAAATTGGACCCTCTTGAAATTGCTTCGTTTTTCTTTTCTTTTCACTGAAACCGTTTTTATTTGATTTTACAAATCTAAATTTATAACAATAACAAATACATATCCATACAAAGAGATTTCTCTGAATCTCCAGACTTCCCCCCATCCCCTCCATGGATCCTATTGTCAGCATTTTCAACTGCATATTATATCATAATCTATATTTTCTATCTATCCATATTGTCCATAGTATTTGTTACATTACAAGTGTAATGTTTTCATCTTGCTAATGTTTTCATCTACTTACAGTGGTCCCCTAAATAAATTGCAAAAATTTTCCTTTCTTTCTTGAAGTTTTTGTCTTCTTGGTCCTTGAGCTTTCCGGTCAGTTTTGCCATTTTGGCATAGTCCATCAGCTTGGTTTGCCGTTCCTCTCTGATAGCGACTTTTTCTTCTTTCCATCTCTGGACTAATAATAATAATAATAATAATAATAATAATAATAATAATAATTTATTATTTATACCCCGCCCATCTGGCTGAGCTTCCCCAGCCACTCTGGGCGGCTTCCAAAAAAATATTAAAATACTGTAGTACATCAAACATTAAAAGCTTCCCTAAACAGGGTTGCCTTCAGATGTCTTCTAAAAGTCTGGTAGTTGTTGTTCTTTTGGCATCTGGTGGGAGGGCGTTCCACAGGGAGGGCGCCACTACCGAGAAGGCCCTCTGCCTGGTTCCCTGTAACTTGGCTTCTCGCGGTGAGGGAACCGCCAGAAGGCCCTCGCTGCTGGACCTCAGTGTCCGGGCAGAACGATGGGGGTGGAGACGCTCCTTCAGATATACTGGACCAAGGCCATTTTGTGCTTTAAAGGTCAGCACCAACACTTTGAATTGTGCTCAGAAACGTACTGGGAGCTAGTAGCATCGATGCTGCTGTTGTCGCAAACATAGTCTTTTCTGATCCTTTGGGATGTTGGTACCGAAAATTCCTAATAAAAAGGCTTCTGGGTTTTTTTCCCCCAAAACTTATTTTAAACATTTTTTTCAGTTCATGATATATCATTTCCCAGAAAGCCTTTATTGCCTTACATGACCCCCACATATGATAAAAGGTACCTTCTTTACATTTCCAGCAGGTATTTGTTCTTGCTTAGTTTTTCAACAGCTCTTCTCCCAACTGTTATCAGTAGATCCTGTGCGCCTCCATAGACTCATGTCCACTGTAAAAATCATAAACTGGGCACTTTATGGCACTTTTTACTCCAGATTTTTGAGTCACCACCGATAAGCTGGCTTGAATTTTGCAAAGTACCTGGTGGGTCTGAATTCTCAATGGAGGTATCACCACAGTGGTAGATCTTGTAGTTTTCTTCCCTTCCCCATGCTCAGAGAATGGCGGTGTGGGTGTGGCTTTGTGTTTGTTTGGATGTCATTAGAGTAACATGTTTGACTGATTGATTGATACTGGCCCAAGGGGATTTCTCCCCTCTCTCCTCCCTGTGCTCCAGAACAGATACAGGGCTAAGAGATGGGGAGAATGTTCTGTTGTGAAAGGAAAAATCCCAGTGCTGATGGAACATTCGCTTTAGTGCTCTGTTGAATGCAACCCTTTTAAGTTTAGTTCCGTGAGCACTTATCAGACCCCCTTGAGGGTTTGCCTGAGTTTGTCAATAACACTTGGGGGTGCCATTGATTTTCAGAGCAAGAACAGCTACTCTCACCTATCCGTAATTTATTTTAAGCTGCGCACAAATGGACTCTCAAAATTCTCCACACTCTTTGTGGGCCAGAGACGTTCACTGGCATGGATGGGGAGAGTCATTTAAACGAATTTCTCCACAGGGAGAAGAAATTTCCCATTTTTCTTCCGGAGCAGGGCACACCGTTAGCAGGGGCAATAGCACAGTTTTCTCTTTTCCTGAGGTCTGTTTGTTAGAATGCTCTGCAGCCGCAAATGTGTTGCCATTTTTGCCCACTGTTTTGCCTGTCCCATGGTGCCCTGGGCTTGTGGTTCTGGGGTATTGTCATGGAGAGGTGGTAGCTGCCTCTAAAGTTAAACAAAGCAAAACAGTTGAGAGTATTCAGAGAAAATTCTTCCAGGCGGGATGAGAAAAATAAAAATCAGAAAAACCTACTGCCAGGAATTTCAACTCAGCTCTAATTTATTTACTCCTGCTCTCAGCTTCCATTTCTTTTAAGTTGCTACAGGGACTTGTCCTTCTATTCCACGACAGTTTAAGGTTCCTTAGGCACTTTGGGGGAGATAGTTTGTCGGGAGTTTTGGGGAAGTACAAATAAGGAATTGTTGTTGGCTCACACTCCTAACTAAGCCAAACGACAAAGCAGGACTTCCTTTAAGAATGCTTTTTACCCCTTTGTTTTTTCTCTCTCCATGGCTCCCCGCAGGAAACCTAAGGAAATAATTACGCAGAGAGGTTGCCCCAACATACAGTTCCTTGTGTTGCTTGTTTGCCTCCCCAGAACTTCATTCTCCATATTGTCAGATCAGCTTCCGTCCAACAGCACTAAATCCACTTGCAAGATTTACAGAATGTGGAAATGAAATCAATGTGGCTGTGTTTTGAGTTATGTGAATATAATAAACTCGGAGTGTCCTGCTTTAGATGCAGTTTGTGCTGCCCATAACTCATCAGCTTGTTCATTAAATAAACAAAAAGGAGAGGCAGGCAGCTGAGCTATTAGTAGACATCCCCAGGGGGGAGGCAAAGGCAAAGGCAAAGGCAAAGGCAAGCAAGTCTGGCCAGGAATACCCTGGGCTCCATCCAAATCCCACCGCATTAGCATTCTGCTCTCACCAACATCCTTTGCAAGCTCAACCAAATAGTCTCCCCAGGCAGAACGGTCAAAGGGCTGTCATGGAATTCTACTCAATAGGATCCAGAGCAGAACTCCAGTGTATAGTTAGCAAAGTAAAAACTTGAACACACTGCGGGATTCCCCCCGAAAAATAGACCAGAGGCAATTGTATTTCATCCTGCAGAGCTTTACTGCCCCTGAAGGCAAATGAGCATCATGGTCGCAAATCCAAAACGTTCAGGATTGGCCCTGTCCATAAGAAATCCAGTTGCAGCAGACTTGACTTAAACTTACAATAACTTATAATAAGTTTAAACCTGAACACTAAGCATAATATGTACAGAACACTACACTAGAAGGGATAGAAAGAGAAAGTGAAATCCAGGCTCCTTCTGGCCTTATTATTATACAGTGGTACCTCGGGTTACATATGCTTCAGGTTACATACGCTTCAGGTTACAGACTCCGCTAACCCAGAAATAGTGCTTCAGGTTAAGAACTTTGCTTCAGGATGAAAACAGAAATCATGCTCCGGCAGTGCGGCGGCAGCAGGAGGCCCCATTAGCTAAAGTGATGCTTCAGGTTAAGAACAGTTTAAGGTTAAGAACAGACCTCCGGAACAAATTAAGTACTTAACCCGAGGTACCACTGTACAGTCAAACCTCGGCTCCCGAACGACAAAAACCTGGAAGTAAATGCTCCGGTTTTCAAACATTTTTCGGAAGCCGAACATTCACCCCGGCTTCCGCTTGAGTACAGGCAGCTCCTGCCACCAATCGGAAGCCATGCTTTGGTTGTCAAACATTTTGGAAGCTGAACAGGCTTCTGGAACAGATGACGTTCGACAACCGAGGTTTGACTGTAGTCAGCATGACCTTGACTAAAGAGATAACAGAGGCAGTTTAAGCCAGCTGTACTCAGCTTCTCTGAAGGAATAACCCAAACATCATTAACCTTCTGCTTGCTTCTTTCACACAGAGAAGCTTCCAGAACCCTCTTGAATTAAGTAGAATAGGAAAGATCTCTCTGCACACCTGATCAATACTTTCTGTACCAAGAAATGCAAACTGCTGTGCATCAGCTGATACTTTGATGCTGTCATTTCTGCATCCACCTGCAGGTCCTTAAATCTTAACAAAATGACCTCTCTTTGAATATTATGTTCAGTGAATATGCATGACTATAGCTGCACATATATTAGGGTTGCCGTACAGCAGGCTGGGCTGAAATCAGGAGAATGTTTGGGGAAATCTGGACATATGGCACCCCCATGCTGGCACTGCCGTTTTTCCATAAAAATAGCTGAAAAAACAGCTTTTTGTGACCCCCCCCCCATTGCTTCAGGTGGGAAGAAAACTTGCTAAATTAGGATCTCTGGGAAGTATGTAAGTTGCAGTAAAGTGCCATTGATCAAGTTGTGACCGTGGTCCGAATTTCGTTTTGGAGCCCAGTACAAACATGTAATTTGGGTCCCCTTTCACAACCCCTATTCCAAAACTCCACCCTCTCATGAGTCACAAAGTAGACATTTCTGCTTTAAATCTGAAATGTCATTTTCCACATGTCTGAAATCATACCATACATGGGGTTTTCTGCTATGCCCCCTCCCCCGCTTCTTTTCTTTTTGCTATTTTTGTAAAATATAACAGTCTGTTTGACTGTTTGGTAACATTTTCACTTACACTAATAAAGGTCTTGTCCTGTTGGTGTTTTGATTTTTAAAAATATCCTTATTATAGACAGACATGACTGCAAACTACTTAGAAACAGACCACTTCACTTCATAGCTTTTCTGGTCTTTTTCATTTCATTTCTTTCCGTTTGTTCTTCAGTAAAAAGATGGTCGGGTAAAAATAATGAATTAGCCCTCAAAGTCGATCTCCTTTGCAAGTTCACATTTACTAGACAAAGTAACTTGGTTAATTGCTGCCATCAGTCAAGCACCAGCAATTTGAATTGCACTCGGAAACATACTGGGAGCCAGTGTAGGTCTTTCAGGTGTTATATAGTCTCGGCGCCCAGTCCCAGTCACCAGTCTAGCTGTCGCATTCTGGATTAATTGTAGTTTCCGCGTCACCTTCAAAGGCAGCCCCACGTAGAGCACATTGCAGTTGTCCAAGCGGGAGATAACCAGAGCATGCACCACTCTGGCGAGACAGTCTGTGGGCAGGTAGGGTCTCAGCCGGTGTACCAGACGGAGCTGGTAGACAGCCGCCCTGGAAACGGAATTGACCTGTGCCTCCATGGACAGCTGTGAGTCCAAAATGACTCCCAGGCTGCGCATCTGGTCCTTCAGGGGCACAGTTACCCCATTCAGGACCAGAGAATGAGATTCCAAAAACTATCAAGACCAATACTCATTCAGTGTGAGCTCTTCTTTCTTCTCTTCTTCCCTTTACTATTGTGCTGGACCCGGGGGGGGGGGGGTGTTACCGAGAGGCCTCGTCAGAGTCCGGTCCTGAGTCGAGGGTCTGGAGACTGTCCACCAAGGGTGAAGTGGGGTCCAAAGCAAGAAGCCGGGCGTGGTCAGGAACTCCGAAAGAACAGGTCTGGGTGCTGGCAGAAACAGGTTTCCAACGACGTTGCTCCCGCAACCTGGGACTAGGCTGACTGGCCTTTATTTTCTCTGAGGCCTGGGGCGGTCCCAGCCCACAGGTGACCTGCCTCTCCTGGCCTTAAGGCGAGCACTCCTCTGAGAGAACCCAGTTCCCTCCGCCTCTCTGCCCTGAGCCTCTGCAGCTCAGGAGAGGCTGGAGGGTTACTGGACCCAGGGGCAGCTTCACCTTCCCCTGACAGGGCTGGGAGAGGCGCACCTGCAGGCAATGGATCCTCAATCACCTCCGCAGCCAGAGTGGATACATCTGGTGTCTGCTCCTGAGGACCCGGCACAGGTGCAGGCCCTTCAGATTCAAGCCCCTGCCCCGGCTCAGCCGGCCCTGGAGGCAGGGACTCCTGTGCAGGCTGGGACTCCTCAGATTCAGCTTCTGAATCAGATTCCCAGGCCATCACAACTATGCATTTTCCTCACAGGTGAGGTCGCTTGTTATTCTGCCTTGTTCCCCACCTGTTCTTCCCCTCTTGACACAGCAACCAGCGGCTGGTTGTAAACTGATTAGGTATATTAGTAGCCATTTAACATTCAACACTTAGACTTCATAACTCTTCCCACGTTGTCATTCTTTATACTTATAAGACATCTGGCAAGTAATTGATCCTTGGTGGGACCTGCTGGTCATTCGCATTGGCGTATCTTTCACACAACGGGGCAAACCAGAGATTTATAGCAGCCACTAAAGGTTGCTTCTAAAAGTAGAGTCTCTCTCTCTCTCTCTCTCTCTCTCTCTCTCTCTCTCTCTCTCTCTTCCCCTTTGTGTATATGCTAATTTCTAATAACTCTTAGGCATGATAGCAATTACTGACAAGAGCCAGCCTCCGTTAATAGTTTATCACAGTTCATCATACATCCTTTGTCAGTGGAAGCACTTTGACAAGCCTGGGGTTAATTAAAACCAAGAAGACAATAAAATACACCTAATCAAACATTACAGGTACAGAAATCAATTAGCAGATTTATGGTTCTTTGGAACTTTCTATAATGTGCCAAATTCAAAGAAAACTGTCAGCCCCGTCTCCCCAAGACAGTGTAATTGAATTTTTAATTGAAACTACCTTTCAATGAGTAACACAATCTAGCAAAGTTTGGTTTGCATAAAGGGAGGTCTACAGAGGCCAAAAGAAGCCCAAAAGAACCTGCATCCCCCAAGCTGCTTCCTCATTATAGCATGGTTTCAAGTGTTTGGAATCAATACGATGTAGAGGAATTGCTTCTGATGGATCTCGGATGGTGTCAGATCCTGGCCAGGAAAGCTGAACTGTTCCTCAAAACAAGCGCTTGGAAGACTCACCCCATTAATGCAAACACACTAATCAATAATTCTTATGCCAGACCTATATGATAGATAGATAAAACTTTATTCGCATTAGCCAATGGCCATAGCAACAGTAAAGCATTCCAGTATACGCAGAAAAGGAAATTTGATATAAGAGCACAATTTAAAGTCCTGAATCAGCCGTCAGTTAGTGGCCCTTATTCTGATTGCCCCTGCTATGAACCTAGCAACCTTTGCTGTTATCTGCTCATTTTGATCTGATAGAAGAAAGGACATGGTGGCAGTGGTTGAGCGCCCTGGGGTGGTTAGTACGAGTGGGGTGATGATCTCATTCCTCAGGTCTTTGTAGAGAGTGCAAGACAGGAGGACATGAGCCGCTGTTTCGGTGCTACCTTCTCCACAGGGGCAAAGACGTTTCTCAGGCGGGATCTTTTGGAATCGACCCTCAAATACCGCAGATGGCAAAACATCCAGTCTTGCAAGTGTAAAAGCACGTCTGTGTTTTGGTATAAGAAGTTTGTGCAGATATGGGGCCAGAGAATCAAAATGGAGAGGTAGAAAATGAACATACCAAGGGCAGAATTTCCTTATAGTGGCCAGGTTGTTCTGATGCTTGATATCTTTTAGACGTTGACCAATTAGAGTGTTTGCTTTGTAGGCTGATCCAGACCTATATGGATTAATGATCAACAGGCTTTCATTCCTCTTGCCCCTGCTGATATATGGCATAATGCCATTTCCAAACAAGAACCCCAAAGCTCAGGGCAGTATCAGAGTTGCACCACCAGCTCCTGACTCTCCTGTCCCAAATATGTGGAATGGAGACCAGTTCTGGTTACCTGATGATGAAGGGAAAGCGCTTGGTCTTTGCTGAGGGCACTAGGGCTTTACAGGAGATGCTAATGGATCTGAGTATGAAAGCTGGTGCCAAGGTTAATGCTTGGCTCAAATTAAGCCCTGGAAGGTTTTCACTGCCAAACATTTTAGGGGGACTTTTGCGAGTATTTGGCACCGCTTTTGACTGAATCCTACAACGTTGGGTTTTCAGTGAAATTGTGACCCTTTGGGGAAAACTTGGGGTTTTTCCAAAAGCAGAAATCTTGCAGTGGAATCTGTCTAAGTCATTCTCAAAGTGGACCCCCAAAAGAAATAGGCGGAGTTAGTCATGATGATGATTTCTATTGATTTCAACACATCTACTCAAAATATGACTAAGTCAGATATCACCCATTGGAATTAATGTTCCGCTGCTCCTTGATGTCACAGAATTATTAAACCTTTTAAGCTGCAATCCTAACCCCAATTACCTAGAAGTAAGACCCTCTGAATTCAATGAGACTTGCTTCTGGTTAGACATGGTGAAGCTTGCAGCCTTGCTTGTATATCCCTGCCAAGCTTTCACAACGAGGGCGGCTAAAAATCTGAACGACTTACACCCTTGTGCAAATTAATTGAAACAATGTAGTGTATTGTACAAAACTCACATATACATGTACAAAACTCACATATAGGTACATTAGTAATGGATATGACCTCTGATATTTTTAAGCAGCATTTGAACACAGTTTGGCATGGAGTCTTCTAGTTTCGAACAGTCACTGTTGATTTTCGGATCCCTGTACCACACTTGAATCAGCGCCTGAATGAGCTTCTCCATAGCAGTACAGTCTACAGCACGGAGGCGACTTTTGCATATAGCCCATGAATTCTCAATGGGATT
Organism: Podarcis filfolensis; assembly: GCF_964270895.1. NCBI lineage: Eukaryota > Metazoa > Chordata > Lepidosauria > Squamata > Lacertidae > Podarcis > Podarcis filfolensis. The sequence goes on from NC_139609.1 coordinate 9,039,160, forward strand.
TACGTCCGGAGAATTCCCTGGCCAATCAAGTACCTGTATTTGCTGCTCTGTCATGAATTGCTTCACCACTTTTGATGTGTGACAGGGGGCTAGGTCCTGCTGCAATATCCCAGCACTGTCAGGATACCTCTTTTCCAGCTCTGGAATTAATCTCTTTCGTAGAACCTCAATATATTGTGGCGAGCGCATCATCAAGATTGAAGAGTTGGAAGGCACCCAGACGACCATCTGGCCCATCTTTGTTCCTCTGAGGTTCTGGACTAGCATTACAAGAATTCATTTTAGATAGAGAATGGTTTAGATCCTTCCCAATCATTATTTTTTAAACACCTATTTAAAAGCATTTATAGAATGCTTAAGATTTCAAACATCATGGTATTCACCACACAAACGTTTATGGGAAGAAGAGTGAAACAGGCTATTTTGGAAAGATCTGCCTGTAGGCGTGTTTTTTAAAGAACCAGACAAAGATGGCTAAAAAGACCCTTCGGCTTTGGCAATCCCTCGTAGCCAAATAAAATTGTCTTCCATGAACACGAACTTAACAGTGATTCCATAAATGACTGTGGAGGCCAATTCTGGATCCACGTGTCCTTCCATAGTGGAGACATAGGTTTCCGGGCGGGAGTTGATCACGGTGAGGGTTTGCCAAGTGTGCCTTCCTCTTAGCACGTTTCTCCCTTTCGTCCTGAGTTTGAGAGTCTTCAAAGCCCATGACACCTTTGGTAAAGGCTGTTCTCCAATTGGAGCGCTCGCAGGCCAGTGTTTTCCAGTTGTCAGTGTTTATACTACATTTTTTTAGATTTGCCTTGAGAGAGTCTTTGAACCACTTTTGTTGACCACCAGCATTACGCTTTCCATTTTTAAGTTGGGAATAGAGTAGTTGTTTTGGAAGCGGATAATCAGGCATCCACACAACATGACCAGTCCAACAAAGTCGGTGTTGAAGAATCATTGCTTCGACACTAAGGATCTTTGCTTCTTCCAGTACAATGGCATTAGTTCGCCTGTCTTCCCAAGTATTGTGTATAATTTTTCAGAGACACCGTTGATGGAATCTTTCAAGGAGTTGGAGATAGTGTTTATAAATGCTCCATGTTTCACAAGCATACAGTAAGGTTGGTATTACAATGTAAACAAGCATTTTGGTTTCCCTGCAAATGTCCTGGTTCTCAAACACTCTGCACTTCAATCGGGAGAAAGCTGCACTTGTAGAGCTCAGGCGATGCTGGATTTTGGCATGAATGTTGGCCCTTGTGGAAAAATAACTGCCCAGGTAGGAGAAGTGATCAACCACTTTCCAACGTTACACCACTGAGTTAGATTTGTGGCACTGCAGAGGGGTTATTTTGTGCTTGTTGGTGCAGCGCTTTGGTTTTTTGGATGTTGAGCGACAGGCCAAGTTTTTTGTAAGCTTCTGCGAAGACAAGCAGGGTATTAGATCAGGTGGGAAAGTTAGGCGGTTGGCAGGCAGGCACTGAATTCACAGCTGAATTTCTGTTAAAGCAGAATTTTTAGATGAATGTAGAGGTTTTCGTTTGAAAGGAATTCCAAGGAATTTTGAGCAATGCAAAAAGAAAAATGATTTGTTACGACCAGTGAGATTCCTGGGGCAAGGTCCACACATCCCTTGACCATGATAAGAGGGCAGAGTAAAGTTGGGTGTGTTTTGACTCTGGCTCCAGAAGGCTGCCCTTTCCTTCCACTCTTTAATGTGTTTTGCTTAGAAGTCTGCATCTTTTGTATATCTGCAATTTATTCATGTTCCTTTGCAATAGATAAAATTACTTGAATGGCATTCTCTATGCTCGCAATAATGAGATTGAAGAGAAAATGCTTCTCCTCTTTCACCCTTCTACTTCCTACATTAAAAAAAAACCCGACTCGCAACCCAGCAGTTCACAAATATTACTCATGTCATTTGCGTGAAGAAAAGGGGAGCTGAATTAAAAGTGTTCAAACTGCACACAAGGAACATTGTTTGCATTATCAGAAAAATTAATCTCCATAGAAAAGCACGAGAGCCTGCAATTCAAAAAGCAAAGAATTAGGACAGCCCAGCTGAGGAAAATTTTCTAGCCAGTTAATTTAATTGCATAAATCATTCCTTTGTTAGCAATAAAGAGATATAATTAAAATGAGATTGCTTCTCATTTCTATTCTCTGGAAACTAAAGGAATTGATTATGGGGCACGCATTCCCGAATACCACATTGGCAAATTACACACACCTTTTCAGAAAGGCTACACCATCTTGTGCCAATATTGTGGAGAGGTTTAATTAATTATAGATATGCCATATGATCTTAAAGAAATAATTTACTTAATACCTACTGAACTGAAGTTTGCAAATGTGTGCGTACCCTTTGGACAGAAGGTGTTCTGATTTCTACAAACAGGTTAGGAAGTCTAACTGGTAGATGTCAAGGGAAATGCAAGGCAGCACAAATTAATATAATGGTAACCAGGGGAGGAAGCAGAAGGCAGGAGCTGCCTTGCCCTAAATGAGACCAATGGTCCATTGCATCCCCATCGGCTCTGCTAAGTAGTAACTGCCCTCCAGGGTTTGCAAGTTACAACACCTCCATCTCCATGCGACTGCTTGGACCATCTGACTCAACGAGCGATGGTTTTGCTGCATCAACTTTTCATTTCAGCTGGCTAAGAAATCGTGATCCAAAGCGTCTGGAGGATCTCCAAAGATTTAACAGATTAAAATGGAAGATGGGGCAGAGAGAAGCGATGAAATACCAGCTAAAGAACAATGGCAAGACAAATTGATGGAATGTGCTGAAATGGCAAAGTTAACTGAAAGACTTAGAGATAAAGACAACAGAGACTTTAAAAAAGACCGGGAACCATTTACCGTATTCTTCGCTCCATAAGATGCACCTGACCATAAGACGCACCTAGTTTTTAGAGGAGGAAAGGGGGAAAGCCCCGTTTTTGGGGGGATCAGCGCACAGTTGTGCAGCTTCTTTTGCAAAGGGGAAAAGCCCCGGTTTTTTGAGGATCAGCTCAAAGTTGTTGAGCTTACATTGCAAAGGGGGGAAAATCCTGTTTTTATGGGGTTCAACTCACAGTTCTGCAACTTCTTTAGGAAAGGAAAGGGAGCCGTTTCTACAGTTTCCAGACAGATAATCTAATCAGCCAGTCACATGTCACTGGGGAAACAAACAGCCTCCGTCTGCAGAACATTCAACAATGGAGGCCTGGGCAAGGAGGCTGGGCCAGAAAGGGAGCCAGCGATCGACCACACATTCGCTCCATAAGACGCACAGACATTTCCCCTTACTTTTTAGGAGGAAAAAAGTGTGTCTTATGGAGCAAAAAATACGGTAGGTTGTATTTACGGAATCAATGTAAAGAAATGGACTCACTAGTAGGGTTTCAGTAAACACTTACAACGAACAAAACCAACATAGAAGCTATAAAGATGAGGTTAAAGTGATAAGAATACAACAATATCTGATTCAAAGAACATAATTTTGAAGTATAGTATCGCAAGCAGGACAAATTCATACGTAAAAAAATCCAGAAGGGGAATTTTGGGGTGAGGGGCAGATTCAATTTTTTATTATTTGTTATGATGTGATTGTGATAAAAATGCAAAACCCAATAAAAATATTTTAAAAAGAAGATATGTCAGAGAAAATTATATGAAAATGATATATCAATGGTATCTAACACCGAGAACGGGCAAAAATTTCAAAATAAAAATAAAGCAATTGTCCAGTAGCACCTTAGAGACCAACTAAGTTTGTTCTGGGCATAAGCTTTCATGTGCATGCACACTTTTTCAGATACCCAGAAATGTATAAATCTAAATCAAATAAGTGTTGGAAATGTAAAGAGAAAGAAGGTTCTTTTTAATCATATGTGGTGGTCTTGCAGTAAGGTTAAAGCTTACTGGGAAATGATATATAATGAAATGAAAATGTTTAAAATAATGTTTGTAAAAAAACAACAGTCAGAAGCTTTTCTCTTGGGAATTATAGGGACAGAACTACCCAAATTGTTTGGAAACTTATTCATGTATGGCAGTATAATGGCAAGAATGTTTCTCTCCCCAAAATGGAAAGAAGAAGAAGTCCCAGCAAAGGAAGAATGGCTACAAAAGCTTGTGGAACATGCAGAAATGGAAAAACTTACCAGAAGAATAAGAAATCAAGACAACAAACTTTTTATAAAAGAATGGAAATGGTTTGTTGAAAATTTGCAGATAATTTGTAAACAGATAAGAACATTGGCAGGATTATTGTAAGAACCTGCAGTTTGAGAAGAGTATATATTTATAGAACATGAATAAATGAGCAAATTAAGTTAATTAGGATATGCAGAAGATATTGAAAATAAAATTAAAGGAACTGCAGAAAGAGGGGTAAGGAAGTCAGACTTTGAAATGCTAAAATGATTGTAAAATCAGTGAAATGTATAAATCTGAAAAGTATAAATAAATAAAAATAAATATTAAAATAAATATTTTCACATTGCCAACCCCCACCCCAATATTTTACTTTATTTTATGGCAATTCATAATTTCAGAAATGATGTATATAGTTCCAGTTTAGGACAGTAAGTTAGGGTTTGTATGGCCCAGCTTGGGTGTTGGTCCCAAACAAGACCGGCTGGTTATCTTACAATGCAGCAACGTGGCTTCCACAAAGTAGTAAAAGTTTAGCCATGTACCCTATGTTATAGGAATTCTAAGGTCTTATATATAAAAAATAAATGTACATAAATGTACAAGGCAAACACATACATAAGTATATAAACCATGTGTCTGAAATAGTACAGGAAAACAATCCTGAAGCCATTTTGACTCTCCCAAATTGACCTCAAATATTTCTCCACAAGGAGGGAGGAAATGGGAAAAGCTTTCTGATTGTCTTTGGACTGGAGGGGCTTACACCTCCCTGTAAATACATTCTGCCAAGTATCTGTTAAGCTGAGTACACTATCAATATGGGTAAGAGATTCAGGAACTTAAGTATTTACCATCTCAAAGGAATGGCCAGGCTACCCAGAAGAGGCGATCAGATAAGGCATTATCAGGTATCCTGGCAGACAGGAGAGAAGCAACATACTCAAATTTCTGCTGTGGACCACCTCTTTCTGTGATGTTTTGGGAGGTGGTCTTGAGCTACAGGGTGGGCAATTTCAAAAGTCTATATAAGAGCTTGCACACCAATGTTCAGAGTCCCTTCTTCCTCCTGCATGTGGGGAGTGGGGACCCTGTTGCAACAGTTTAATAAAGATCAGGCTTACTAGCTGCTTTGCTTCTCAATATTCTCTGGTTGGCCTCTGTTATTTTCTTCTACCGATAGAGAACCTATTTAACGACTCTGTACGGGCTCTTAGATACCCCATAAGGGAAAGGGAGCAGTTTTCTTCTTATAACACCTACAATGTAATTGTTGTTACCAGAATCTCTATAAAAAGCATGAGAGCTTACTAAGCATGTGGGTAGTTACCCATAAGACTGGCGGTTTTGGAAATGCCATAATTTGTGTCGGATATGGGTGGCGCTGTGGGTTAAACCACAGAGCCTAGGACTTGCTGATCACAGGGTCGGTGGTTCGAATCCCCGCGACGGGGTGAGCTCCCATTGCTTGGTCCCTGCTCCTGCCAACCTAGCAGTTCGAAAGCACGTCAGAGTACAAGTAGATAAATAGGTACCGCTCCGGCGGGAAGGTAAACGGCGTTTCTGTGCGCTGCTCTGGTTCGCCAGAAGCGGCTTAGTCATGCTGGACACATGACCCGGAAGCTGTATGCCGGCTCCCTCGGCCAATAAAGCGAGATGAGCGCCACAAACCCAGAGTCAGTCATGACTGGACCTAATGGTCAGGGGTCCCTTTACCTTTACCTTTATCTAGATAGCCAGACCTTTCGTATCTTCTAATGTTAATATTATTACTTTAATACTAGGCTCTTGAACTAAAAGCAGCATGTGTGCTAACCAAAACACTAAAATTAAAATCACTTTCAATCTATTTTTAACTATGGTCATCTACTTCCTCCATGGAAACAGACTGTAGCATTCACAAGGACCTTTGCAGAGGTCCGGCTCCCAGCGTTTGGAGAATTTCAACTGCAAGTACTTTTCCATTGCAACAGGTGTCAAAGCAGACAAGAAAACCCAACAGTCAGTTTAACATATAGAATAAGAGAACAAGAAGAACATACGTTTAAAGAAGATTGGAAAACATTTATTGAATATATAGGGAATAATTGTGTACACCTGAAAATGCTGGCAGCATTAAGATAAATTCAACAGTGTAAATAAGTTTTGATGGATACAGTAATGGATTACTGAATGGTATAAAGGTAAAGGTAAAGGGACCCCTGACCATTAGGTCCAGTCGCGACCGACTCTGGGGTTGCAGCGCTTATCTTGCTTTATTGGCGGACAGGTCATGTACAGCTTCCGGGTCATGTGCCCAGCATGACTAAGCTGCTTCTGAACCACAGCAGTGCACGGAAATGCCGTTTACCTTCCCGCCAGAGCGGTACCTATTTATCTACTTGCACTTGGACGTGTTTTCGAACTGCTAGGTTGGCAGGAGCGGGGACCAAGCAATGGGAGCTCACCCCGTCGCGGGAATTTGAACCGCTGACCTCCTGGTCGGCAAGTCCCAGGCTCTGTGGTTTAACCCACAGCGTCACCCGCGTCCCTAGTTAAAAGGGTACCAATTTATTAACTTGCTGAAAAAAGCAAAAACCATTCAACATCACAGAAAACTCAGCTGAAAGAAACTGATACATCTCCAAGCCTGTGATATGAATTGCACAATAGGTGTTTGCACCGACTTTTAGTCAGTGGCTGTTTTTTGTTTTTAACCTTAACTGCTTGTACAATTTCAAAGTAAAAAAATTAACTGAGTGTGGTTTTCATCAGAATCCGTTGACAGCCCAATTGCTTCTACTTCCTTCCTGCCCACCCCGTCCTGTTTCCTCCTCCTTTAGGAATTTATTCTGCAAGCTCCCCCTGCCTGTAGCTTGTTACTCCTATAGAGCACCGTGCATATCAATGGTGCAATATCAATTATACCCATAATTGCTTAGAAATTATTAATAAAAATAAATTGAACTGTTGTGGGAACCTTAAGACTCTGGATAGCCTTTGGCTAGGACAAGTTAAGTTTCACTTGGAAAGAGCTATGTGGCACAGGAACTCCTAGTTTAAAAGAAAATTAATTGACTTAAAGGCTCGTCTCCTTTGAGACACGCAGGATGCAATACACTTCGTTTTGTAAAGTTGCCTTTTCAGGTGGGGGATTCAGCAGAATTTCAAATCTTGCTAGACACTTTGCTGGACGTTCTGAGAGGCTTCCTACATGAGACAGTGGCATACTGCTCCCCTCGCAAGAAATCCCATCTTCCTAGAACAGCAGTGTCCAGAGAGCCAGTGCGGTGTAGTGGTTAAGAGCAGCAGACTCGTAATCTGGTGAACTGGGTTTGCTTTCCTGCTCTTCCACATGCAGCTGCTGGGTGACCTTGGGCTAGTCACACTTCTCTGAAGTCTCTCAACCCCACTCATCACCTCACAGAGTGTTTGTTGTGGGGGAGGAAGGGAAAGGAGATTGTTAGCCGCTTTGAGACTCCTTAAAGGGTAAAGGGACCCCTGACCATTAGGTCCAGTCGCGGACGACTCTGGGGTTGCGGTGCTCATCTCGCTTTATTGGCTGAGGGAGCCAGTGTCCAGCTTCCGGGTCATGTGGCCAGCATGACTAAGCCGCTTCTGGCGGACCAGAGCAGCCCACGGAAATGCCGTTTACCTTCCCGCCGGAGCGGTACCTATTTATCTACTTGCACTTGGCATGCTTTCAAACTGCTAGGTTGGCAGGAGCAGGGACCGAGCAACGGGAGCGCACCCCGTCACGGGGATTCAAACCGCCGACCTTCTGATCGGCAAGTCCTAGGCTCTGTGGTTTAACCCACAGTGCCACCCTTGTCCCTTGAGACTTCTTAGGGTAGTGATAAAGCGGGATATCAAATCCAAACTCTTCTTCTTCTTCCAAGCTTTATTCAAAGAGGGCCAGATTTATGAAGTGCACATGCGTGAGGGCCGACCATTTTGCCTGACATTATTTGATTGTTCCCCCAAAGCTGTTGGCATTTTTAAAAGATTGTGCAGGGTCTCACAATTCTTAGGAAATACCTTTTGGAATAGCGGAAACTAGGTTCACAGGCAGAACAGAGAGCCGAACAGCGGGCGGGAGAGCAAGCAGGCAGTGATCGAAGTTGAATGGCTGTGCACGGCAAGGGGAACGAAACTGCAGGGGCTTCGGCGCCTGATCCTCGCAGGCTGCTGCAGAATTCCTTTCTTGCTTCGCCTTGCCTGCTTCGTCCGCGCCGCACCTGCGTGCTGAGCTCCCGACGAACGGTGCAGCAAGAGCAGCACCGACCAATCACGCAGTGCTGCTGCCGGAGACGCACCAATCGCAGCCCACCCTGCCCACCTCTAACCTTCCTTGGCGGAGCCTTGGCTCCAGGGGAGAGCAGAGTAGAGCAACAGGCACTCAGGGGCAGCAACAGATTTACTTTTCCAAATTTCCTGTGGGGCCGTTTTAAACCGGGCCACGGACCGCAATTGGCCCCCCGGCCAGACTTTGGACATCCCTGTCCTAGAACAAGTACAAATATCTGCTGGAAATGTAAAGAGAAAAAAGGTACCTTTTACCGTATGTGGTGGTCGTGTAAGGTAATAAAAGCTTTCTGGGAAATGATATATCACGAACTGAAAAAAATGTTTAAAATAACTTTTGCAAAAAAACAAACAAAACCCAGAAGCCTTTTTATTAGGAATTCTAGGTGCTGATATCCCAAAGGAGCAGAAAATACTTTTTATGTATGCAACGACAGCCACACAGATGCTACTAGCCCAGAGATGGAAAGAACGAGTCCCTACCAGAGAAAATAACAAACCAAGCTGCTAGAATATGCCGAAATGGCAAAACTGACCGGAAAACGCAGGAAGCAAGAGGACAAAAACTTCAAGGAAGAATGGGGAAAGTTTATAATTTATTTAGGAGACCACTGTAAGCAGATGAAAACATTAGCAGGATTTTAATCTCACTTGTAATGTAACAAATACTATGGATAATATAGATATAAAATATAGATGATATAATATGCAGTTGAAAATTTTGACAATAGGAACCATGGAGGGGATTGGAGGGAGCGAGGTCTCGAGATTCGGAGAAATCTCTTCATATGGGAATATAAAGAGCCCGCAGACTGTCTGACCAGAGTGGTGCATGCTTTGGTTATCTCCCGCTTGGACTACTGCAATGTGCTCTACGTGGGGCTACCTTTGAAGGTGACCCAGAAACTACAACTAATCCAGAATGCAGCAGCTAGACTGGTGACTGGGAGCGGCCACCGAGACCACATAACACCGGTCTTGAAAGATCTACATTGGCTCCCAGTACGTTTCTGAGCACAATTCAAAGTGTGGGTGCTGACCTTTAAAGCCCCAAAAAGCCTCAGCCCAGTATACCTGAAGGAGCATCTCCACCCCCATCGTTTAGCCCAGACACTGAGGTCCAGCACCGAGGGCCTTCTGGTGGTTCCCTCGCTGCAAGAAGCCAAGTTCCAGGGAACCAGGCAGAGGGCCTTCTCAGTAGTGGCACCTGCCCTGTGGAACGCCCTCCCACCAGATGTCAAAGAGAACTACCAGACTTTTAGAAGACATCTGAAGGCAGCCCTCTTTAGGGAAGCTTTTAATGTTTGGTGGACTACTGTATTTTAATATTTTGTTGGAAACTGCCCAGAGTGGCTGGGGAAACCCAACCAGATGGGCAGGGAATGAATAAAATAAATGTATTTGGTTTTGTTATAAATTTGTATTTGTAAAATCAAATAAGAAAGATTTTTAAAAATACACCTGCCTCTTCCTGGCTGTAAGAAATCAGCGCCTCCTTTAAATTCTCAGGCTATTCCCCAAGGCCGTTTCCCTCTTGCCCTCTTTATCCTCACCGCACCCCAAACTCAGGACTCTTTTTTTCAGTTTAAGAAAAACCCAGGTAGCAATTCAAAGTTTGCATCAACTATAACCCAGCATACTTTTTGCTCTGCTTCTGGATGTTGATGTAAGAAATTGGTCACAGGCATTTTGACTAAACCCCTCTGGATCACCCGCAAGAGCATATAAATGGGCAATGGAAGCATGCAGGCTTTTTGGAGCAATCACGGTGACGTGCAGGTCTAGCGGTGTTCAAAGCTTCCTTTTGAGGGCCTGGCAAGAGGATTCACCTTTGTCCTGGAGGATGGAAATAAAGATTTGTTCAGCTCCGGCAGAATATAAATTTCAGGGTGCAACAGTGTCACCCAGTGGACACACATGGAACTTCTTTGTACAGGGACGCTTCCTTATTCTATCTATTCTAGAGAATGCAAAGGGAGGTGGGATATCACAAACAAAAAAACTTGGGCATCCCAACATGATAATGCAACATTCTTAGTAGCACAAGTGACCTACTTCACAGCAAATAAATTAATTCCAAGATCCAAATTCTATTTTCACCACTAAATAGATTTAGAAGAAATAATATATAGCATTTACATAGTGGCGCTGTGGGTTAAACCACAGAGCCTAGGACTTGCCGATCAGAAGGTCGGCGGTTCGAATCCCCGTGACTGGGTGAGCTCCCGTTGCTCGGTTCCTGCTCCTGCCAACCTAGCAGTTCGAAAGCACGTCAAGTGCAAGTAGATAAATAGGTACCACTCCAGCGGGAAGGTAAATGGCGTTTCTGTGTGCTGCTCTGGTTTGCCAGAAGCGGCTTAGTCATGCTGGCTGTTAAGTTGTGGGCAAACATATCAGACGACACAGCGATTCTTCCAAAGCAACTCTTTATTTGTAAGCCGGGACAGAACTTAACTGAGGAGCTCAGTCAGCCTACTTATATAGAGCTCCACTAGAATGCAACAGTAACCATTTTCTGTAACTGACCAATCACTGAACATCACTTTCGATCCTTCATTTGCATACAAACTATCCAATCAATGAACGTCACTTTTGATCCTTCATTTGCATAATTATCTACAGTATCCCCCTGCTGGCCCATGGTGAGAACTTCAGTACATAACACTGGCCACATGACCCGGAAGCTGTATGCCAGCTCCCTCGGCCAATAAAGCGAGATGAGTGCTGCAACCCCAGAGCCGTCCGTGACTGGACCTAACGGTCAGGGGTCCCTTTACCTTTTTACATAGCATTTTCTGTGAATTACATGCACTCCACAAACACGCATCACAGTAATCTTACATCAGCCTCTCTTGCAGATGAGGGACTTAGGCTCCCTTTTATAGTGTTACAGGAATTCTAAGGTCTCAAATATAGAATGTTGATAATTTCACAAGGTAAACACACATACATAAGTTACATAAGTATATAACCCACATGTCTAAAATAGTACAGGAGAGCAACCCAAAAGCCATCTTGGTTCTTCTGAAGACTCTCAATATTTCCTCTGCCTCCTTAATCCCCCTTGCCTGAGAAAACGCAGGCAGATAGCAGTCAGGGGGATTTCCTGAAAGGATTCCTCTCCCATATCTATGAACCTCCTTGGTATTAATTGTCATTGTTTGCCCAGATGCTCTGTATTGAGGGATGTCTGACAGGCATCCTGATTGTCTTATCAAACGCTAATGTTTTGTGTAAACTGTGTCTGGAACTATGTCCTCAGGAATATCAGACCTCGGCCTTCCTGAGCCACAGTAACCCCACTTTATGTGTGAGGTTTCTGACTGTAGAGGGGATGTCCGCCTTCTCCACGCCATAAGGCAAACCCTTCAAAGAGATGTTTCTTCTTGGTTCTGGGTCTCTCTTGCCTGCTTGCTAGGAGGGGAGGGAACTCTGTTGCAACAGAAAAACAAAGACCTGCCTTGCTTTCACTGCATCCTGCCTCCATCCAATCCTCTCTGACCAATCATCGACTTAGGGGACTTTGTGTCCCATGGGGAGTTGGTCAGCAAAAGCCAAACACCCCTATTTTTCTACATCAATAGGAAAAGACCTCATACTTAAAGCTATGGATTTCCCAGTAGTGATGTATGGAAGTGAGAGCTGGACCATAAAGGCGGCTGATCACGAAAGAATTGATGCTTTTGAATTATGGTGCTGGAGGAGACTCTTGAGAGTCCCATGGACTGCAAGAAGATCAGACCTATCCATTCTTAAGGAAATCAGCCCTGAGTGCTCACTGGAAGGACAGATCCTGAAGCTGAGGCTCCAATACTTTAGCCACCTCATGAGAAGAGAAGACTCCCTGGAAAAGACCCTGATGTTGGGAAAGATGGAGGGCACAAGAAGGGGACGACAGAGGACGAGATGGTTGGACAGTGTTCTCAAAGCACCAGCATGAGTTTGACCAAACTGTGGGAGGCAGTGGAAGACAGGAGTGCCTGGTGTGTTCTAGTCCATGGGGTCACGAAGAGCTGGACAGGACTAAACGACTAAACAACAAAGGAAAAGGCTGGTGAGAAAGTAGTCTGGAGAAAGGGCAGCTTGCACAGAATAGCCTGATCTCAGTCACAACAGAAAGAAACCTAGAATCCTAACAGGTACCTCGTTTGTCGACTCCAACACACCCAAACCCCTGGGAATGCTAGGACAGAGCACTCTACACAGTTAAGGGGGAACACAAGCCTTATAGGATAACCACTGCAACCCCTCTCCTATATTCCCTCAACCCCATCCCTGTGTTACATGTGAATGCTGTGAAAGTGTGCCGCCTAACCCATCTCTCTCCCCAAAGCAGCAAACAGTGTCCTCCAAACAGTGAGAAGGCACACCCGTTGCCACACACAGGCAAGCCCTCCTCCACCTCAGCTTTCTTCTTCTTTGGCGATCACTCATAGCTGAGTAAGATTGTCTTCCATGAACGCAGTCTTAACAGTGAGTCCATATGTGACCAAGGAGGCAAATTCTGGATCCACACGTCCTTCCACAGTGGGGAACACAGGTTTCCAGGCGGGAGTTCATGATGAGGGTTTGCCAAGCATGCCTTCCTCTTAGCACGTTTCTCCCTTTCATCCGGAGTTCAAGCGTCTTCAAAGCCCATGACACCTTTGGTAAAGGCTGTTCTCCAACTGGAGCACTCGCGGGCCAGTGTTTCCCAATTGTCAGTTTTTATACTACATTTTTTAAAGATTTGCCTTGAGAGTCTTTAAACCTCTTTTTGTTGACCACCACCAGCATTACACTTTCCATTTTTAAGTTTGGAGTAGAGCAGTTGCTTTGGAAGATGTGGCTTATACCAGATATAGTGAACATGTGTGTGCATCAAGACAATATTGGGGGAAATGGTTTCAGATTTACTGTACTGTAATAAAGAAAACTGATTATCTCCATGTGTATTAAGCTTTATTGCATACATTTATTTTTTTAAAAAAATAATGGTTCCCAGTTGTAGGGACAAAATCACATGCTTCTATTTTCAAGTTGTGGGAAGCCTCCAAAGCTTACTAGCTGAAATTGACATGAACTCGAGCTTGCATTTTCTGACATCAAGGACATGGCTTGTTTGCGCAGCACAGCCATTCCTTAGAGAAGACCAAGCCTACCACTAAAGATCTGCAAATGCTAGAACGGTTGTAGCATAGGAACAAAATGAAATAGCAAACAGAAATAAAGTACAGATGGCCTGAACAAAGCACTCCAGCAGGATTTATTAGTTGGTACAGCTAGGTCTAGTTTTGCTCCCCTCCCGCGCCAATCAAGGCCAAAAGAATGCTTATTTTACCATTGTTCACGCACAGCTGAAATACAACCTTAAAGATGAACGAGACAGAACAAAATATATACAAATCACTTGCAGAAATATGAACTCAAAGCAGTTTAGTTAACTCGGTGATCTTCTCTTCTCTTCCAGATGTCGTCTTTTCCACTATACTTGCCAGAAGTTCATGGTATTTATCCAAGCCAACCCTCAGGCTAAGGCAAATCTCCTTTTGGGGTCAGGGTGGGGGAGAGATAGGTAGAGTTACTTGTTACGAGCGAGGAAAAAACATGCTGGACAAACCTATAGGTGTCAATATCCCTCTGCTATAATCTATATAGCTCAGAATACTTCTGACATGTGCTAAGCTCATCAGAGCAGGACAAAACTGGACCGCTGTCTTCAAAGCATTACATATAATGCTCATCTCATCTCTGCCACATCCATTCGAGGGTCATGCAAGGACTTTATATGACTTATCACATGATGCATAGTGAAGCTCAATAAATGACAGCCGGTGTTTTGTTGCTGGCAATTATGGAATTCTGGGCCGCAGGTGGCGCTGTGGTCTTAACCACTGAGCCTAGGGCTTGCCAATCAGAAGGCAGTTCGAATCCCCGTGTGACGGGTGAGCTCCCATTGCTCGATCCCAGCTCCTGTCAACCTAGCAGTTCAAAAGCACGCCAGTGCAAGTAGATAGGTACTGCTCCAGCAGGAAGGTAAACGGCGTTTCCATGTGCTGCTCTGGTTCGCCAGAAGCGGCTTAATCATGCTGGCCACATGACCCGGAAAAACTGAGGGCAAATGTTGGCTCCCTTGGCCAGTAAATGAGATGAGCACTGCAACCCCAGAGTTGCTCGCGACTGGACTTAACTGTCAGGGGTCCTTTACCTTCACCTTTATTATGGAATTCTAAACAAACTACACCACGCTTTCTGAGCTGGGTCCTAGTGCTTCAATGATATTTCGCAAAATTTTAAGCGCATAACTCGGTCATTTTTCTCGGCAAAGGCTTTAGCAGCATACCCACCATTTTACCATCTTGGATTAGTAATAATAATAATAATAATAATAATAATAATTTATTATTTATACCCCGCCCATCTGGGCGGCTTCCAACAAAATATTAAAATACAACAATGCGTCAAACATCAAAAGCTTCCCGAAACAGGGCTGCCTTCAGATGTCTTCTAAACGTCTGGTAGGTTGTTTTTTCCCTTTGACATCTGGTCGGAAGGCATTCCACAGGGCGGGTGCCACTACCAAGAAGGCCCTCTGCCTGGTTCCCTGTAACTTTACAGGCAATGAGAACATGTTTTATATTGGGAACCTAAATATATTCAGGGCCATTGGCATGTGTGTTGTGTGTGTAGGAGGATGTGTTGACTTCAAGCAGAAAGAAACCTCTATAAAAATGTTCCACAGGTTCCTCTCTGGGTCCACGCACGTTAAGTACTAGTGTGTATCTCTTCTCACCAGCAGAAGCCCCATCAGTATGATCTACATTGGCTCGCAGCACGTTTCCGAGCACAATTCAAAGTGTGGGTGCTGACCTTTAAAGCCCTAAACAGCCTCGGTCCAGTATATCTGAAGGAGCGTCTCCACCCCCACTGTTCTACCCACACACTGAGGTCCAGCTCCGAGGGCCTTCTGGCGGTTCCCTCACTGCGAGAAGCCAAGTTACAGGGAACCAGGCAGAGGGCCTTCTTGGTAGTGGCACCCACCCTGTGGAACGCCTTCCCACCAGATGTCAAAGAGAAACGACTTTTAGAAGACATCTGAAGGCAGCCCTGTTTAGGGAAGCTTTTTAATGTTTGATGTATTATAGTATTTTAATATTTTTTGGGAAGCCGCCCAGAGTGGCTGGGGAGGCCCAGCCAGATGGGCGGGGTATAAATAATAAAATTATTATTATTATTATTACTATTATTATTACCCACTTGGCTTCTGTGAAGTTTGACCTATTCCACTTATGCATGTGTTGGCGTCATGTCTAATCTTTGCACTCACCTGAGCTTTCAACTTCTCTTTCTCCGCATTGTTATTTAGCTGCCGAATAGCACTTTTGAGCTGCTTGATTTCTGCATGAGTTGCTGTTAACTTCTCACAGACAGCCCCTCTCTTCTCCTGAAATTTGTTGCAGTACCTAGAAAATAATTAACTAGTTATTGTAGCACTAATCCCAAATAAAACCACATAGATTAAAAATTGTACTAGCAGCAAATGTCAGTTCACATACTGGCAATTCACTACATCTGGGGTTTTTTTCATGTTTATCTTGAAATAAGACAAAAGCAGAACTGGGTTTCTCTACTCGTGAATGTTTAGACCAGTTTCCCAGACTTGGTTCTCCAGCTGTTTTGGGACTACAATTCCCATTATTCCTAGTTCTATTAGGTAGTAATGATGGGAGTTGTAGTCCAAAAACAGCTGGAGCAGTTTCTCAAGTTTGGGGAACCCTGGTCTAGATTAATATTACTCTATTCACAAAAAAATACTGTGGAATTTTAGAATATGAAACATATAGCTGAGTTTACTAACGATGTCAATTGTTTCTGAAGTTTTGAAAATAACTTTGGGAGAAGTTTTGCTTAAATTCAGTTCTATTGGCATGGCAATAGAGCTACCTTATTTTTTTATCATAGCTATCTTTTTAAAAAAGCTCCTTTTTCCAAAGGAGAGCAGTTCTAAGGATTATTCTTGTTTCTCCTATTTCATCCCTCCATGAGCTCTCCCTGTCACTACTGCCCAAATTTACCAATTACAGTGGTACCTCAGGTTACATACGCTTCAGGTTACATACGCTTCAGGTTACAGACACCGCTAACCGAGAAATAATGCTTCAGGATGAGAACAGAAATCGTGCTCCAGCAGCGCGGCAGCAGCAGGAGGCCCCATTAGCTAAAGTGGTGCTTCAGGTTAAGAACAGTTTCAGGTTGAGAACGGACCTCCGGAACGAATTAAGTATTTAACCAGAGGTGCCACTGTACATAGGTCCGGTCGTGACCGACTCTGGGGTTGCGGCGCTCATCTTGCTCTATAGGCCAAGGGAGCCGGCGTACAGCTTCCGGGTCATGTGGCCAGCATGACTAAGCCGCTTCTGGCGAACCAGAGCAGCGCACGGAAACGCCGTTTACCTTCCCGCTGGAGTGATACCTATTTATCTACTTGCACTTTGACATGCTTTCGAACTGCTAGGTTGGCAGGAGCAGGGACTGAGCAAAGGGAGCTCATCCCATCGCGGGGATTCGAACCGCCGACCTTCTGATCGGCAAGTCCTAGGCTCTGTGGTTTAACCCACAGTGCCACCCACGTCCCACAGACCTTTGCTTATTTACTCAAAGACCTGCTGCTCACCTTGAGCCTCCAATCCCCTTTCTGCCCTGAGGGCTGAGATGGAGAAATAAGAATGGGCCTTGCATTCTAAGTAACTCAGGAGCTAAGCTGCGTCAAAGTCCTAATTCCTTGGAGGGGATTGGAACTGTGATGCGGCAAGTGTTGCCGTGTGAATCTGCTGCAGCAGAAAGAAGAAACAAACCAGCAAACAAGAGATGTGTTGCATCTCTTTCGGAAACAAGCACAAAAATTCCCTACAGGTCTCGAGATTTTTGATAACCAGAAGAGGCAGAAAATTATGAAAGATTCATGAAAGGCAAACGGACTTTCGAGTGAGCCTTTGTGGCTTTTTTCAAGAGAATGAAAGCCTTAAATGAGGACTGTGCTCAAAGTCAACTTGCATTGCGACAAAACACCTGCCAGAAGCAAAACTGTCTTCACAAAGCAGCACAACCCCTTCCCAAAGGGTGTCATAAACATGTATGCTTTTGTCAGAATGCAAATTTTGAAGCTGTATTATGATGTTTTAGGATACCGAGCAAAATAAGAACAGAAATATTAACTCATTCTTACTGAGTTATTGCTTGCTTGCGCTGTTCAATATCCTCACATGTCTTTTTAAGTTTGATTTCAGCAGTGGTGAGTTTCTCCCGCTTCACCGTCACTAGTCTCCTCAAGGTTATTTCCTCCATCTTGGCATTCTTTAATTCACTTTTGTTGCTCTCTATCTGGTCCTCTAGGGTTCGGATCTGATATGCAAAAAATACAAACAGCGGTTATATAAAGTCACTTCACAGTATTGTTGAGCTACTGAATTATGTTTGGGGTTGTTGTTTTTTCAGAAATGAGCATACCTGCCCCCCACTCACATCAGATTTGCTAAGATATAAGCCAAGCTATTTATGGTCAAATCAGCAAATAGGTCAGTTCATTGCGCAGAAATGTTTCTTGTCTCGCTGGGGGTAAGAGGGGAATAATTCTTCCCCAGTTTAGATATTAACCCAAATTAAACTGACTTTGGTGGAGAGCCACAGTAGAAATGTTAGTTCCCAACTACATTAACGTTTCTTATTCTCAGGCAGAGGAAAAATGCCTCTATAGTAATAAGCTTAGCTAAAGTAGACGCTCTGATCAGAGAACAGTAGAGCTGGAAGGGGACGCAAGGGTCATCTAGACCAACCCCCTGCAATGCAAGAATCTCAACTAAAGCATCCAAGAATGATGGCTGTCCAACCTCTGCTTTAAAACCTGCAAGGAAGGAGTCCACGACCTCCTCAGATCATTCCACTGTTGAATAGCTCTTATTGTCAGGAAGTTCTCCCTGAGGTTTAGTTGGAATCTTCTTCCTTGTAACTTGAACCTATTAGTTCTGGTCCTACCCTCCGGAGCAGGGGAAAACAAGTCTTTTCCATCTTCCATGTGACAGCCCTTGAGATATTTGAAGATGGCTATCATATTATGCAAGGCTGAACATACCCAATTCCCTCAACCGTCACTCAAAAGCCTGGATTTCCAGAGCCTTGATCATCTTCGTCCTCCTTTCCACATGCTTGTCAATATCCTTCTTAAATTGTGATGCCCAGAACTGGACACAGTACTCCAGGTGTGGTCTGATCAAGGAAGAACAGAGTGGAATTTGCTCCTCTTGATCTGGACGCTATACTTCTGTTGATGTAGCCTGTAACAATGCCATCCTTTTTTGCTGCTACATCACATTGTTGACTCATGTTAAGCTTGTGGTCTAAGACCCCTAGATCCTTTTCACA
This sequence comes from Podarcis filfolensis, assembly GCF_964270895.1. Classification (NCBI taxonomy): domain Eukaryota; kingdom Metazoa; phylum Chordata; class Lepidosauria; order Squamata; family Lacertidae; genus Podarcis; species Podarcis filfolensis. Next base: position 9,057,985 of record NC_139609.1, read on the forward strand.
TGTACTACTCCCCTGTCTTACATTTGTGCATCTGGTTCTTCCTGCCTAACTATAGAAGCTTTATCCCTATTGAAATTCATTTTGCTAGTTTGGGCCTAGTTCTCCAGTCTGTTAAGGTCTTCTGTGGCATTAGCTACCCTTCTCAGTTTGGTGTCATCTGCAAATTTGATGAGGGCCCCATGTGCATAATTCCTTTGTCCAAGTCGTTTATCAAGACGTTGTACAACAACGGGCCCAGGACAGAACCAAGCGGCACCCCACTTGTCACAGGGTGATGAGGGACCATTATGGGCTGGACCAGTATGCAGATGATACCCAGCTCAACCTCTCATTTAAGGTGGAACCAGTGAAGGCAGTGAAAGCCCTGTGTCGGTTTCTGGATGCGGTTGGAGGAGGGATGGCGGTCAACAGATTGAGGTTGAATCCCGACATAATACTAGAATTCTGGGGACATTAATTAAACTGAATGTTGGAAGATTCAAGAAAGTAAAAAAGAAGTACTTTTTCACACCGCTTCATAAAAACTACATTTGCTCCCACAATATGTAGTGATGGCCACTTACTTGGGTGGCTTTAAAAGACAAAATCAAAGAGGACAAGACTATCAATGGCTACCAGCTACAATGACCAAGTTCTACCTTCAGTCTCAAAGGCATCCGAATAAGGCAAAGGCAAAGGACCCCTGGACACTTAAGACCAGTCAAAGGCGGCTATGGGGTTGCAGCATTCATCTTGCTTTTAGGCCAAGGGAGCCGGCATTTGTCCGCAGACAGCTTTCCAGGTCATGTGGCCAGCATGACTAAGTCACTTCTGGTGCAACGGGACACTGTGACGGAAACCAGAGCGTACAGAAACGCCGTTTACCTTCCCGTCACAGTGGTACCTATTTATCTACTTGCACTGGTGTGCTTTCGAACTGCTAGGTTGGCAGGAGCTGGGAAAGAGCAACGGGAGCTCACCCTGTTGCGAGGATTCGAATTGCTGATCTCCTGATCGGCAAGCCACCCTCATTCTACATCTGAATACTACAGAAGCCCAAGAGGGGAGAGCGCTGCTGCACTCTTGATTCTGCTTGAGGATATTTCATGAGCACAGGGCTGGCCACTGTGAGAAGGTTGCCGGCCCAGCAGGTTCTCCTTATTTCCTTACATCAGAATTTGATTGCTCTGTGCTGCAAAGACGGCCCTAAGTCCACAGCCCCTTTTTGACTTTGCCCTTCCTCTGCACACTCACAGGGACTGCCACATGATGGGTCTTATTTTTCTCATTTCCCCATCCAGTCTTCCATCTTGATACCAGGAACCTACCAGGAATTAACCTCAGAGTTGTGCTAATGCCAAAAAAAATAGATTTAGCAACAGTTCCATAGCTAAAATGTAAGGGAGAGAAATTCGTAATACATACCTCTGCAATTATATTTGACAGTTTAGCCACATTGGCTACTTGGGTTTCCATTTTTTTCTGGTACAACTGAATCTCCTGCTGGCACGGTGGTAAGATTTCTACCAGGTCTCTGTAACTTTCATACTTCTTGATCACTTCTTGCTTTATAATTTTTTGAAAAATTGAGCAGAATTTTAGCATCCCATGTACTTTGTATAGCAACATTTTTCAGAAAACCTACCATACCTGGCCACTTTCAAGAACTTAGCACAATTTTCTGAAGGATTTGTATGCATTTATTATTTATTTAGTTCAATTTATATATAAAAGGGAAAAGAATAAAATGAAATTATTAGCAAATGCCATTAAAAGATTCAAAAAATTAAAACAGCAATAATCTATAAAAACACATCAGCATTCTAGATATTCTAGGTAGATATTCTATTATACTTTTTCCGAAGGGTGCAGAAAAAGCATTCAATTCCTCCTCTGATGCAATCATACAGATAAGCAATCATAAGGCAGAAAAGTGAAGCATACAACAAGCAAAAGTTGTTTTTGCTCACTTGTCCAACGGGCTTAACTGATGCTGATATATAAAATACAAGGGGGAAAAGAGGACTCACCTTGTCTTTCTTGAGTTTTTGAACAGTCTGCTGAAGTTGTTCTTTACGATTAGCCAGCTCCTCTGGATCCTCTGCGATTTTGGACTTTAGTTGTTTTTGTTCTTCTTTTAGATTACATAGGATTAGTTTTTGCTCATTCTAATTAGCAAAAGAATATAAATATTCTTAATGTTACCACAGGTTTAAATTAGATATTGAACAACTGTTTTGAAGCACATCTTTTACTGGACTGAAGATAGTGACGATTAGACTTTTTCTGCTTTCAAAACAAAACAAAGCCATTTCACTTGATTAAAGTCGTCAAGGCTTTCATTTCTGTGCACAGCACAAGGAGTGCAACATGCAGCCATTTCTGAATTTCCAAACTTTGGAACCTGTTCTACAAAGAGCAGCATGCAGGTAATTCTGCCTTAAAGTAGAGACACTATTCAACACTATAAAGAATTGTAAACAGCTGAATACAGAGTTTACCAACGCTTTACTTTACAAACTAATAAAAGGTATTGGCATTGCAGTGTCCATGATCACATGCTAGTTTAAAATATAACCTCCTAGATTAAAAAGGCTGCTGCTATAAATCAGGCACAAAACCACCTCATGTGAACCTGGGTCACTCAGAAGAACGAAAGTAGAAACTAAAACCATGAGATATTTCAGGACTTATGGAATGTTGAGAGCATATTGTCTAGAGAAGAAATATGTGGCTTAATGCCAAACACAGAAATTCCTCTCTTTGCTGCTACGCTTTGTCTGGGGGGTGAGCCATGCTACTGCCCTATCACAATAAACACACAACTGGCTGTACTTTTGAATAAATAAAGTATACTATTCATTGTATCAAATTGTAAGTTTCAACGGAAGTCTCAAAGTTCAACGAAAAAAGTAGACGACCCAGTGGATCAGTTCATTCTCTAACAAAGAATTTCTATCTGTGCTTTTCTTATAAGGACGCACTTTAATTCTTGATTCATCCACAAAAATTTCTAGATGATGATGTGGGCTTGATGGATTATTGGACTCCAGGAACAGACATGTGGAATAGACACTTATACATGTATGGACCTTATGCATGAACTGATTAGAGAATGAACTGATCCACTGGGTCGTCTGCTTTTTTCGTTGAACTTTGAGACTTCCGTATTTATTCAAAAATACAGCCAATTACGTCTTGTGTGTTTATCGAGTATGTTTCACGTAACCATAGGTTTGTTGTTGTTTTGTTACTGCTCTATCACAAGCAACACATGAATCTTTTTTTTGGGGGGGGGATGAAAATTTGTAAATGCTTAGGACAGAATTTACTCCACTTTTCATCAAATTTGTTGTTGTAAGTTGCTGAAGGTAGCAAATAACAAAAACCTCTCAAGTGAAAATTTCAGTGACAGGCATTTCTTAAGACTGTTTTAAAACTAAGGATTCCCATATCAAATATAGCTATTGGAGATCAATATATGCTGGTATTTCTTCAAGACTACCATTCCGGCTCCCCACTGAGCTCCACTTACCAGCTTCTGTGCTTTTTCTGCAACTTCTGTTTTCTTCTGGGAGATCTCTTCTTGCAAAATAGCCTAGTACAAAAGAACAATCACTTGCCAGTTAAGAAATGAAATTCGAAGGGGCTCACTCTGAACTCTAGAAGAACCTAAGACTTTTACCTCACATGTTGTCCTTCAGATTATAGAGCCGTTTTGTAGAAAGCTAGGGGAATAACATACCCACAGGACCATAGATGAAATAATGGCAGTAGATAGATGCCCAATGCAAGTAAGCTGGTCTCTTTCTCTCTCTCATATTGCTCCTGCTTTCCTAAGCCCCCACTCAAATGAGAGAGATACCAGCATGTTTCTATGGCTAGCTCTAGTAATTCAGAATTATTCCTGGAATCAGTTACCTTTTATTTTCTTGCTCTTATCTACAGCAGCACAGCACAATGAGCAAGAGCGCGGAAAAGAAGCAAGATTTTTCAAACATATTTTGTTAATAAAAAAAGTGTATAGATTTTTCCATATTTGAACCATTTTACGTTCCCATCTCTTTTTCGGTTATTGTGGAGGTGGAAACCATTTTGCTCAGCCGCACCTCTAGCAACAGCCATTTTGTGACCGGTGCCCATCATCTTAAAATTCCAAATGCACCCCCAAAAAGAGAGGCAACCACTCATGCCATTGGCTTTAATGTTCTGCAAATGGCAACAAGAGAAAATTAAAGGACAAGGTGTTCAACACTCTCCAGCAAAGACAAAAACTAAACAAAAATGATTTAATAGCAAATTTTAATAGCAAGGCAACTTTGTATCCCCAGCTGACTTCTGTAAGAAAGAAGACACACCGTTTTCTGCCGATATTCATGGTTCAGTTTTTGCTCCAGCTCTTGAATATCCTGGGAGAGCTCCTTGAACTCTGCCTCTTGATCTGCAGGAACAGTACTGCACATACAGAGAAAGGGTATTTGTACTTGCCGTGCATGTTCACAAAGACCTACTTGTTTTCACTTAGTTCTAAAGCTCATTTTAATGCAATTGCCTTACAATCTTAGGGGTGGTATAATAATAGTAATAATAATAATAATAATAATAATAATAATAATAATAATAAAATTTTATTTATATCCCACCCTCCCCAGCCGAAGCCGGGCTCAGGGCGGCTAACAACAATAAAATAGTACAACATTCTAAAATCATTTCATTATAAAATTAATTCAAATCAAATTGATGGCAACCATTAGGCTAAAGTTCTGTGAAGATTGCCAAAGGAGGGGGTCAGACTGTGCCTTGGCCAAAGGCCTGGTGGAATAGCTCTGTCTTGCAGGCCCTGCGGAAAGGTGTCAAGTCTCTTGTGGCAGAGCGTTCCACCAGATTGGAGCCACAGCCGAAAAAGCCCTGGCTCTAGTTGAGGTCAGCCTAACCTCTCTGTGGCCTGGGACCTTCAGGATGTTTTTGTTTGAAGACCATAAGTTCCTCCGTGGGACATACCAGGAGAGGCGGTCCCGTAGGTACGAGGGTCCTAGGCCGTATAGGGCTTTAAAGGTTAAAACCAGCACCTTAAACCTGATCCTGTACTCCACCGGGAGCCAGTGCAGCTGGTATAGCACCGGGTGAATCTGATCTCGCAGCGAGGACCCCGTAAGGAGTCTCGCCACGGCATTCTGCACCCGCTGGAGTTTCTGGGTCAGTCTCAAGAGCAGTATCCCACCAAAGGCTCTGCATGCAGCTGAACTTTCACTTGCCCATTCCCTATATCTGGTGGCGGGTAGAGCGATGTAGGAAGAGCTGGTGGGTGAGCTGAAGTTCACAAGTGCAATGACTTCACTGGATTCACCCCCAATTCTCACAACATACAGGATGCTGCTAAATTTAGGATTTATTTATTTTTAAGCGTATAAATGTGAAGCATTCTCTCAACTAACGTCTCTCAGATAGATTTGCTTAAAAGACTTGTCTAAACCAAATGTAGTCCTACTGCATAGGAGCTGTCCAGTCTTCTCGGTAGTGGCGCCCTCCCTGTGGAACTCCCTCCCGTCAGATGTCAAGGAGATAAAGAACTACCCAACTTTTAGCAGATATCTGAAGGCAGCCCTCTCTAGGGAAGTTTTTAATGTTTGTTATTTTATTGTGCTTTATATATGCTGTAAGCCGCCCAGAGTAGCTGGGGGAAACCAGTGAGATGGGCAGGGTATAAATAATAAAATATTATTAGTTTTATTACTATTATCACCACCACCACCCATTCACTCAGTTTAGAGAGGAGGTTTTGAAGCTCTTCAAAATCTTCTTCTTTTTAATGACGCTGAACAATTTAGTATCATCAGCAAACTTGGTCATGTCACTGTTCACTCGTAACTCTAGGTCATTTATAAACAAGTTTAAAAGCATAGGTCCCAGTGCTTAATAGCACGGTAACCTATTAGCATGGTCAGCCGACCTCTGCCTGCAGATTCCTCTGATATTGCATATAAATTCCCTCCCACTTACAAGACAGAAGTATTTATGGGCAAGGAGAAAACAGAACAGTCCAAAAGTGAGCTGGAGATTACAGGCTTTACTTTACTCTCATGTAGGCAGGGGCTGACTTCTGCGGGAGAAAGGTAAAATGATTCAATCTGACAGCACCCCCTGAACTTGCTGTCTGTTACTCCCTACCAGAGAAAAAGACAGTTACAATTTCCTTAAAGTTTGTAGGTTCAAGAATGCATTGGCATGCTGGAGTTAATGTTCAGCACTGAACAATTCCATCTAAGGTTAGTATGCGCATCAAACTAGCATGGCTTTATATGCAGCAGGATGTTAAAATGTGGGGGGAGGAACGAGCTGCATTGGCCCTGGCCCTGTGAGGCACCAGGACGGATGCAATTTGTTCCTCCTTTAGCTGCCGTTCCCACCTAGGGAAATGAGGTGGTTTCCCTCCGGTGCCTTGGCCAATACGGCTCATTCCTCCCTCTGCTTTTCAACATCACAATATTGCAATGTTTGGCTGGGGATACATCACAAAGTTGGAAACTGGTAGCGCCCAGCCCTAGTAGAATGCAGGAAGAGATTGCACAGAGGACAGGTAAGCACTGTTTATTCTTGCCAGTTCCAAGTAAGACTACAGATTGTATGGAAAGGCATGCATGTCTTAAGGCGTAATTCATGTATTTCCATACTCTGGAGCCCTAGGAACTGTCCCTTAAATTCCAAAGGTTGCTTTAAAGCATGGGTAGGCAAACTAAGGCCCGAGGGCCAGATCCGGCCCAATCGCCTTCTAAATCCAGCCCACGGACCATCCGGGAATCAGCGTGTTTTTACATGAGTAGAATGTGTCCTTTTATTTAAAATGCATCTCTGGGTTATTTGTGGGGCCTGCCTGGTGTTTTTACATGAGCAGAATGTGTGCTTTTATTTAAAATGCATCTCTGGGTTATTTGCGGGGCATAGGAATTCATTCATTCTTTTTTTCAAAATATAGTCCGGCCCCACACAAGGTTTGAGGGACAGTGGACCGGCCCCCTGCTGAAAAAGTTGGCTGACCCTGCTTTAAAGTGAGGTAGCCAACCCTTAGTTAACTTACTCAAGTTTCTCCAACTTCAATGTTGCCTCCTGAATTGCTGTTTGAAGTCGCTGCTCTTTTTCCACAGCTGATTTCTGCAAAAAGAGAACGGTTTACATTGCATGCAAACCAAAATGTACACTTGGGTCTACAAAACAGTTTGATCTTACAGGCCAGAGAACTTGCATATTAACTGGGCCTATGCTTAGGTCCCACTGAAGCAGTGACTGTTTTTAGCCTATAGTACTGTACTTTATAGACTCAAGATTCCACAACTTTCTGAAGACAGTTGAATGTCATACAGAGTGATGACTGCCTGCAAGGTTCATTAACCTAGAGGCCTATCATGCTGGGGGGAGTCAAAACCATGAGTGGCTCTTCCTAACTTCCACAGTGGAAATAGGAGCACTTTCCATACAGGGAGTCGCTGCTGCTGCTACAAAAGTAAGGTGTTCCAGCCTGACTTTTTTTAGATTGGAATTCCAAACTTACCACACGTTATTCCTTCACCCTGATGGTAAGATGATTGTCTGAAGGCAAGGCAGGTGGGGGAAAGATTTATTCACTTTCTTACATTTATATACACTGCCTTTCTTCCACCATGGGACCCAAGGTGGCCTGCAAGGAGTTCCCAGACATTCATGTACACGGGCACCAACTGCACCCAGACCCACTTCGCTTCAGCAAAGTGGCCCTTCAGCCCCATCAGACCACATCCTGGTAGGCATATTTAGCAGAAGCACGCGGAGGAAGAAGTAAATGAAAGGCCCTGCAGTGCGGTACCTCTAGGTACAAGAACTGGGGAGAAACTTCTGCTGCCAACTAGGGCTGGGGGATGTCTGGTTTTCAACATCGCAATGCATCACCAGCTAAACATTGTGGTCTGGCAATACGTTGCAATGTTGAAACAACGAGCTGCATTGGCCCCAGCTTGCAAGGTGCGGGGTGAAAATGCCTCAGCTCTCACCACGGAAGCCAAGGCACTTTTCACCCCAGTGCCTCGCCGCTGGAACAACGCAGCTTGTTTGCGAGGCACAACTAGGGAGAGAGAGGGTTCCCGTCCCCCAGCTGAGCGAGCCCCGTACCTCTCCAGCTTGCATGTACATTGCACCCCCAGCGGTACATTGCAGGTACCTCTGCTACCAGCAGCCCGATGTTGAAAGCAGCGCTGGTAGCAGAGGGACTCAGGAGCACCATCAGTTTCACCTGTGATATGCCACCAGGTGAAGCTGCCATCAGTCTGCCCCTTATATCGGTCCTGGGCGATGCACCGATACATCGCCCAGGCCTACTACCAATTCTACTAAGCATGTCTCCAGTGACTGATGTGAGAACTCACACTGGATCTCCTCCTATTCTGAGAGAGAACCAACTGGCTAATTATCAGTCTGTGAAGTTCAGATCCCCATACCCTTCCCTCACTGCCTTTTGGGTTTTGCCACACTTCTTAGCCTTTATATCCAGAGTCCTGTATCTTAACTAAAAGGTTGTTTAAAAGGGAATAATTTCATTAGGTGTGGGTTTTTCTCTTAGTTCTGGCAATAGGTGGCATTCCAAAAGAACAAGAACCCACCTGGCAATCCTATATCCCCCTTGGCTTCCTACCCCACAACCACCAAATCCCTAAACTTTGCCTCTGAAGTCCGTTTCTGCTGTCACCTATTACCCCTCCTATCTCTGTCGGAATCTTCTTCCCCTCCTTGACCTGCCCTTTGTTGAAACCCATGCCTCCACCACCCACTATTTCTCATAGTTGCTGTTGAAAGGAAGATTTGAGGTGTCCTGTAGAACAAAGAGCTGGTAGGGAGTTAGGCAAACTAAAGGAAGTAGGATCAACTTTCTAAACTGGGATATTTTTATCTTGCCTCCTGCTGTCCCACTTTCTGCCAAACTGACCTTTATTCAAAAGAAACTGAAATACTGCATATATCCTATTGCCCACAGCTTCATTTTGTCAGTACTAGTCTATGATTCTATGAAATGATACTATGGCGTGATCTTTGTGTTGTGACATGCAAAGTCTAGAACCCCCAAACCCTGTAATTAATCTTACAAACGTGCTCTGGATTTCCAGGTAGACCTCACGACGCGAGTCACGGAAGAAAAGGAAGTTAATGAGGCCACTCAAAAAACGAGCTGTCCTCTTGGCTTCTGGAAGAGCAACATAAAAGGAAATGCTTTTGTAAGACATATGGGGCATGCAATTTTTCAAATTCAAAAAGCCGCCTGAAGTTTAAACCCACATTAGATGGAATCTACCACATACAAATGATACATAGAAACTCTGGAATCCATGAATATTGTGTGCGGGGTACAATCAAGGGAGTTAATTGTAAAGTTTCAGAAAAGAGATCCCCTTTGAGCTGGCCACAGCATGTCTAATGGAATATTTTCAGGAACTGTACATGTAGTTCTGCTATTGTTTTTGCAGACTTTATCCTAATGCTGTTGTTGGAAACTGCAATAAGAACCGGAAAACTGAACTTTCACACAAAAATTCATCACAACTCCCGCCGCTCCCAGTATCCCAATTCAACAGCCTAAAATTATGGGGGGTGGGTCAGTTTTAACAATTATCATGCAATCTTACTAACCTTACTGATTATCACCCAGAGATCAACACTAGTAGATCCTGATCAATCTCTGCAATAAACAATATGGCTCTTTTTGCACTTAACACCAAGCCAAAACCAGGGCTTTACACAAATGCACAAGTTCCCAGAAATAAGAACGGCAGCTATGCATTCTGCCCCCGCCATCTCCTGCTGCCATGCTACTAGAGCTAAGCCACGGTTTGGCTCAGTGTGTCATCCAAACCTGGATTCACAGTTTGCCCCCTCCAGACAAATCATGAATTGTAAACCAAGAACGAACCTTAATTACAGCTAAATTACTAAAAAAATGTGCAAGCTAGTGACTCTTATGGGCTCATTTATGTATTAAATATCTGTACTGCTTTTCATCTGAGGATCACAGGGTGGTTTGCAATATGAACACACAAACACATAACACAGTAACTAACAAAACAATATTTACAGGGCTGTCGTAAAGATCCACCAGGAAAATGAATTAACTAAAACTTCAGTTTTCACGCTGGCGGGGTCGTAAGACGAGAGGAACATACTGGCATACATGGGGGGGATGTATATATGCCATGCATGTACACAATTTCTAGAAGCGGGCTGCTATGGAGATTGGTATTATTGTTGGCAGACAGGTCACCTTGGACGCTAAGGCATGTCTCTTATCCGTTTTTGATGATAAAATGTTAATGGAATAAAGTTCAGGACTTGTTTCCTCCTCCTGTAGCAAGATGCACCTTCCGCTTGGCTGCAATTCTACCCTGTGACGGCAACAATTGTAACCGGAAGACCTGACTGGCCGAAGGTTCCCCCCGTGATCTTTACAGCTTAACCAGTGATACAATAATCTTTATTGTCATTGTCCCATACAGAACGACGAAATTGAAAATCTACATCAGACATTCAGAAACCAACAAGCCTGCTACCCCAGCCTGGTTAGCCCCCTAAAAACTCTGATACCCCATAATTAAATACAATATACTCTCATAGAGATTACCTTTAAAGGTAAAGGGACTCCTGACCATTAGGTCCAGTCGTGACCGACTCTGGGGCTGTGGTGCTCATCTCGCTTTACTGGCCGAGGGAGCCAGCGTACAGCTTCCGGGTCATGTGGCCAGCATGACTAAGCTGCTTCTGGCAAACCAGAGCAGCGCACAGAAATGCCATTTACCTTCCCGCCAGAGCAGTACCTATTTATCTACTTGCACTTTGACATGCTTTCGAGCTGCTAGGTTGGCAGGAGCAGGGACCAAGCAACGGGAGCTCACCCCATCGTGGGGATTCGAACCGCCAACCTTCTGATCGGCAAGTCCTAGGCTCTGTGGTTTAACCCACAGTGCCACCCGCGTCCCTAGAGACTACCTTACACTGCGTTTAAAACCAAAATCACATTTGAATAGAAACTGTTTCTCAGGCGGCTAGTCCTAGTCTTTATAACCCTGTACCTTCTTCCAGAAGGCCAAAGCTGAAAGAGATCATTTCCGGGGGGCGTACTATCCTGTACTAATTTGAACCTGGGTCTCAGCAGTTCTAACAAACTGTAGGATAGGCAGTCGTGCAATAAAAATCCCTGACTGCACAACACATCCTGGGTGGTGCTAGTGCGGAAATTCCCCCAGACGAACCCTTGCTGTGGGGAACACTGCGACTGCGAAACAGAATCCCAACCAAACTGCAACCAATGAGCCCTGGGTGGCAATTCCCTCAAGTTCAAACCGAGAATTGTTCAAGACACAACACATTAGAACACACAAGAGACATTAAAAGCTTACTTGGATTTAGAAGGTCAGCAATCTGGAAGTCGTTGACACGGCAGAGCGGAAAAAAGCGTTCCCTGTCAATTGTACAAGACCTTAAGCATTTTAAAAATAGACACAACATATACTTATAAACTTATTATTAGGGCAAACGATTAGAACCTGACAGATCTTTTAATGGGGTTACTCCCTAGTAAACATGTTTAGGATTGCAGATTTTATCTTAGCGCTCTGAATCCAAAGAATTAAAATTTGTTGTTGTTTTTAAAATAAAGATATCTAGCAAAAGCATGGGCTTAACTCTATGAAACACACTGCATGTGACACAGCACTTGAAAAAGCTGTGGTGCAAAGCCCGGCTGAGTAGAACTTTGAACTCGGCTTGCAAATTTAGCAGAACAAGATCAGCCTTTACACAAGATTTATGTATTGAGAAAATACATTTATGTATTTGAGAAAATGCTCTTCCCTCACTATTACAACGGCCAATGTAGCTTCAAGAAAATTTAAAATTACAAAAATGAGTCATGAAAACAGTGCAATAAAAGCAAGAGATGGGCACAACAGATTAAAAACACACTGAGGACGAAGGATCACTAAGCTATTAAAAACTCAACAGCCCCAGCCTGCTGGAACAAAGAAAAGTTTTTTTTTGAAAGCATCAGGAGGGGCTAGATAGATCTCCTGAGCCAGGCAGCTCCATAACCCAGGCAAAGCCACAATATCTATACCTGAACTCACAAAACCTGCAACAAATTTAATGTCTTACTAGAATAAAAGATGAACACAATGAAAAAAATTGAATCAAACCATACAAAATACATTCACAGATCCATTTCAAAGGATAAAAATGAGTGTACAGAATGTGATTTCAGCATACTCACATGTTAGTAAAGAGATTCGCTATTGGTAGGAAGCCATCAAAAATCTGGGGATATGGAGTTTCAAAGGACACTGGCATCTAGGAATCAGTAAACAGAATCAGTAAAGAGATGCAATTTATTTACTTAATTCTTCAGACAAATCTGAAAAATTTCTTTTCATAGTATTATTATCTGCTCACCCCCTCCAGGGGTAACACAGCATTTGCGGCTCAGTGCCTTTACTGCCACCATCTGCCATACCACTGTGGGTCTTGCTTCCGGTGACCAACAGGAGACAAATTCCCCTCTCCTGGTGGCCTGGAATTCAGAATTCCTGCCTGTGATTTGTCCAATCATGTGCAGACAGAGCATGTGGGCCTGAGGCTGATTCTCAGGAGTCTTCAGGACTCCCAGCATTTAAAAGCCAGAATGGCCTTCGCTCAAGACCTATATTCATGGTTTATAATGTTCTGTTTTTCAATTGCCTTGTTACCTTTATGGACTTTGCTGGGGTCATTACTGTCACTGTATTTGGGTCCAGGCAGGAATTTCTCCCATCAGACAAATTGGGTTTTGCCTTCCTTACAGCCATCGTCACAACACTGGAAGATATGGCATTTGGGTTGGTTCCTAGTTGTTGGCAAAGGGGGAACTGGGAGCCTCTGCTTCCCCCTCTGGGGTGGTGTGGTATCCCATTAAAGGAATCCCAGGGAAGGGGCTTCTGTCCATAAGCCCAGGCAGGGGCTGAGGGCCACAGCACTACACAATGCAGCAAGACTGTGGGGGTTGCATCCATTTGATGTATGCCATGGGTCAATCCTTGATTCAGCCTTGACCCCTTGTATCCCTCCAGCCCACCTGCTGGATGGTGACTGACCCAGTGCCATGCCAAACTCACTGACATTTGCAATCAATAAAGTTGTGGACCAATTTTAACCCATAAAATGTAGCCTGTGGTTTTGGTCTACGGAGATGTCCTGATGTTCATGGCACCAAGGCACAGAAAACTAAGCCGCTTCTGGCAAAACCAGAGCAGCGCACGGAAACGTCGTTTACCTTCCCACCGGAGCAGTACCTATTTATCTACTTGCACTTTGACGTGCTTTCAAACTGATAGGTTGGCAGGAGCTGGGAGCTCACCCCGTCGCAGGGATTTGAACTGCCAACCTTCCAATTGGCAAGCCCTAGGTTCAGTGGTTTAGACCACAGCGCAACCCGTGTCTGCTATAACTCTGCATAAATACACAAGAGCTTCAAATTAGCATTATCTCCTGCGTTATGAAAATGACTGACTGTTCTGAGTGGGGAAGCCATGTTTGCTGTAATAGGCTAAGAATGTTGAAGACTCCTTAAGGCCTAATGTTATTTCTTGCAGCCTAAGCCAAACAACGGCTGCACTCACACACCACAGAAAGCCCTATTGTGGATCCCAATAAACAATGATCCCTGGTTTGGATGCAACACTATGTCACAGATTGTGGCTTGCTTTTCCTCCAACGTGAAAAAGGAGAGGCTAAATGGGCATAATTTGCTTGTGAGTGCTGAACAATGATTTATAGTTTACCATGACTGGCAAATATAGCAAATAAATTTGTTGTTTTTTAAGGTGCCCCAAACTCTCCACTAAAAATAACTATGGTTCTATTATACTATGGATTCATTGCACTTTTCCCCCCATGTCTTGTTTAAATACTTACCATATAAAAGTGTTCCAGGCGGATTCCATACACAACTTGCAAGGCTCTCATGAAGATCATCTGCAGCACTTCAGGCTAAGAAGAGGCGAAATTTTATTTGCCATGGCAAACCAGACTAAGTTTAGATTTTATTTGTTTCACTTTCCACTGCCAGAGGCCATTTTTTTAACAAATGCATATATTAATAATAGTATGTTTCTGCACAATAGCAACATTTGAATGCCACACTATGCCATGGGGAATGAGCTACAGGAAGCCTCAGGTTCACACTTCACCCTCATGACCACTACAAAAATAGAACATAAGAAATTATAAAAACAGGGTGGTACATGACCCCAGTCAAGCTTGCAAAAATCTACCATTTGCCCGAGAATAAATGTTGGAAATGTAATGAAATTGAAGGTACATTCTTTCACCTTTGGTGGACATGTCCGAGGATTAAGGCTTTCTGGGAAATGATTTATAATGAAATGAAAAAGGTGCTTAAATGCACTTTTGTGAAGAAACCAGAGGCCTTTCTCCTAGGCATAGTTGGCCAATTGGTGCCAAAGAAGGACAGAACTTTCTTTATGTATGCTACAGCAGCAGCAAGAATACTCATTGAGAAGCATTGGAAGACGCAAGATCTACCCACCTTGGAAGAATGGCAGATGCAAGTAATTGACTATATGGAAATGGCCGAGATGACCGGAAGAATCCGAGACCAGGGAGAAGAGTTGGTGGAAGAAGATTGGAGGAAATTTAAAACTTATTTACAGAAGTATTGTAAAATGTATGAATGTGGATGACATTGAAATAAAATGAAGAGGTTCTAGTAACAAGAGATAAAAAATTGAAACTATAAATTTGGGAGATAAAATATGTAAGGACAAAGTAGTACGATATGAATTTGCTGAGTTAATTGTTTAAGAGGGATACAAAAAAGGGAGGTGAGAGGAAGTCAGGAAAATAAGTTAATCAAAGATGAATAACTAGAAAAGAGCGATTTGTGTTTGCCTTATTTTATTTGTTGTGTGTTGATTGTCTTTTTTCTTTTTGTGAAAGATTGTATTGTTGTGTCTTATATTTTTTGTGTGTTATTACTGTATTATGTTTGGTTGTATCTTTTTATTGTTAAACCTAATAAAATATTATTATAAAAAAAAAAATTATAAAAACAGCCACAGATCTTAACTATGGCTAGCTGAAAGTCAGCTTGGTATATCCACAGTCTGATGCTGGTTGGTTTTCAAGTAGCAAGTATTAACTTTAACCAGTTTGTTGGTCCAGATGATGCAACAAGCTATGGTTAAACAAACAAAGAACAAAATGCTTCGAAACTCCTCCCTGAAGTGTGGGAAGCGGGTTTGTGGGTGCTAGTCCAATACTTGCTGCATCTCACTGATATCACACTAGCCACATAGAAGATGGAGCAAGCTTATTTTTTTCCTGATCCAGAGGCTAGAACACAAAGAGATTCAAGTAACAAGAAAGGAGATTCCAACTAAACATCAGGGAAGTCTTTCAGAAAATAAGAGCTATTCAACAGAGGAATGGACTCTTTAAGAAGTTGCTTAACTCCTTCCTTGGAGGCTCTTAAGCAGAGGGTGGACGGCCACCTGCCACGGCTGCTTTAGTTGAGATTCCTGCATTGCAGGGGGTTGGACAAGATGACTCTTGCGGTCAGTTCCAACTCTACAATTCTACAATTCCACCCCCTGAGCTGGGTCTGTTTTGCCATACAGTCATATGCTACGCTACCATAGCGCTGAGTTAAAGCGACATATTTACATGCAAACAGCTACTTTGGCTAAATTCACTCATTCTGGCTCTGTACACAGGGAAAAATCAAATGCATATTTTACCCGCCACAGTGGTGCACTTTGATTCTGTGCCATAAATCCACTCTCTTACAGCACTTACCTTGACGTTTGGAAATAAGTCACCCTTGGAGAAGGTTTTGGCCTCGTTTGCTGTGAGCAAGCAGCTGCGGATGTGCGTGATGATGTCATTCTCACTGTACCTCGGAAAGGTGCAGTTATCCATTTTGTAAGGCGGTCTGCCCTAAAAAGAAAAAGCCAAGTACAACTTTTAAACCGCTGCCAGGTGGGGAGGTGGGAGGAATCAATGACCAGTTTCTGCAGTCCCTGCCCAAATTCTCTCACCAGCCTTTGTGAAATGTATGCGTGCAAAGGGGTTGATACCGAACAGGTGATTGCTTATTTTTAATTTCAGGGGTTCTTGGAAGTGGGAGCTATTGGGGGGGGCGCGGTTAAGGGTTCCCCTCCTGCCTGCTTATTTCGCCCATGTTGTGTGTTTCTTTACTTTTCTTTTCTTGAATTTTCATGCTGCGATGTTGGGACCGAGAGCTGCCTGTGAATTTAACTAATACAGTGGTACCTCAGGTTAAGTACTTAACTCGTTCCGGAGGTCCGTACTTAACCTGAAACTGTTCTTAATCTGAAGCACCACTTGTTTAGATAAGGCTGGGCAACAAAAACAAGGCAACCTCATTTAGCAGTGTCATGGAATTGTGTTTAAATATTAGCGTATGGTTCTGTTTCATAGCAGCACTTTAACACCATTAAACACTTAAAAAAGAAAAAGAAAAGTTTCACTGGAATAATAATAATAACAAACCTTGTTCAACAAAAAGCAAAAAACAAGGTAGCGTCATTTAAGCAGTGCAGTGGAATTGTGTTTAAATGTTATCCTATGGTTCTGCTTCATAGCAGCACTGTAACACCATTAAACACCTAAAAAAGAAAAGTTCCACCGGAATAATAATAATAAACCTTGTTCAACAAAAAGAAAAAGCAAGGTAGTGTCATTTAAGCAGTGCAGTGGAGTTGTGTTTAAATGTTAGCCTATGGTTCTGCTTCATAGCAGCACTGTAACACCATTAAACACTTAAAAAAGAAAAAAGAGCTTCACTGGAATAATAAGAAGCAAAATAAAATAATAATATTAATAATAATAATAATATTAAGTATTGGAAGACACAAGATTTACCCACCCTGGAAGAGTGGCAGATGAAGGTGATGGACTATATGGAATTGGCGGAAATGACTGGCAGAATCCGAGACCTGGGAGAAGAGTTGGTGGAAGAAGACTGGAAGAAATTTAAAGACTATCTGCAGAAACACTGCAAAATTAATGTTAAAATGATGTTGGATTGAAAATAAGTGGCATTAGCAACAAAGTTAACAAGAGTATGCAAAATTCAACTGATAATGGATGAAAATATAGAGTTATAATATGTTAAGATACAGAGTTAAGATAAACGAAAGAGGGTAAGGATTTGCTGATTTGATTATTTAAATGGGGATACAAAAAGCGGAGGTGTGAGGAAGCCAAGGAAATAAGATAATGAGTTAGGGTTACAAAAATGGATTTGTTTTTACTCTTCTTTTTCTTATTTTATGTATTTTTCTATGGTTTTTTTTGTATTTCTTTCTTTTTAAATGATTTTTTAAATTTATGTTTTTGTAAAACTTCAATAAATATCTTTTAAATAATAATAATAATAATAAACCCAATATAACAACAGCAGCAGCAGCCATAAACTGTGTTCGCGGTGGGGAGCTATAACAATAATACTAATAATATTAATAATAATAATCCATGTTTTGGGGGGAGGGGGGCTCTTTCTGGCTCCTGCCGAAAAACATTCCTACCCAGAGGCCGATGAAGTCGCCGCTTTATCCTCGCCTGTCCGTTTGCCGCAACCGAGCAGCGGAAGCTCCTCTCTCGGGAAGCCGCGGCCTCCTCGGCGCTGAAGCCTCCCTTCTTCAAGCCCGGACGAGCCGACGCCTCCTCTTCGGCCGTTTGAATTTGGCGGGTAACGCCTCGCGCACGCGCGCACAAACACCAGCCCGGCGTCTCGGGTGACGTCACGCCCAATCAGCGGCCCGGCTCGCGTCGTTCCCCTCGCTCGCTCGCGCGCGCGCGTTTGCGTCTTGCCCTTGACGTCACACCCAATCGGCTGCCGAGAAGCCTTTTGTTTTCTCGCTCACCTTCTCTCCTCCACGCCCCTCCCCTCCCCGCTATTCGGTCCTTGAAGGTAATACGTGTCAGGATTTCTGTTGGCCGCCCTCAGATTTAAAAAGTTTTTTAAAAAGCACAAGTTAAAAAGAGCGGAGATTACGAGACAAATGGGGGAAAGGAGGTGGGGAAATTGCTCCGCTCTTTATTCTCCTGACGGAGCTGTGTTTATTCTACTCAGCTGCCAGGAGGGTTTCTGCCTCTCTTGCCTCTGGTGTCATGGCGGCGGGAATTCACGGAGTAGAGTGACGAAAAGGTCAAAGGGGAGAGAGCAGTGCTCTGAACACTGAATTCCCTTCCTGTTTTCATTTATTTTATCTTCCACCTCGCGGGGAACAACAACAACAACAACAACAACAACAACAACAACAACAACAACAACAACATAAATTAATAATAATTTTATTATTTATACCCTGCTGAGCAAACTTGGGAGCTTACAGCACATCAATGGTAAAACATTAGACATTAAAAAATTCCCCATACAGGGTTGTCGTCTGATGTCTTCTGTAAGTCAGATAGGGGAGTAATAATAATAATAAAAATAAAATTTTATTTATATCCAGCCCTCCCCAGCCGAAGCCGGGCTCAGAGTGGGTAACAACAGTAAAATAATACAACATTCTAAAATCATTACATTATAAAATCAGTTCAAATCAAATTAATGGCAACTATTGGGCTAGAGTTCTGTAAGGATTGCCAAAGGAGGGGGTC
The DNA here is from genome assembly GCF_964270895.1 of Podarcis filfolensis. Classification (NCBI taxonomy): domain Eukaryota; kingdom Metazoa; phylum Chordata; class Lepidosauria; order Squamata; family Lacertidae; genus Podarcis; species Podarcis filfolensis. The sequence goes on from NC_139609.1 coordinate 9,076,654, forward strand.
AGACTGTACCTTGGCCAAAGGCCTGGTGGAACAGCTCTGTCTTGCAGGCCCTGCGGAAAGATGTCAAGTCCCACAGGGCCCTAGTCTTTTGTGATCTCTGATTTTTATATGTATATAATAGTTGCTGTAACTGTGACTGTTAACCCTGGGAATGCCTTTCCCACCTCCTGTCTGGGGTTTTTTTTGGGGGGGGGAGGGCTTTCTCCCCTTCCTTATTTAATTCCCACAACAACCCTGCGATGTAGATTAGGCTGAGAGGGGGTGACTGGCCCAAAGTCGCCAAGTGAGCTTCATGGCCGATCAAGGATTTGAGCCCTAGTTTCCCCAAGTCCCAGTCCAACACACTGAGTGCCACACTATGCTGACTCCCTGTCTATTTACCTGGGGAAAATATTCCAAAACAAGGCTAGATTTAAGATGCTACAGCCACAGGGTGTCACTGTTGTATTTTTTTCAGTGTCTATCCACTTGGCATTCGGGAAGACAGGCAAATTAATGCCAGTGTACTGGAAGAAGCAAAGATCAGTGTCGAAGCAATGATTCTTCAACATCAACTTCGTTGGACTGGTCATGTTGTGCGGATGCCTGGTTATCGTCTTCCAAAGCAACTACTCTATTCTGAACTTAAAAATGGAAAGTGTAATGCTGGTGGTCAACAAAAGAGGTTTAAAGATCTCTCAAGGCAAATCTTTAAAAATGTAGTATAAACACTGACAACTGGGAAACACTGGCCTGCGAGCGCTCCAGTTGGAGAACAGCCTTTACCAAAAGTGTCATGGACTTTGAAGACGCTCAAACTCCGGATGAAAGGGAGAAACGTGCTAAGAGGAAGGCACGCTTAGCAAACCCTCACCTTGATCAACTCCCGCCCAGAAACCTATGTCCACACTGTGGAAGGATGTGTGGATCCAGAATTGGCCTCCACAGTCACTTACAGACTCGTTGTTAAGACCATGTTCATGGAAGACAATCTTACTCAGCTACGAGTGATCGCCAAAGAATCCACTCAGGGCCAGTTCATCTCTGGGGAATCTCTACGACTTCTTCTGCTGCCCCTCCAATATAAGATTTGGAGCCACAGGGAACAACACCCTGTTGCATATGTATTGTCAGGAGGCAGTTGGAGGATGGATGGCGGCGAACACATTAAGGTTGAATCCTGACAAGACAGAAGTACTTTTCTTGGGGGACAGGGTGTGGGGGACTCCCTGATCCTGAATGGGGTAACTGTGTCCCTGAAAGACCAGGTGCGCAGCCTGGGAGTCATTTTGGACTCACAGTTGTCCATGGAGGTGCAGGTCCATTCTGTGTCCAGGGCAGCTGTCTACCAGCTCCATCTGGTATGCAGGCTGAGACCCTGCCTGCCCGCAGACTGTCTCGCAAGAGTGGTACATGCTTTGGTTATCTTCTGCTTGGACTACTCAAATGCGCTCTACGTGGGGCTACCTTTGAAGGTCACTTGGAAACTGCAACTAATCCAAAATGCGGCAGCTAGACTGGTGACTAGGAGTGGCCGCCGGGACCATATAACACCGGTCCTGAAAGATCTTCATTGGCTTCCAGTACGATTCTGAGCACAATTCAAAGTGTTGGTGCTGACCTTTAAAGCCTTAAATGGGCCTCGGCCCTGTATACCTGAAAAAATCTACAGAACTGAAAAAAAAGGAATCTGAACAATCAGTTTGTTCAGAAGCACCCTCAGCCAAGGGCAAGCAGTACATGTAGGTTTTGTGTTTTGTGGAATGAAAGCATGAAAATATGCTTAAATAGATATCGTCTCATTTCAAAGCTTTACTGAAATCCACATTGAAGAAGCTGAATTTCGGTGTTCTGTTGCAAGGTTTTATGGGATGCTATCTATTTGAAAAGATAAAGTGACGAGGAAATGGGACGGACAGGCTAAATATTAGAGTTTAGCAAAGGAAGAAAGGATTTGCTGAAGAGAGTTGGTGCACTTGAGAATTATCTCAGCTTATCTCATCCTCACTCACTGAGTCTGGGAATGGATTGTCTATGTCCAGTTCTGGCACATTCAACAGATACTTGTTTTTATGGAAGGCTCCCACGTCTTTCTCTGCCATTCCTACTTCCCATATGGGAAAATCAGGAGCCGTCTTTAACCAGTAATCTTCCATGGGACTTTTGCCAGTGAACCACCACTCCTAGGAGAAATAAGGAAACAGGAACTGTTCAGAATGTTACTTGAGAGAGTCCGTTTGGGGTAGAGAGAGAGGAACGGAGAGGAATCCATCTTTGGCCTGGTACTATCTCTATCTGTCATGGGCTGCACCCTAGAATTGTGACATAGTTGTGAAAGAGCCACTTTCTGGCCAGCACACCACTCTGCTAGGTGGGAATTGACAAGGAACATAGCCAGTGCTATTTTTCCAGGGAAAGAGGTGTCAGAACTCACCATGAACTTCTTCCTTGCTGGGACTGAGTTCTGGCTGAAAAAAAGGTTCCGAGCATACCACATGGAAAAGAGCAGGCTGCGCAAGATATGAAGCCACTCTGATGTTTAATCGTGTGCAACTGAGATTTTTTAAAGTTGTTGCCTTTTTATTAAGAAATACAGATCAGTCAAAATTCCACACCAGCCATGCCATTCTGTATCTAGTCGTCTCCCAGGAATATTGGTCCAATTTCAGGATTGTCCCATTTATATCTATATCTATATCCCATATTTCATTTACTCCCAATCTGTTACATACCACCATGTTATTCTTGGGCATCACTAATAATAATAATAATAATAATAATAATAATAATAATAAAAAAATAATTATTATTATTTTATTATTTATACCCCGCCCATCTGGCTGGCTTTCCCGGCCACTTTGGGCGGCTTACAACATGTCTAAAAACATAATGAAAACATCCTTTAAAACGACCCTAAACAGGGCTGCCTTCAGATGTCTTCTAAAAGTCAGATAGTTGTTTATTTCCTTGACATCTGATGGGAGGGCATTCCACAGGGTGGGCGCCACTACCGAGAAGGCCCTCTGCCTGGTCCACTGTCCATTTGTCCCTGGAGAAATATTTTTTACTGACTGGCGATCTCAAGACTTTACCTTGGTAATTTCCAGCCAGGATTGCTCCAAATGGTTTCCATACATCTCGCTGTCCTCAAATGCCTTCTCAAGGAAGCTTTGGCTGTTTTCGTCCTGCCCAAGCATGAGTTGGACGTAGGCCTTCATATGGTAAACCCTGGAATAGTAGACGGGGCTTGTGGAGCACTGCGTAATTGCTTGTTCCAAATTCTAATGGGAGCAACAGGAGAATCATGCCAGGCAGAGTCAGAAGGACGGCGAGGTTGAATAGGAGAAGAAGGTTGGGAAGCAAAGACAAAACACGACTTCTCCCTTTTTAGTTCGCACAAGACAGGGAGCCAAACTGCTGTCCAAACCGTGGCTTGCGATGAAGCCCTCACCTCACTAAAGACAAACTGTAGCCAAGGTTTGTTCTTGGCTGCAGCTCAGGGTTAGCGAGGGGATAGCGTAACCACAGGTCACAGCTCAGGCGATAAACCTTGGCTTAGCTCAGTATGGCAAGGACCAAAAAGACCCAAGGAGAAGCAATATAGCCCATCCCAGAATCAGCTATTTGGTGGCTATTATCTTGTATTTAATGTGTTGCAAAAGTGTAGTCTCAAGAGGCTAAGGGAGACAATACGTGCTGTGACTCCTATCTTTTGGCGTACTGTAAAGGTAAAGGGACCCCTGACCATTAGGTCCAGTCGTGGCCGACTCTGGGGTTGCAGCGCTCATCTCTCTTTATTGGCCGAGGGAGCCGGAGTACAGCTTCCGGGTCATGTGGCCAGCATGACTAAGCCACTTCTGGCGAACCAGAGCAGCACACGGAAACGCCGTTTACCTTCCCACCGGAGTGGTACCTATTTATCTACTTGCACTTTGACGTGCTTTCAAACTGCTAGGTTGGCAGGAGCAGGGACACTTGAGACAGAGGAAATTTCCAGAGCCCACCTCCAAGCCCTTACCTTTGTGATCTTGTTGCGCATCTCACGAGCCTTCCCAGGCCTTTCCTCAATATATTTCCTCAGCAGCAGAGCCTCACACTCCACAAACTTGCAGAATCCATGGTTAGCATAAAGCGACGCACTCGTTCTCCTCACCAACCTTCTGGCCTGTTCAAACAGCTCCATAAAGTCATCCCACTCTTGAAGTCTGCCACACCTGTAAGACGGAGTGATGTCAGTTATAGGTCAAGAGGAGAGTCCTCTTTCTAAAGCTGTAGACTCTAAGCTCCAATTTCCAGCACAAATGGACAATAGATCTAAAATACTTCAGAGGTGGATTTAGGGCAACGCGACCAGATTCCCCACAAAGAGTTCAGGGGCCAAGTGGATGCCTTTCCGCCATCTTCCCAAAGGCCAAAAAGCACTTGCTTTGGGAAGGAGGCTGACATGTCCTAGAATCCTCCCTTCTTCTTCCTAAAGTCCTGCATGTGCCTGCCCAGCTTAGGGAAGGAGCTGGGAGGGTTCTAAGACCCTCCTATAGCCACTGTGCCTCCCACCCAAAGCCAAGCGCCCTGCTTACTGTGCTTTGGAGAGGCAGTGGATAAGGGGCACGCCAGATTTTGGTCTTGCAGAGGGTGCCCTATTACCAAGGTCCACCCTTGATGCTGTGATATTTCTAAGGTTGCAAGCGCCTTGCATTATCTTAAATAATAATAATAATAATTTATTATTTATACCCCGCCCATCTGGCTGGGTTTCCCCAGCCACTCTGGGCAGCTTCCAACAAAACACTAAAATACAGTAACCTATTAAACATTAAAAGCTTCCCTAAACAGGGCTGCCTTCAGGTGTCTTCTAAAAGTTTGGTAGTTATTTTTCTCTTTGACATCTGATGGGAGGGCGTTCCACAGGGCGGGCGCCACTACCAAGAAGGCCCTCTGCCTGGTTCCCTGTAACTTGGCTTCTCACAGCGAGGGAACCGCCAGAAGGCCCTCGGCGCTGGACCTCAGTGTCCGGACAGAATGATGGAGGTGGAGACGCTCCTTCAGGTATACTGGACCAAGGCCATTTAGGGTCAGCACCAACACTTTGAATTGTGCTCGGAAACATACTGGGAGCCAGTGTAGGTCTTTCAAGACCGGTGTTATATGATCTCGACGGCCGCTCCCAGTCACCAGTCTAGTTGCCACATTCTGGATTAGTTGTAGTTTCCAGGTCACCTTCAAAGGTAGCCCCACGTAGAGCGCATTGCAGTAGTTCAAGCGAGAGATAACTAGAGCATGCACCACTCTGGCGAGACAGTCCGTGGGCAGATAGGGTCTCAGCCTGCGTACCAGATGGAGCTGATAAACAGCTGCCCTGGACACAGAATTGACCTGTGCCTCCATGGACAGCTGTGAGTCCAGAATGACTCCCAGGCTGCGCACCTGGTCCTTCAGGGGCACAGTTACCCCATTCAGGACCAGGGAGTCCTCTACACCCGCCCATCTCCTGTCCCCCCAAAACAGTACTTCTGTCTTGTCAGGATTCAACCTCAATTTGTTAGCCGCCATCCATCCTCCAACCGCCTCCAGACACTCACACAGGACCTTCACTGTTGGGTTGAAATAACGACAGACAGGTAGCGAGTGTCATCTGGGAGGCATCTCCCGAGCAAGTCTCGGGGAGTCCCTTTTGTTGAATATTACAGCATTGCCACACATGTGCTTATTGCTGATTGGTTAACACAAGTACAAAGCAAAAGGTTGCATATAGGCATTAATCACCGATAGATTAAGGGCTGGGAAAGGGAGCACAGAACTAGACAGGCATGAAAACCTCCTAATTAAAATTATAACCAGTGATTAATATAGTAAGACTTAAAACAATTACTAATGATTGATATAGGAAACTTAAAAGAGCGTAATAATCACGTTCCATAGATGCGATCAACTATGCATTAAGAACGGGTCAATGTACAATGTTTTCCTGAACTCAATGTGAACTGGACATTCTAAGGTGGTGAGTGAATGTCTTAGTATTGGGACGGTTTGTGCAGCATTATGTGCAGGAGCGAAGCGTGAGAGCAAGACTTCCCTTCAGGCCACAGTCGTGTATTAGGATCATAGCATCCAGCATCCCATCACTTCACTGCCTTCACTGGTTCCGATTTGAAAGAGAGGTAGAGCAGTGCAACCGAAAAGCGCAACCTCAAACACTGCCCCCTCCAAACAGAGTGGCAAATAAACATAGTACTGTATTGCCCCTAGAATAAATGGCTAAAACATGGAAATTAGTTTGTTGCTTAAATATTTTTCGGCCTTTATCGCCCACGACATTTTGTTTCTTTCTAAGAAACAAGGCAAGTATTGCAGGGACGCCATCTATGGGGCAGCCCCCCCCCCAATTCTTTCTCTCTCTCTAATTTTTATTAGATTTTCTGTTATGCAATTTAAAAAAACTCATTTTACATCCTTAATATATCAATGACTTCCCTTCTTCTCTTTCCATGGTATTTTGCATATCATAAATCCCTGCATATTTTATATAAACTATATCATTCAGTATTTTGTTATTGCATCCATCAAAACTTATTTACACTGTTGAATTTATCTTAATGCTGCCAACGTTTTCAAGTGTACACGGTTTCCTCCTATACATTCAATAAACGTTTTCCAATCTTCTCTAAACCTATGTTATTCTTGTTCTCTTATTCTATATGTTAGGTCTGCAAGCTGCACATATTTCATCAGTTTAAGTTGCCATTCTTCTTTGCTCATTTTCCATTTTGGGGCTAACAAAACATGGGCCACAGTAGTAGCATACATAAATAAGCTTTTCTGACACCTGGGAATTTCAGTCCGAATTATCCCCAACAAAAAGGACTCTAGTTGTTGTTGTTGTTTTTTTTGTTTGTTTTTTTGAGGGGGGCGTTGAAAAGTACTTTTAAACTTTTTTTTCAATTCATAGTGGATTCTCTCCCAATACTCTTTTACCCTTTTACAAGTCCACCACATGCAATCTTAAGATTGAGATGAGTAACACCGAGTGCTAAACTTTACCAAATCGCCAGAGAAGAATACAGGCCAAGCATGATGCTGTTTTGAGACATAAGGATGCAGTTCATTTGCTGGTTCAAAACAAAGTCCAGGCAGAAGTCAAAGGACTTAAATGAAAAACCTGCAAAAGGAAAGACACCTGTAAACAGGCAGCCTGCCTCTGATCTCACAGGGAACGAAATAAAAGTATGCAGTGCTTTTTCTGGGGGTACGCAGGGGTACGCATATCCCTAAAGATTCTGTGAATTTAAGTTTGGCCTCATTGAGGGGCAGCATTTCAATATGAGTAGGAAAATAGAGTACTCCCTAACGATTTTTTTATATAGAAAAAAAGCATTGAACGTATGGATTTCAATTCTGAAATGACATCCTCTGCATTTATGAAATTTCATCGTGAAATTCAGTTGGGACATTCCAAGTATTCCCCAATGCAGAGAGCCGGCCCACCCATAAGGCAGGGTCATGCACCCGCCTCAGGCAGCAGAAGTCCAAGAGGCTTCTGTCTGCCCCACTGCTTTCGTAGTCTCGAGGGAGGAGTTGCCTACAGAAAACGCTTTTCCAACTTGAAAACATGCCCTTTGGTACAAACCTCATCCTTCTTTTCCTTTAACCAACTCCTTACCAGCCTTAACAGCTGTACATTTTGAGACCCATGCTTTCCAGTTACAGTGGTACCTCGGGTTACAGATGCTTCAGGTTACAGATGCTTCAGGTTACAGATGCTTCAGGTTACAGACTTCGCTAACCCAGAAATAGTACCCCAGGTTAAGAACTTTGCTTCAGGGTGAGAACAGAAATCACGCAGTGGCAGTGGGAGGCCCCATTAGCTAAAATGGTGCTTCAGGTTAAGAACAGTTTCAGGTTAAGAACGGACCTCCAGAGCGAATTAAGTTCTTTAACCCGAGGTACCACTGTACTTGCTTCTCTTCTTTGGCATTCCTCTGTTTTCTTCTTCTCAAGATGCCTTGAGAATATTTTGCTACAAGGTGGGCTATCAATGTTTCAAATAGCTGCTTGTTTCTCGGAAGTCACACGCAGTGCGATTTTTCTAGAAAAAGAGGTGCTGGAACTCACGATGAAAACCTCCCTTGTTCTCTTAGAATGGCAATGGCACTGTGGCGTTTGCCTCCTAGGTGGGTCATAAGCAAAGGGTTAAATGAGTGTGAAGTGATTGGCCAGTGGGAACCCAAGGGGAGGATTTAGAGTTGGAGTTGTGTGGAAGTCAGCTGGGAGTTGGAGAAGTAAGAGGGAGGATAAGTCTGTGGGTTGGTCTAGTTTTAATGTGAGAGAGTGAGAGAAACTGTTAGGTGGAGTCAGAGAGATATTTGGGATAATCAGTTTGAAGTTGTTAGGAAGGTATAGGTCAGTAAAGAAACTAAGATTAAGAAACTGCCAAGAAAAATGAACTGAAACCATAAACTTGTTCATGCTTATAAAATAAATTGATGATTTGTTCATGTTAACAACCGTCTGGACTCCGTGTGTACCCGAGAGAAACGGGTTGGTGGCAGTGGGGAGGCAATCACAGTGGTGGCACAGGGATCAATAGACCGTCAAACGTCCGGGGACTCTGTGTGATCGCCACAGGCGCCCACCTGAGAGGTGTCGGAAATGAGTTCCAGCGAGTTCCAGCTGAAAAAAGCCAGCCACATAGTGATAAGCGCACAGTTCTTACCAGCATAAAGCATGAGATCGAGACAGCCGGTCACAAAGCAGGCCTGCCCAATGACATTATCATCTCGCATGGATAAGTCCTCAAGCCAGCTTAGCACATGCACAGAGTCCTGGTATCTAGAGAGAAGAACGGGGGGGGGGGGGTTGTCTCTCCAGGCAATTCTGGTAAGGTACTGCAGTTCTTCCCAAGGCTGGCTTGGTTTGTTGTCAAAACTGTTAGAATTCCTGCTCCATGATTGCAGTCATGGGATTTGTGTATCCAGAAATCGTGTTCCGGCGGCGCGGCGGCAACAGGAGGCCCCATTAGCTAAAGTGGTGCTTCAGGTTCAGAACAGTTTCAGGTTAAGAACGTACCTCCAGAACGAATTAAGTACTTAACCCGAGGTACCACTGTATATGTTTTGACTCCACAGAGTGGGAAGTGACAAAGACAGGATGTTTGTGCTACTGTGTTCCATGAAGTGGGACTATTGTCCTTTGTTCTTTTTCTCTTTGCTGTCTGATGCTAGAGAGAGAGGGAGCCATGTTGCAGTGCTTTGTGGTGTATTTATATTTAAATAAAGTAGATTAGCCAAAATGCTGAGAGGCTGAGGTCTGTTACGCAACTGCGCAAACTCTGTGGATCCCTGAGTGTGCCGGTGTTGGTTGGCATCGGTCGCTGTGATGTTCGGGCTGAAGAAAGCTTTTGAAGCTCCTGAACGATAAACCAGGAGGGAGGGAACATGCCAGTTGGGCATGTGTCTCTGCCAGAGTCCTACTCTAGTGTAGGCTGAACTCCTGACAGCAACATGGTGGGTGGGCATTTTTCTGGCCATACTAGGCAGCCACTAACTAATCATAGCTATGCACTTCATGTAGGCTTTCCAAACTGTTTGTTGCCCAAAGCGCTTTTTTTGTGAGAATGCAAAAGCTGTGTTGTCCTCTTTGCAATGCCGTTCACAAGAAATAGCATGGGAGGGGCTTAAAGGTGACTTGAACCCAGTGCTGGCTTTACGTATAAGCTAAACAAGCTATAGCTTAGGGCCCCATTCTCTTGGGGGGCCCCAAAAAATTAAAGGGAAAAAACCCCACTATATGTACATTTCCAAAATATAAGATATAAAACAAATAAAATAAAACCTACATACAGCAACAGTGTTTTGTGTTGTTTAGGCTCCTATGATGTAAGTAATGGGGCCCCCTTGCTAGCCTGCTCCCTAAAATATCACTGGTTTGCTCATTTCTATATACAGTGGTACCTTGGTTCTCAAACTTAATCCTATTTGTTATGTGCAAATGGCTTTAGATACCTATTAGGTCCATAAATTACAGTGGTACCTCGTGTTACGGATGGGATCCGTTCCGGAGGCCCGTCCATAATGTGAAATGCCCACAACTCAAAGTGCTGCATCTGCGCAGGCACACAGCGCGATTTGGCGCATCTGCGCATGCACGGAGCATGATTTAGTGCTTCTGCGCATGTGCAATCGGCGAAACCCAGAAGTAAACTGTTCCGGTACTTCCAGGTTGCTGTGGGACATAACGCGAAAAGACGCAACATGAAGCGGTCACGAGGTATGACTGTAGCATATAGCATATATTCAACACAAAATACAGCGACAATTTGTTGTTGACAAAGGACAGCTGGACATATAAAGGGCCCCTTTACCTTCAGTAGCTTAGGGCCTCAAAAAACCTAAATCCGGCCCTGCCTGAACCTCAAGGATGAAAGCACACTGAGTTGTATCTACACTACAAACTGGTGTCAACATGGGGCTTGAAAGATCTGTGCGTAACATCCACCCGTAGTATTGTTGCTACAGGAAACATAGGTGTCCCTCAATAGATAATGTCAGGGTAAAGGTAAAGGTAAAGGTACCCCTGCCCGTACGGGCCAGTCGTGACCGACTCTAGGGTTGCGTGCTCATCTCGCTCAAGAGGCCGGGAGCCGGCGCCGTCCGAAGACACTTCCGGGTCACATGGCCAGCGTGACGAAGCTGCAACTGGCGAGCCAGCACCAGTGCCGCACACGGAGACGCCGTTTACCTTCCCGCTATAAAGCGGTACCTATTTATCTACTTGCACTTAGGGGTGCTTTCAAACTGCTAGGTGGGCAGGAGCTGGGACCGAACGATGGGAGCTCACCCCGCCGCAGGGATTCAAACCGCCGACCTTATGATCAGCAAGTCCTAGGCACTGAGGTTTTACCCACAGCGCCACCCGCATCCCCATGTCAGTGTATCCCACTGTAATTCATGTTTCTGCATAAAGTGTAGAGCTACTTTTTGTGGTTAAGAAAGTCAGGCAGCCTACTGGGCATTGCGATTGGGCTTGATTCCTTCTCATCTTAGGGGAGGGGGGTCGTTCTCTGCGACAGAAACTTTAAAACTGCCGTTTTAGTGTATGGGCAATCTATCTGGAAGATAAATTGTACTTTGAGGAGTTCGTGATCTTCCTGCCTCTGTTCCTTCAGTTCTTTGATGGCATGAAGAACAGCCTTAAATGCCCTAATCGGGTGGAAGGAAGTGATAGTGCTGGGCACCTTCTTTGATGTTGGACATTGTTTTGAAAAAGTGAGGCATTGGGAGCAGGTAGCTAATGAATAATCTGCATGTAACCAGTAATGAGTGATCTGCACATAGCCAGTGGGGCAAGCCACACAAGCTAGCTAGCTATAAATTGGATGATTTGGGGCAGAGTTTTTAGAGAGAAGTGTGTGCACGGCGGCCGTGTAAACTGAGGCTGTCTGGGGGAGTCACTTTGCCGCTTTCTGAGATCTTCCAAGTCGAAGTGCTTGCTTGGTTTTTGAACAGCTTAGTTCTCGAACGTTTTGGCTCCCGAACACCACAAACCTGGAAGTGAGTGCTCCAGTTTTCAAACTATTTTTGGAAGCCGAACATCCAACAGGGCTTCCAATTGGCTGCAGGAGCTTCAGATGCCACGCTTTGGTTTTTGAACATTTTGGAAGTCGAACGGACTTCCGGAACGGATTCCGTTCGACTTCCAAGGTACGACTGTATATTGCTTGCTGTTTAGAATAAAATCTTTAATCTTCTCACTCACTTGTGTTTTATATTACTTCTGAGTCTCATTTTTAAAAAAACTACCTTCATTTGGCATTTAGTCAACAATGGGAGATGCACTAGGCAAAGTACCTTGTCCTGAGAAAAAGAGCATTGAAAAGGTCGTTGAGAACAATGCAGTCGAGTTTGGGCTTCTTCAGTTGCACACACAGCTCGTGTGCCCGGTAACCTGAAAAGAAAGCAATGCATAAAATTGCCACTCTTTCGATCCCAAAAGTCATATTTGGGAGCCGGCCAGCTGACTTACCAAGCTGGACAGCTAAAGGCAAGTTCCCCAAGCAGAGCTTCATGTAGGCTAGTGACGTTGCCAGCTTAGCTATGATTAAGAGCTCTTCTCCAACAACTCGAAGGTGTGCGCTACGTTGGATAGCCATTAACTCATATTTCATCCATTCATGCTGGTAGCCCATCAGCTGACAGCAGAGTGAGAATTCCATGTAGGAGGAGATTATCTATGGCGATGCAAACAATAAGACAAGTGAACTTTGTCGCCTATTGAAAGCTCTCGATCAGACAGCACTCAAAATGTATTCAAGGAAGCATTTTGATAGATCAGACGCCCTCTGAATTGATGCTGTTCTTCCCTTGACCCTCTTCATTTAAATAAAAAAAATTAAATTTTTATTATTATTTTATTATTATTTTTATTATTAAAATAATTCAACATTAATACATACATGTTGCAAATATACAAACATACAAGCATACATTTCGTACAATCCTTAAGAACATTCATACATACCCACACTCAATCCCACAGATACTTCCTTTTCCCACCACCATCCCTCACTCCCATCCCTTGTGATAAACTTCCAATCTACTCAATTGCAATTTCTTTCCACTTCTATTACTTTCTTTCACATACTTTTAAACCAATTTTCTGCTTCTTTTTCTGTTACACATTGTTATCCATCTTATTTAGTATTTCCGTATTTATAACAGAATTTGTTTATTCTAATAGGAGTTCTGGTTTTTCAATATAATTTTGCAAGTATCCTTTAAACACCTTCCAGTCCTTGTCTATCTTCTCTTTTGAGATCCTTCCAATTTCTCCCATTGTTTTGGATATATTGTAATACTCCAATAATTTGGCAAGCCACTCTGTTTTTGTCGGTATAATACCACTTTTCCAATTTTTCGCAATCAATAGCCTTGCGGCTACTGTTGCATATAAATATGTCTTGTCTTCTTTCTTTAGACTTCATGGTACTAGGGGAATAGGACCCTTTTCATTCTGACTTCCACCCCAGTGAGAGGGCGAAGGGGGGAGTCAGTGACTGTGGTGGGTGGGTAACATTTCTCTGGAGATGGCCCAAGTTTAGGGTCCTGTGCACACCCAGCCCAGGAAGGACAAAGGGCCAGTGACAAACATGAACCTCCGGGAGCTCCTAAGGTGCACTAATGCAAACACATACACACAAGATTCTGGTGGCTGGGCAGCTGGTGCGCCTCCCTGGACTTGTTCTCTGAGCTGGACTGTTGGTAAGGTAAAGGACCCCATGACGGTTAAGTCCAGTCAAAGGCAACTATCGGGTTGCGGCGCTCATCTCGCTTTCAGGCCAAGGGAGCTGGCGTTTGTTCACAGCTTTCTGGTCATGTGGCCAGGAGGACTAAACCTTCTGACACAACAGGAGACCGTGACGGAAACCAGAGCGCACAGAAATGCCATCTACCTTCCCACCACAGCGGTACCTATTTATCTACTCGCACTGGCGTGCTTTCGAACTGCTAGGTTGGCAGGAGCTGGGGCAGAGCAATGGGAGCTTACCCCGTCGCGGGGATTCGAACCGCTGACCTTCTGATCGGCAAGCCCAAGAGGCTCAGTGGTTTAGCGCCAGCTGTGCCAGGACTGTTGGAGCAATGGATGGCAATGTCTACACTACAAAATCCAGTACCCTCGTCTGATGGTGTAGCACAGACCCCTCCCCCATCTTCCAGCTCTGGCACAAAATCCCATAAATCTCTACCCCCTTCCCCCGCATCAGCCTCCTGCCCCCCCCAGCTAATCCTGCACTCCTCAGAGCCCTATTCCCTGACATTTAGAGGTGATAAGCCTACTTCTGAATGATGTGGTCGGTGTGAACTTTTGCTTTGCTTTTGGAGAAATATAGAGCTAGGTGTGTCCTTTTTGGGGGTCTCTAATTGTCACTGTAGGTTAAACCACAGAGCCTAGGGCTTGCCGATCAGAAGGTTGGCGGTTCGAATCCCCACAACCGGGTGAGCTCCCGTTGCTCTGTCCCAGCTCCTGCCAAGCTAGCAGTTCAAAAGCACACCCAAAAGTGCAAGTAGATAAATAGGTACCACTCTGGCGGGAAGTTATACGGCATTTCCGTGCGCTGCTCTGGTTTGCCAGAAGCGGCTTAGTCATGCTGGCCACATGACCCGGAAGCTGTACGCCGACTCCCTCGGTCAATAAAGCGAGATGAGCGCCGCAACCCCAGAGTCTGTCACGACTGGACCTAATGGTCAGGGGTCCCTTTACCTTTACCTAATTGTCCAGGAGGCTTTCCCCTCTTTTAGACAGCTTAGATTTTGCTATGCTGGTCCTTACTTCGATATCGACCAGGTTTGATCATTGCAATGCCATCTAAAGAGAGGTGCCAACGAAGATGATTTGGAAGATGCAGTCGATGCCAAGTGCTGTTGCACATCTCACGGGCAAATTTCCCTGTGAAGCAGCAGCTGGCAAAAAGTCGGGAGCAAAAGCTTTCTGTACCTGGGACTCGTCTTGAGATTCCTCTGCACAGTTCACATTCATGAGAGCTGCTAAGCGGGAGAACTTTTTGCTGCTGCTGGCAAGATCCAGGCTGAAGAGCTGCCACAGCAGGGAAAGGCAGTGCCCTTGCTGGTACAGAAAAGCTAGTTTCTTCTCCCTGCTATAAAAGATACCATAGGAGTGCAGGGGATCAGAAAGCCTCAGGCTGCCCGCTGTCCTCACAATCCCCCTTCCTATCTTTGAGATAATCCAGGAAGTTCCAATTTACTGGTGCAATAAGACCGCTTACCGTATTTTTTGCTCTATAAGACTCACTTTTTCCCCTCCTAAAAAGTAAGGGGAAATGTCTGTGCGTCTTATGGAGCGAATGCAGGCTGCACAGCTATCCCAGAAGCCAGAACAGCAAGAGGGATTGCTGCTTTCACTGCGCAGCGATCCCTCTTGCTGTTCTGGCTTCTGAGATTCAGAATATTTTTTTTTCTTGTTTTCCTCCTCCAAAAACTAGGTGCGTCTTGTGGTCTGGTGCGTCTTATAGAGCGAAAAATACGGTACCTCTTTTGGTCGCAGGGCGGCAGAGACTCACCTGGGACCCCAATGAGAGAGGCATGGCCTCAATGCCCCTTCTGGATGGCAGTAAGGTTACCAGACATCCCCATTTCCTGGGGACAGTCCCCAGATTTACAAATCAGCCCCCATACAAAATCCATTGAAGTTGAAAAGTGTCCCTGGATTCACTGGAAAAAATCTGGTAACCTTACTCCACCACCTATCAGGAGCCGAATCCTAGCCTGCACCCCACTTTGGCGAATGAGGATGCAGGCTCAGACATGGGCTGTGCCAGGGGGCGGAGCTGCGGAGCAGGAAGGCTTCCCTTGGGTCCGCCCCCTGGCCATTTAAATAGCCCTCACCCAGGGCCCTGCTGACTTTCCTTCGTCGGGTTCCCCTGCCCGCCCACCCTCGGTTTAAGCTGTTAGTCAAGGACTTTGCTGTGGCTACAGCGGTCGCCGTTTTATGGGGCCGGGTAGGAATTTGTCTGATCACCGAAGAATTGATACTTTTGAATTGTGGTGCTGGAGGAGACTCTTGAGAGTCCCATGGACTGCAAGAAGATCAAACCTATCCATTCTGAAGGAAATCAGCCCTGAGTGCTCACTGGAAGGACAGATCCTGAAGCTGAGGCTCCAATACTTTGGCCACCTCATGAGAAGAGAAGACTCCCTGGAAAAGACCCTGATGTTGGGAGAGATGGAGGGCACAAGGAGAAGGGGACGACAGAGGACGAGATGGCTGGACAGTGTTCTCAAAGCTACCAGCATGAGTTTGACCAAACTGCGGGAGGCAGTAGAAGACAGGAGTGCCTGGCGTGCTCTGGTCCAGGGGGTCACGAAGAGTCGGACATGACTAAACAACAACAACAACAGGAATTTGTCCACCGGGCTAATTGGCTCTGACCCAGTGGTTTTGCCTACCTCATAGCAACCGTCACAACTGATTGGGCATTGGGGCAATCCTTTGTTTTGGATGGAGGGGAGATTGTAGTCTCCGCCTGCCCCTCCAAACGCTGGGGTATCCTGTTAAAGGGATCCGGGGGGAGTGGACATGTCCACCTGCCCAGGCGGGGCCAGGGCCGAAGGCACTCCCCCAGACGGCGGTCCTTCTGAGGGTCACCCTATTTGATGTAAGTCTTAGGAACCCCCACCTGGATTGGCCTATGCGTCATAGCTGATGGGACAGGTTGGAGATACAAGCTGACCTGTCTTGCACCAGGTGATGTGGGAACACAAACATAGGTGCAGAAGCAGAGAAAAATGTACAGTGGTACCTCCGGTTGCTGATGAGATCTGTTCCGGAGCTTCCAGAGGGAGCGCTTCTGCGCATGCACGCGGCATGGTAGAGCGCTTCTGCGCATGCGCATGCAGTGAAACACTTCCAGGTTTGCCGCTTTTGCAACCCAAAGTTTACGTTACCCGAGGGTAGCATAATCCGAGCAGCTACTGTATTTCTCATCTTCTCTAAGAAGATGAGGAACAATTGTCCATCCTATGCACAGTGACTGGGATAAAATCCAATCCAACACCTTACTCTAAGGTAGGTCTCAGCTAAGTATATTATGAGAAAAGTTTATGGCCCAAGCAGCAGTTGAGCAGAACAGTATGCTGCCTAGAGGGGGACAGAGTTGGAACAATTCATCGATTTGAGAAGCTTCCTACTAGAGGCCTGACAGGCACCCAACTGTAGGTTACTTGAGATCTCGGCGGTGGACTTGTTGATCCACAATACCCCTTTCAGTTCTATAACTCAGCAGCACATCCACTCCACCTTCTAAAAACAATTTGCCAGAATCACCATACCCACTGGCCATTTGCCAAGGAACCTGCTTCTTCTGATGAGACAAGTGTTTGGAAGTTTCCACCATGGACTTGAAAAAGGCTCCTATAATGGTCATTGGGAAGCTTCTCTTCAATAAACGCAAAGCCTTCTTCACCAGTTTTTTTGCCAAATTGATTTGACCCATGTTGTAAGAGACCTACAGAGACGTGCGGGAGACAACAATGCAACGGTTATTGGCGAGTTCTTTAGTATCACCTGATAACTTCGCTTCTCGCAGTGAGGTAATCAGCAGAAGGCCCTTGGAGCCGGACCTCAGTGTCTGGGCTAAACAATGTGGGTGGGGATGCTTCTTCAGGTATACTGGGCCGAGGCCATTTAGGGCTTTAAAGGTCAGCGCTAGCACTTTGAATTGTGCTCAGAAATGTACTGGGAGCCAATGTAGGTCTTTCAGGACCAGTGTTATATAGTCCTGGTGGTTGCTCCCAGTCACCTGTCTAGCTGCCACATTCTGGATTAGTTGTAGTTTCCGGATCACCTTCAATCATCCCACGTAGAGCGTGTTGCAGTAGTCCAAGCAGGTGATAACCAGAGCATGCGCCACTCTGGCCAGACAGTCCGCGGGCAGGTAGGGTCTCAGCCGGCGTACCAGATGGAACTGGTAGACAGCTGTCCTGGACAGCTGTGAGTCCAAAATGACTCCCAGGCTGTGCACCTGGTCTTTCCTGGGCATGGTTACCCTGTTCTGGACCAGGGAGTCCCCCCCACCCACCTGCCCCCTATCTCCCAAAAACAGAACTTCTGTCTTGTCAATATTGAACCTCAATCTGATAGCTGCCATCCATCCTCCAACCACCTCCAGACACTCACACAGGACCTTGACCGCCTTCACTGGCCTCTCCCTGAATCCCGGACACCTTGTTTAACACATGGACCTGCAAGAGAGCCTCTTGGGCACATCTTTTCGTGGGGGTGGGTTGATAAGGGGCAAGGAGTATTGCATTTGTGTAGCAAGACTCCAACAGAAGTAATGTTTGGCCATGATCATCCATGTTGCTTACGCAGCGATTGCGAGTCTGTGCCTACAAGAGGAGCTGCTGCAAGAAGCAGAGTGAAGTTGCTCATAAAAGTGAACACCACTACTTAATGTTTGCAAAGAAAATCGTGGGGTGTGCACCAGCTCTGCTCATCACACAGCAGCAGCGACTTCTGTAGGAACTATCGTAGCCAGTTTTCCCAGAGGGGGTGAGAAAAAGAAGGAACTTACTCAAGGGGTGGGAGCTGAAGGTTATCCCAGTGTGGAATGCCCAAGAGATGGGTTACCCTCAACCACACCACGAGGGATAGATCCGTTGGTGGAGGACAAGACTCTTAATCTCTGTGTCGTGGGTTTGAGCCCTGCATTGGACGAAATATTCCTGCACTGCAGAGAGTTGGACTAGATGATCCTCATGGCCCCAGAGCCGTCTTTCCCATAGGGCTTAGTGGTTCGTTGCGCCAGGGTGCTGGCCTCTCAGGGGCGCCCCAGTGAGTGGGGGAGCTGCGCACCTTGCCGGTGGCCTCCCCTTTCTCTGCACGCCCAACCATATGGCCAGTGGCGTAGCGTGGGTTGTCAGCACCCGGGGCAAGGCAAGTAATTTGCGCCCCCTAACCCGTGGATTTGCGCCCCCTAACCCGTGGATTTGCGCCCCCTAACCCTAACCCCCAGAGGTTGCACCCGGTGCGGCCGGCCCCCCCTGCACCCCCCACGCTATGCCACTGCATATGGCTGGCGGGCGTGCAGCTTGCCTCCCAAGCCTCCCTCCCTCCCTCCCTCACCCCACACCCCCAGTCTTCCCTCTGTGAAAGTAGCATTTATTACTACTCGGGAGGAAGTGGCAGCAGCAGCAAGATGAACATTTGGGGGCGCTGGGCAGATCTTTGCACCCTGGCACCACATATGCTAAAGACGGCCCTGCATGGCCCCCTTGCAATTCTATGATTCTATTATCTGATTTTGCCATTGCAGGGTCTTTTTCCTGCCTCCATATGAATTAGTGGCTCTATTAGTTCCTATGGGGGGGTGGAGAAACAGCTTGTGGGAGGAGCAAAAAGGTTAAGCCACCCTCACCGGTCATCCACAGGGCGGTGGCTTTCTGCCCATACTGTCCAGTATTAACCAACTTGATTTTTAAGAATTGAGAAGGTTGCTATTTTTAAAACCCTTCACTGCTTAATGAATAGTAATTTCAATTTTAACAAATAACTTGAGTGGAATTAGCATCTCGGCCTGCACAAGACTTCTGACAGAGCAACTGGGTAGGAAATGATGGATTGATTTAAAAATAGAAATGTGGGGAAAGGGGTCATACTTGAGAAGAAAGGGAAGCCCCATAGCTCTAGCTCTCAGGCCATCTCTATGGGCATGTGTGCACCAAGTGATAAGGTGCACATTGTTAGTTCTGATTGCAGACCAACCATTAAAAGCTAATAGAATAGAATTAAGGGTGTGTTTGTGCATGTGTGTAAGATCTATTAAAGCCATACAAATAAATGCAATTTAGAAAGCACAGCATCAGCCACCTCATTAAAAGCAGTCAGCTCCCAGGCAGAATCCGTGACCAGGGAGAAGAGTCGGCAGAAGAAGAATGGAAGAAATTCAAGGACTATTTACAAAAATATTGCAATATTAATGAATGTTGAATGATGCAGGATTGAAATTAACTGGTTTCTAGCTGTAATGGTAATAAGATTATGAAAAAATGGTCCCTTTTTTCTTGGTATATAATCAAGAGTTTAAGATATAAGAAGATGGGTAGAAAATAAGGGGTTTAATTGTAATGTTGGGAGATAAGGATTTGCTGGATAAACAATTCGAACTGGAATACAAGAAGGGGAGGTATGAGGAGGTCAGTGAAAGATGTTATTTAAATATAAGTTTTGAACATTATGTTTTTTATTGTTTTTTTTTTAACTTTTTCTTTTTACTGTTTGTAAAAAAATGGAAAATCCTAATAAAATATTTTATAAAAAAAAAAAGCAGTCAGCTCCCAAAAGACTGTTGGGAAAAGGAGGTCTTCGCTGGCTGGTGATGCGACAACAAGGAAGGAACAAGTCAGGCATCTCTAGGGAGGGAGTTCAAGAGTCTGGGAGTAGCCACCGAGAGGGCCCCCACCCCAGGGTGCTTGTGAGGGTGGCAGGACCAAGAGACAGGTCTCCCCTGAAGATCGCAGAGCCCAGGGAGGTTCCTATGAAGGAATACAGTCTTCCAGAAAGCTTGGACCCAATCCATGTAGGGCTTCAAAATTTCCACCCTCCCCGTATCAACCAAATCCAGCAGGTCCTCTTACCTCTCCCTTGAGGCTGTGCAATACTGACTCCTCAAACAAGCTAATGTTTCTTTGCTTGGGACTCACAGATTTCAGCATGAGCTCTGCTGTGTTCAGATACGTAAAAGCCTCAAAGAAGGACAACACAGAACAGAATATTTAGTTCCTTGATCCGTTTACTCCCATTCCCTTGCCCATATTCCGGTGCATCTGGGGTTGAGCTCAGCGTGCACACTCTTCATTCATCAGAGGAGTACGGGGAAACGGGCGAGGGGACAAGATTTCCTCTTTGCCTTTCTGACAAGTCAGCTCACCCCTCTTAGCGCCATGGCATTGCGGGATGGCAGAGGCTTCAAAGAGGGAACTGGAATTTCAGGGCCCTTCCTGATAGGCGGTGGGAACATAAGCCCCCGTCGCCTATCGGAAACCAGATCCTAGCCTGCATCCTGCTTTGGCAAATGGGGCTGAAGGCTGAGATTTGGGCTGTGCCAGGGGGCAGAGCCAATGGAGCGAGTGGGCTTCCCTCGGGTCTGCCCCTTGCCCATTTAAGCAGCCCACACTGGGGCACTACCTGTTTGTTCCTTCACCAGGTTCCCCACCCACCCTAGGTTTAAGGTGATAGTCAATGATTTTGCTGTCGTTACAGTCATCACCACTTTATAGGGCCAGGTAGGAATTTGCCCACTGAGCTAATTGGCACTGTGACCCGGTGGTTTTGCCTACCTCATAGCAATTGTCACAACTGATTGGGCACTGGGGCAATCCTTTGTTTTGGATGGAGGGGTGGTTGTAGTCTCCGCCTGCCCCTCCAAACGCTGGGGTATCCCGTTACAGGGATCTGGGGGGAGTGGCCATGTCCACGTGCCCTGGGGGGGCAGGGCTGAAGGCACTCCCCCAGACAGCGGTCCCTGCGGGGGCCACCCTATTGGATGTAAGTCTTAGGAACCCCTGCCTGGATTGACCACGGTGAGCGGACCAGAAGTACTGTATTTTTCGCTCCATAAAACGCACCTGACCATAAGACCCACCTAGTTTTTAGAGGAGGAAAACAAGAAAAAAAATATTCTGAACGAAACAGTGGATTCATGATTTTTGTGGTTCATGCTGTGGCCACAGACATGATATGTGATTTGACGGTGAGTTTCTCTCCTCATTGCTTGCTTTAGTATTCCTGTCTCCTCTCTTTGCAGGTTCGCTGTGTTTACCTCCCCCCTCCCAGGCAGCCTCCTTTATTGCCAGAGTCCTTTATCTCCCTCCCGATCGCTTGCTGATCAGCTGCTCAATGGCTTTGTTTCAACACTCCCTCCCCTCTTTCTGGAAAAAAAAGCACAATCTGCTTTTTGCCCCTGGGCAATTTAGCTCCGGGGACCACGCATTCGCTCCATAAGACGCACAGACATTTCCCCCTCCTTTTTAGGAGGAAAAAAGTGCATCTTATGGAATGAAAAATACGGTATTTAGATTGCCCCATGCCCATGCCAAACCTCTTTCATCTGTATTCAATAATGTTGTGGCCTGTTTTGACCCAAAACCAGTCTTATTGGACTCTTATTTATATGGGTTGGGGTATGGGGAGCCCAGTGTCTGGTCCTGCAAAGCTCAAATAGTTGCCCAAGCCCAAGCCATTTTTGTCCATTGACAAAACTGACCCTCTCACCCGCTCAACCAACAGAAGAGAGGGAGCAAACTCACTGACCAGGGGAAACTAGCCTGCAGTAGAGTAAAATAAAACTAGCAACGGTTCTGTTCCCCACGTGGAACTACAAATAAGAGGACAAACTTCTACCATACACAGTTTTGCCCTACCACTATCCTGCGGCTTGGACTTTCACAAAACTTGACACATGCAATGTTGTGCGCGTTTAGGGTAGCCTCTGACTGTAGAGAAGGAGAGAGGGGTGAAGGACATGGGCAGCTGGAGTGGGGAAGATTGAGTAGGTCTTACTCACCATATAATTGTTGGAAAGGTGGACATAACCACATGCAGACTCCAACAAGTAATAAAAGGCCCGAGGTGTATCTTCCACAGCCACGCAGTGTTGAGACAAAGGTATGATGATGTACTCCACAATCTCTTCACATTCACAGGAGCTCAGGTTCTTGATTCTTTTCTTGCCCATCTCAGTAAGCATGATGATTTCATCCATCCTCTCTAAAAACTTCATTTCTATATCTTCCGCTCTGACCAAATGGGGACAGTGGGGGGGGGGGAATCTCAGCAACTTCTAACGTATGCTTGGCTCCTCAACCCAGGACAGAAAGACTTAAGGCTTGTCCACCCTTACCTTTGCTACGCATTTCTGATATTTAGAATATACTGGACTCCATTACGCTTGTTTAAAAAAGGACTACCTAAGGCAGTCTGTTTCGAGGGCCTAATCCGGCCCGCTGGTCGGTATAATCTGGCCCCTGTGGCAGTTTATTTCCTGGGGTAATATCCTTAAAAAAACCCTCCACAACTTCAACCCTAAAAGAAGCTCAACAACCCCAATCTAAAAGAAAATTTTGTGGTAAAATCATAAAATAGCTCAACAATCCTTAAAAAAGGTCAACAACCTTGGTTGGCCCTTTGGTCAGCCCTCACGGCCCTTCACTTCATCAAATCTGGCCCTCTTTGAAAAAAGTTTGGACACCACTGATCTAAGGTATCTAACTGTTGGAGATGCAGTAGGGATAATGCTTCTCTAAAATGTATGTCTTTTGATTGTCCTATATGGAAAGATTTTTGGCAGAAGGTAACTGAAACCATCAACAGAAGTGTACGGAACAACCTTACCTTTACAGAGCAAAACATCCTTTTGAATTATTTGCCCAGCACATGGAACCTTACAAAAGGACAATGTGAGTGGACTCTCTGTGCCCTTACCACAGCAAAAAGACTGATGCTGATGAATTGGAAAAATAAAAGTGCGGCTCCCCTTCTATGATTGGATTGAAGACTTATACAAACTCGCAGTATATGAACAACTTGCAAATAAATGCAGACTTGCCATGGACAAATTCAATGATATTTGGAATCCACTTGTCATGGACACGACAGAAAATCGTGAAGAGTAGCCGGAGCTAGAAAGCGGGCAGGCAGAGGAAGGACAGGAGACTGACAGATTTCTCAGGCAGCTAGAGACAGTGGGCGAATACCTCCCCTTTCTGAAGCTGTAAGGAATGCTGCGTATCAGCAAAGCGAAAGTGGGCTGGATGAGAGCCAGCTCTCTGAAGAATCTCACTCTCTCACGGCACAAGGGGGGAAGAGGAATTCCTCACTCGAAGAGGAGTTTGTTGAACCTGTCAGTCCAAAAACTAGGCGAATGGAAAGGGTCAAAGACAGAAGGAAAACCAATAAACGTAAGGGGGGAAAGTTCCGGATATTCTGCAGTAGCCGGAAGTATTCTTCAGAAGACTCAACTTGATTGTGATTTATGGACGCTCTGAGAGAGAGCAGCCAGAGGCTAATTGCTTGTATGCAATAAATCTTCTGTAAATTACCATTTGCGTGTTGTTTTCTCAAGCCAGCAGTTGGCCAGCTCCTGACACCACTCTTACAAATACTGTAATAGGTTGAGATCTGGTGAAGTTCAATAACCACTTGTAAAGTATACAGTTTGGGGGGGTGTCAGGGAACTGTCATCTGAGACGAAGGAGGTGAAAGGGCTCATGGAGGGTGAGAGAGACCACTCAGCGGAGGAGGGGACCAGCAGGGGGAGAAGTGGAGTTCCAAGGGAAAGTGAGTCGGAGGGAGAGCTCAGAGATACTTCAAGCGAGAACAGTGGGGGGGTTTCAGGACCTCCCGTAGGAACACCCACTCCTCGGCGGAAACTGTCACGCCGAGAGTCCAGAAGACGTGTTTCCGTTAAGGAGCTTTTATGCTGGAAGAAGTTCCGTAAACGCCCACTGTCCGATTCAACGAGCGATTGATGGAGCCATGCTTAAGGAGCTCCATCACAGACAGAGGTTTGGGAACTTAGCCAAACTCTGAGGGATCAGGATTTTACGCACAAGCAGCTCACCATCCCATCACAGCAATCGGACAGTCCCTGAAAGCAGCTTGTGCAGAGAGGCATCATGAGCAACCCAGCCGGAACCGGAGGAGCAGCAGGAGCTGGAGAAGGTCCAACTCTGGAAGAAAGGTACAGAGTGTTGGAACTCCAGCTAGCAATGCAAACGGCGAGGCTAGAAGAAAGGAGGGCGCAGGATGCAGAAAAGGCAAAAGGCGCTACACTAGCAAGAAAGATGCCAGGAATGGTGCAGAAGTTTGGGGGGGACCCCAGGAACTACCAAGCCTTTAGGACAGAGATGCAGTATGCTCTTGAACTGCAGTTTAATGACTTTCCCGATGAGGCATCGCGAGTGGCGTTTGTGATTGGCCATCTCGAAGGAGGGGCGAGAGACTGGGTCCGGCCCCTGATGGCAGGGAATAGTGACATGCTGAAGGACGCGAGGAAGTTTTTTCGCGCCATGGATTTGATGTTTTCCAGCGAGATTGAACAGGGACTGGTACGCAGACAATTGATGGCTTGCAAACAGGGGAGCCGATCGGTTCGTGAGTACTGGACTGAGTTTACAATGTTGATACATAGATTGGGGTGGGACCTATCGGCGGAACCCATTCAAATGCTATTTGAAGAGGGGCTTTCTTCGGCGGTGAAAGACGAACTTTCCCGGGCGCCCAGGGCGGAGTCTATGGACCAGCTGACCAAATCAGCGCTGACCATTGGAGCGCGCCAGGAGGCAAGAGCCTTGGAGAAGCGGGAGGGGAAAGGAGAGCGTTGGAGGGATTTCCGCATTCCAGAGATTCCAGAGCCAAGTTTCCCGCCCGGAGAGCCGATGGAAGTTGGAACAGCGCGCGCGCGCGCAGTTTCAAATCCCAGTGAAGGGAGGAAGAAGGAGGGAAAGAGCGCCAAGAAATGTTACCTCTGCCAGCAGCCAGGTCACTTTGCCAGAGTCTGCCCGCAAAGAAAGGAATGGCAAGGGATGGCGGGGGCTGTTGGGGGGAAGGAGGAGGAAGTCCAGGAGCCAGTAAAAGCCAACGCCTGTCTGCCTCTGTCAGGGCACTGCAGACAGGCCAAGGAGCAGTAAAAGTGCCCACTCCGGAACCTCCAAGACCAGCCCTAGTAATAGAGGTGTTGCTAGAGCTGGCAAACGGATACCCACTAAAGACCAAGGCGCTGTTAGACTCAGGCAGCTCCTGTAATTTTATGAGCAAGGAGTTTGCAGCTGAACACCAGATACAGACACTCCCTTTAAGCAACCCCCTGCAGGTCACCACGATCGATGGGAGGGAGCTGTTGGGGGGAGAAGTTAGCCTACAGACCGTCCCAATGGTTATGAGGGTGGCAAGGCACACCGAAAGGATAGCGTTCAATGTAGCCACCCTGGGAGGGGCGCCAGTCATTTTGGGAATGAGCTGGCTAGCGTTGCATGACCCGCTAGTGGGCTGGCATCAGAGAGTGGTGTCCTTTGGGTCAGGACATTGCCTGGAACACTGCAAAGAGGGAAAGGTGCCAGAAGGGGCAAAAGCCTCCATAGCAGGGACGGAAGTGGCGAACAAAGGGAAGGTGCCCAAACAATACGCTGACCTGAGCAAGGTCTTCAGCGAAAGGGAAGCAGATAAACTACCACCGCATAGAGACTTTGACTGCCAGATTAACCTGGTCCCTGGGGCCCAGCTCCCCGTGGGCAAGCTGTACGCCATGTCAGACAGGGAAATGCAGGAGTTGAGGGAGTTTATTGACAAAAACCTGAAGAGAGGTTTCATCAGAGAGTCCAGAGCGGTGGGGGGCAGTCCAGTGTTTTTTGTGGACAAAAAAAACACGGATAAACCGAGATTGGTCGTGGACTACCGGGCCCTGAATGCCGTGTCAGAACCAGTGACTTTCCCCATGCCCAGGATTGATGACATTTTGACCAGGGTGAGGAAGGGAAAGATATTCACGAAACTGGACTTGAGAGGAGCGTACAACCTGATACGAATAAAGAAGGGGGATGAATGGAAGACAACGATGTTCACCCCCCTAGGGGCTTTCGAATATCTCGTTATGCCATTCGGATTGCAATCAGGCTCCGCCTGTTTTCAATCGCTCATGAACCATGTACTGGGACCTTTGCTCTACAAGAATTGCGTGGCATTCCTCGATGACGTGCTGATATATTCGGAGAATGAGGAGCAGCATGTGAAGGATGTCAGGGAAGTGCTGAGCCAGCTGCAAGCAAACCAGTTGTGGGTGAAATTGGAGAAGTGTCAGTTCCACACCAAGGAGGTGGAATTCCTGGGGTACCGCTTATCAGACAAGGGATTAGCCATGGATCCAGGCAAGGTCCAGGCGGTGCTGGAATGGAAGACACCGAAAACCAAAAAAGATGTGCAAAGGTTCTTAGGGTTTGGGAACTTTTACCGTAAATTCATCAAGAACTTTGCCCACTTAACGGCTCCCATCACGGACTGTCTAAGCAGCAAGAAGAAATTCGTTTGGACGGCAGAGGCGGAGCACGCTTTTGAGGAATTGAAAAAGGCATTCGCTTCGGAAGAACAGCTCCTGCATGTGGATTTACAAAAACCCATGAGAGTGGAAACTGATGCCTCAGACCGGGCGGTGGGGGCAGTACTGCTTCAGCCAGGGAGCAATAAGTCGGAATGGAGACCGTGTGCCTTCTTTTCGCGTAAGCTGAACAAATCCGAGAGGAACTACACGGTATATGACCGAGAACTACTCGCCATTCACGAAGCGTTCCGGAGATGGAGACACTTACTAATTGGCGCACAGCATAAGGTGCAAGTGTGTACGGACCACAAGAATTTGGAGTATTGGAGAACAGCACGAGTGCTCAACCAGCGACAAGTGAGATGGGCCCAGGAGTTCTCCAAATTCCATTTTGAAATCTGCTACGTGCCAGGTCCAGAAAACATCAGAGCGGACGCTCTCTCTCGCAAACCTGAATATTTGGAGGGGGAGGGAGCGCCAGAAGAGAGACATATTATCCCAGAGGACCACTGGGTGTGTGGTGCGGCCTGGGTGGGGCAAAGAGAAC